>NC_087161.1:12657246-12677246 GCF_035594125.1 Scylla paramamosain
AAGAACCAATTTGATTTCAAATATGGCATATCAGCAGGGGACCAGTTATTTTTAACTTTCAATGAAATCAGCAAATGAATGTTGACTTTATGTTATTTGAATATTCATAGCCTTTTGTTGTTGTTTGTCATGATATAATGATAACTAAGCTGCACCATCTGGGAATCAGGGTTCAGCTCCTTGATTGGGTAAGAGACTTTTTGCATGAATGGAAGATGTGTATTGTCTTCTGAGGATTAAGTCCTTGTGTCCCTTCTTTTTTTCTTGTATGTAAATTTTCTTATCCAACTATAAATTCCCAGACTAAAGTCTTTGCAGATGACCTTAAATTATATATCAGAGTTAATTTAAGAAAACAATGAATGTTATTCAAGACTTAACTACCTGCCAAGACAATATTAATATATTCAATTAAATTTCTAAGTCTTGGGGTCTGCCTATGAATACAAATAAATGTGTAATAATGAGATTCCACAAGAGGCAAATTGTCTGGGATAACCTGGGTCACATTGGATTATACTTTTTGGACAGCTCATCTATCCATCAAAAGGATTTTGTATCTGTTTTTGGCATTCTGATTGACACACCAATCAAATTCCATCAGCATATCTATAACAGTGCCCAAAAAGCTGGCAAAATATTGCACTGCATCATGAAGTCCACAATGAACTGAGATCTGTCTTTCATGGTACTGTACCACTATTTACCTCCCATATTTGTCCAATACTTGAATTCTCTTCTCTGTGAAACCTGGGCTATGTGAGTGACCTCAGATTGCTGGAGGCAGTTCAGAGGCAGTGAACCAAATCAATCCAAAGCATGGAAAACCTTGAATATGTGAGACTAAGAAACCTTAATATATACTACTATAATGAAATTTTTATATTTGAGAGGGTAGAGACTACCATAGTCTTCCTTGAAAATCTTTCACCCACACCCCAGTCACCTCTTAGTAGTTTGAAATGTGTACTCTGGACACAACCATATTTTGAGGGACATTGGAACTCGCTAAAGTAAGAAGATTTTGAAATCATCCAGCCAAAACCAGGCAGAGGAGGATATTAGCTAGGTGTGAGGTAGAAGGAGACAACAGCACGGATCCTGTGTTATTAAGTAGTGCCAATAAGAACCTCGACCAATCACAATCTGCCAGCTTTGTGCATTTTGATAACTGGATTCAACCTCAGAATCACACAAGTCTTCCCTCTTTCTTTCCTGGTCACAATATGCACACAGGCAGAAACTCACTCTCCTACCTAGACCAGCTGCTCAACACGCACACAGGCAGACACCCACTCTCCTACCCAGGCCAGCAGATTGTGCAACTCCCCCAGGCAGACACAGTGAGTAGGAGATGACCAACTGTGTGCTGATAACACCAAGCTGGCAACCAGAAGGGGAGTGACACCCCAATCCCCTTACAGGTGTTATCAAGAAAGGGACTACGAGGGACTACTAGGGATGCCCTGCAGACCTGAAGGGATGCTGCGATCTTTGCTCTCACCATCACTGGTAAGACCAGGTGGCCACCAGTGGCCACACAACCTAGATCCAAACCTGCCTGGGAGGGATGCTGCCAGACTCATCCATCCACACCCATCTCTTTTTTTTTTTTTTTTTTTTTTTAGTCTACTCCTTTTTTATTTTATTATTATTTTTTCTTAATATATGTAACTGGGAATTAGCACACTACATTAAGGGGAGATTGCTGTGTCATGACCTGATTGACTACATTGTCCATAGGTTTAGTTCCCAGTCCTCTAACAATTTATTCCCTTGCAACTAGGGAACACCACTACAAAATAACCAATACTAGATATAGTCTGGAGGTTAGGAAAAGGTTCTTCACCTTTAGTCTTTGGTATGTTACCCTCTGGAACTCCTTACCAGCATCAGTAGTGTCCCCAACTTAAAAGTTTAGACAGTGAAATTGATTTATGAGTAACAATATCGAGTAGCCTAAAATAAAACCTATCCAACAATGTTCAGAAGTCATAAAGAAGGCAAACAAAATAATTGGCTTAATTGGCATATCTTTTTAATAGAAATTTAAGAATACAATCCTCATTTTGTACAACTCACTTCAGAACAACAAACTACCCGTAGGCTGGAAAATGGCAAAATATTACAGCTATCTATAAAAAGGGAGATAAAAGTGATCCACTGAATTATAGGACTGTAAGTTTAGCTTAGCTAAAGAAAGAAAGAAAGTTTTGGAACATATAAAAAGGCATAATATAATTAGTAAGAGGCAGTATGGTTTTGTGAATGGCCACTCAACAGTACTTCAGTTGATCATGGTACTGGATGAATGGACTGCGATCTTGGATGAAGGAGGTGCTGTAGACATTGCCTACTGTGATTTTATAAAGGCATTTGACAAGGTGCCACACAGAAGATTTATGGAAAAATCAAAAGTTATAATTTTGGATGGGTTTGTGAGTTTCTAAAGGGAAGGAAGCAATGAATAAGTCAATGGTGTCAACTTAGAATGGAAGGAGATGGTCAGTGGAGTGTCACTGGGGATGGTGCTTGGCTCATCATTATTTGTTTTATATATATAAGTGACTTTCCAGAGACCATGCTTAATAGTGAATTGTTTTTATATGCAGATGACACCGAAGTTTTTAGTAAAATCAAGGATAAGGGAGACTGAGAAATTACAAGAAGGTAAAAGTGGAGTCTTATTATTGCTGGAGTTGAATGCTGCCTTTGACAATGTTGTTCATTGTAAGCTATTTGTACCTGCCACTTGTACCATGTGTAATATTGTTCTTTTAGGCATTTCTGTGAAAATGCAAGCTGTGAAGAGTGCTATACTTTTCAACATTTCCTTATGTTATCACTTTGTCTACTTTATTCTTATATTGTACCATAAGATAATATCATTCCTTTATATTTATTCTTCAGTACTATTACTTTTTAGGTAAACTTTTTATTATTGTTACCCATTGTTTTTATTAGTATTATTATTATTATAACTATGATGATTACTGAATATGTTGGCGTATAAGACAACACTTGAATCATCCTAAAAAGGCAAAAAAAAAAAAAAGGGGGGGAGTGTTGTCTTATAAGCCAGATACAGAAACAATGACCTTAAATTTTTACACAAAATGCCATTGTAAATAAGCAACAATCTTATATTACGACTTTTGGGGAAGTTTGACAAGGTAAAATAGGAATCTGTTTTGAGAAAATGCACTGAAACGTATTCCTGTTGAAATGTGTGTAACAAAGTTTAATGTAGGACAACTACAAACCTCTGCTGGCATTATATATGAATGGATAAAGCAGGAAGCTGTGTGAATATTCCTTAGCTTTTTTTTTTTTTTCAAAGCTGAAGGAGGAGCTCTATAAAGATCTTCAAGGCATGGAACCCCAAGCTAAGCAGTAAAGGAAAGCAAACTGGGGGTAAGATCAATCTCTCCAGTTTGTAATGTTGGGATAAAGTCTATATACTGAGAAAAAATTCAAGAATGTTGGTGTATCTAATCAGAAGAAACTTGATATGTAGAAGATTATGTCTGACAGCCTGACACATGCAGGTGGCACAAGGCAAGGGTTTGTTTATGTTTAGGAAGTCTGATTGTACTGGATATAATTTTATAGCATCTTTGTCCATCCATCATTTTTCATAAAAATGTACAAAAATAACTGGTGGGAATTTTATTTTAGGTTTAGTTTTGCACTTTAAGATGATAGTACTTTATTACTGGTAATACGTTCAAGGTATTTTATATTCATTGTACTGGTATATCACCGTCTCAGTTGTCTGGTGCTCACTGATCCAAACTTCACCACAGATGGTTTGGTACCTTGGGTGTTATCTTATACCATTGATATCAGCTAAAACCATTAAATTCTGATTGAAATTTAGGGATCATCTTATTTGAGAGTTGTCTTATCTGCCAAAATATACGGTATTATTGTTATTATTATTATTATTATTATTATTAGTAGTAGTAGTAGTGGTAGTAGTGGTAGTAGTAGTAGTAGTAGTAGTAGTAGTAGTAGTAGTAGTAGTAGTAGTAGTAGTAGTAGTAGTAGTAGGTATTTTTAATAGTTATTGTTATTTTTAATAATATTACTGATATTATTATAATTATTTTTATCACTATAATTAATATTAGTATTACTAGTATTAGTATATTAATTAGTATATTAATATATGTGCAATTTTTTAGCTCTACTAACTTTGTTTACATCAAATTACTATACTTTTTGTATTTTCATGTACGTTCTTGTGCAGGCTCTGTAGAGCACTACCTTGTGGTATTAGTGTATTAATTAGTATATTAATATCTGTGCAATTTTATAGCTCTACTAAATTTGTTTATATCAAATTACTATACTTTTTGTATTTTCATGTACGTTCTTGTGTAGGCTCTGTAAAGCACTACCTCGTGGTGGAATAGAGTCAGATAAACCAAATAAAGATAAGATAAAGATCTTGAAAGAATGAAAAATTGGTCACACAAGTGGATGTTGCAGTTCCATTTCAAAAAAAGTAACATAGTGAGAATTGGAAAATAAAAAATAGAGAACTTTCAATATGTTATAGTTGAAAACTTGAGATCAATAAAGGAAGAAAAAGATTTGAGTTATAATTGATAATGAACTGAAATTCACTGGTCACCTAGCAGAGAAAATTAACAAATCCAATACCATGGTCAGGCTCATTAGAAGCAACTTCACAACTCTGGATGAGACAAATGTTTAGGGATTTGTTTGTGGCATTGGTGGAACCACACCTATGGTGCCCATACAAGAAAAAGGATAAGAAGGAAGTTGAAGCAGTATAGAGGAGAGCCACAAATCTGGTGCCAACTTTAAAGAACCTGCCATATGAAGAAAGACTGAGGAAGTTAGATTTACCAACATTAACATACTGAAGATCAAGAGGGGATGTGGTGAAGACCTACAAGATAATGGTGTGTATGATGGCATTGTATGTGATGGATTATTTGTGGATCAAATTGGAGCAATGACATGAGGGCACAAGAAGATATATAATAAGCAAAGGCCAAGATTGGACATCAGGAAATGCACATTTTGCAGTAGAGTAGTGAACAGTTGGAACAGCATCCCAGATTCTGTGGTGAATGCAAGATCAGTGTTGGATTCAGAAAGAAAATTTGGGTATTATTTTAAATTTACACCATCATACTCTACAACATTGGGGAAGTGATTTTTGCATATCTTACTGGATTCAAAGAAACTTTATCTCTGAGTTTCTGTGAGAAATCCATAGTTTTCAAAACAGACACAGGCACTTCCCAAAAAAAATTCCCTAGATCCATTCCTATAGGATAGGTTAGGTTAGATTAGCATCCCTGAGGAGAGATGAGGAGGGAGCAACCCCCTGGTTAGGTTAGGTTACATTAGTATCCCTGGAGGGGGGGCCAGAGCTAGGTTAGGGGAATTATGGTGTAGATCTAAAAAAAATTACCAAAATTGGATAGGATGTGGAAGTGTCAAAGACAAAAAGGGGATTATACAGCAACAATTGAAAATACCTCCCCTGAAAATAATGACCACTTAACCGTCTGACCTAATTTTAGTGATTCAGAACTGGAGTCACAGGCCTAGTTGGCTTTTTTCCAGAAGTCTTCTACGAGTTTCTGCGACTTTGAGTTTCTTGGCCATAGCTTTTCACCTTTCAACCTAAATCTATACCGCCACTCACCAGAACCACTTAATATTGCAAGTTCTTGTAGAGTATATTGTTAAAAGGGCATCTGTAATACACATCTACAATGCCCACATACTGTAACCTATGTAAGTGTGGAGAACCAAACCCACCTGAAAGACATGCCGCTCACAGGTAGCGTCCCGCGTCCCGCTGGTTGCTATGGTGACGAGAAATCTCGGTCATCACGGCCCACATTGGTTTTATGTAAAATTTACTTAGATTAAAAAATATGCCCGCATCAATATATATATATATATATATATATATATATATATATATATATATATATATATATATATATATATATATATATATATATATATATATATATATATATATATATATATATATATATATAGATATATATATATATATATGTGTGTGTGTGTGTGTGTGTGTGTGTGTGTGTGTGTGTGTTGATACGGGTATTTTCTTGAACACACACACACACACACACAGTTAAAAAAAAAATAATAATAATAAAATAATTTTTAAACGTTCAAAGGGCAGCATCAAGAATAGTACCATCTCATGTTTAAGCTATGAAAAAAAAAAAAAGAAAAGTTGGATTTATCCAAGCTATAGAGGAAATATATAAATGAGAGAAAAATAAAAGATTAACACAGCAAATTTGTTTATAACAGGAAATGAAACTGAAAAAAAGAAGGGGAGATAAAGACATACAAAAATAGTTTTCCAGATAAAGCAAGATCTATGGAATTCACTGCCTGCAGAGGTACTGTGTGTAAACAGTATAAATAAATTCAAAGGAAAGTATGATAATTGGTTACTAAAAGACGGACATTATGAGCGTGAGTCAATCTTATAAAAAATACAAATAGGTAAATACACACGGGTGGCCTAGAAAGGAGCAGTCCCTTGGTAAAGGATTAGCTATTTGTTTATTTACTTAACAATTTCCCGCCAAGTTTGTGACAGAGTGAGTGGAGTGAGTAGCGGAGAACGCGTCAGGAACAAGGATAGGGGAACTGAGGCTCGATTTCATTTCAGAAGTACGATATGTACGTCAAAGTTAGAACCATGGACGGCACTCAGACTGCCGTCCTCACCATATCAAAACTAACAAGCATAGATGATTTCCGAGGCATGGTAGAGGAGAGAATGAATATCAACAAGGATCGGCAGCGACTGTTTTACCGCGGGAAGCAGGTGAGCTCTGCCTTACTTTTTACTTGCACACCACTTACCACATGTCTGGAAGGCTTTTCGTTGTTCATATTTAGCCCAGGCTTGCCGTGTATTTTGAGTAATTATTTAGATGGATATGGCAAAACGGTTTGCTTCATGGGGATGGCATCTGCTTTGCACAATGCCCAGGCAGTGAGTGCTCCATCACAGCGCCATGAAGGATGAAAATGCCTTTGTTTACTTTATTAGGCTCATAACAATTTCAATCATGTGAGATAATTTTTTACAATAAAAAAGTGGTTTTATTATAGTTTAAGCCATTACACACTACGTGGTAATAACCTACCTCATTTTGTTCTTCTCACTATTCACATCATTTCTAATGATTACACTACTTGTCGGAAATTAATAATAACGCCACAATAGGCCTGGGAATGCACAGCGCTCTCAACTTTTTCTAAGTCCACAGGTAAACATAAATGGTGTATTGTTGCCTGAACTTCAGTTGTTAGGTTAGGTTATGTTAGGGTTTTATTATAGTTTAAGCCATTACACACTACGTGGTAATAACCTACCTCATTTTGTTCTTCTTACTATTCACATCATTTCTAATGATTACACTACTTGTCGGAAATTAATAATAACGCCGTGGGCCGTGGGTAGAGATTGGGTACATTGGCTTAAACTATAAATTTACCAAAAAAGTAAACATCCGTCTCACATTGGGGGACTTTTTTCTGTCAAACATTTTGGACGAAATTACATTTTTCTGGTAGATTTTGATGTGCTTTGAATGAATCTAGTAATCATTACTTGTGCAAATTATATTTTTTTCATATACCCCTTCCCCCATACACATAAATTAGCAGAAATTCTTCAAAAAAACATTACTTAAACCTAACTTAACCTATCTACCTTAACAATAAAGTTAATTAAAACTAACATCTCACAAATTAACAATTTGTGGCGGTAAAGATACACACCACAATGTTATATGTGACCCAAGTACTTCACTGAGAACAATAATTTTTTTTTGCCATTAGCTGGGTGTACTTGTGTAATAGTACTGATTTTGGGTTGGGAAAGCTAGTACGAGTAAGATTTGGCTTCAAAAGAAGTTTACAGAAAAATAATTATATTTTCAGAATTTCAATGGGACGTGAACATATTTTACTAAAGTATGGGCTTCTAAACTTAATATAACCTAATAGAGGGCTTTGCCCTCCTCAGCTTCCTAACTTACTGAACCCCTCATAAAGTAAAGTAACCTAACATATTGTAACCTCATAACCAGGGGATGGGAGGCTTCCCCCCTGAACTCCCCCCCCCCATAAGATAAACTAACCTAATCTAATATTTTGTAACCTAACAGGGAGGATGAACCCTCCCTTGGACCCTCCTGTAAGGTAAACTAACATAATGTAACATTTTGTAACCTATGTTCTGTCAGTCATCATTACAGTAAACCTTCATTGTATCAGACTAATTGAGGGGAAGCCACTGATGATAAAGGTGAAGATCTGATAAAAGCAGTAGTTGGATTCCCCCCTCACACATCGAGTTTAGTATATGAGGGGGAAGTTCAGTATATAAAAATAAACCTCAGTATAAATTTTGCTAACTCATACATTGGATGTAAATTATACAGCATATACTTTATTTTGGTATAAGTAAAAGAACAAATCTTATGAAAAAAATGTTTTTACTTTCAAGTAAACGACAGGAATTACCAGTCTGAACAGCTAGGGACTAGGGAGACAGAACATGAGGTGCTGGACTCTGACTCTATGTGTAGGTTGACATTAGAGGCAGCTGATGTCAGAGATGACACTGATGTGTTAGAGCACACACTTATACACCTCTTCTCTGTTGGAAGGCTTTCTCCAGCTTTCTCAAAGAGAAAGCTGGAGATTTTGGGTTGTATTTTTTCCCCTGTTGCTGCTGCATCATCTTCATTCTTATGAGGTGTATTACCTCATAGTGTCTGGTCATAAAGACCATAACTCCATCCTCAACCAACCAGAGTAGAGCTACCTGGTGGCTCAATGCTCAATTTGTTATTGCAATTTGAAGGTCTTGCCCAAGAAATTAATACCACCATTAGGAAAAAAATACTGGTTTCATAAATGTATACCTAGCTTAACTTTTAAAGGTAAAGTTAAAGACATGAAATATCCCAAGATTTGAGGCATATCAACAAAAAAATTTTCAAGATCCCAAGATGAAGTGTGAAATCCCAAGATCTTGGGAAAAATCCCAAGGTCTGGTCATCTTGAGATTGAGGCAGACAGAGTGTGTGGGTGCGATGTACACTCACCAAATTACCCACACTCTCCTTCCTTCCCTCTCACCCTCAATCACTATATATACACAATCAATCAATATATATACACATATATTTTTTTCTCTGGGAAATTATCTCACTTCTATGATTCTCAGTAAGGAGAAACTATTGATCTTCCAGGAAAAACAAATGTCAGATTCTTTAAAAGCAGCAAAATCTATCATCCACTTAGATGATGAACCTTAATCTAACCTAACCTAATGAACCCAACCTAACTAACATACCCTAACATAATCTAAGTATTTTTCTAAACTACTGGTCCAGCTGTTTTTCCCAAAAAATCTACTCTTTCTGCTTCAACAAGTTTGGTGATGTGGGAATGCATGGTTTTAGGTGGGGAATGCAAAACCTAACAGTCTCCTGGGCACCTAGCAGAGCAGTGTTTCTCACACTGGGGGTAATATGACAGTTTTGGGGGGATAATGAAGAGGTGACAAAAAATAATTGAGAATTCTGGAAATCAAGAAAACTTCAGTACTTACAATACACAGTACTTAAGTAAGTGGCAAGCAGAGATTTTTTTTGACATATGCTTCAGGAGCACTTAGTTCCTGATCATGACATGTCCAGTATTGGAGACATATTGATAACATTTTGTGAAGTGGGTAACATGTTTAATGTAGCATGTTAATTTGGGTAACAAGCTGAAAAGATTTGGGAACTACTGCCCTAGGGACCCCAACCTAACCTAATGTAACCTGACTTTCTTTAGCAAGACTAATAAAAAATTAAACAATGTGGGAACTACATTGTGGCTTATTAAACTATCAGTGTGCACTTTTATTCAGTTGTTGTGGGCTTTGTAAAGTGATCACCCAAACACTAACCAATGGTAAATATATTATGTATACTGTGTTGTGGTAAAATGTCATACAGTTCAGCATGGAGCAATGACTGGAAAGTTTAACTGTAATCTAAACTAGCAAACTTAACCTAACCTAATTAGCCTAACTTAAATTTTGCATGTAAATATATACTATATTTCCTGGCATATTAGACACACCTCTGCATAAGATGCATCCCTATTTTACATGTTTTGTGTTTCATCATTAAGTTATTGAAAAAAAATTGTAGTGTGTGTGTGTGTGTGTGTGTGTGTTTTATGTCAGAAGGCCAATGGCTAAAGGCAACAAAAAATTGCCAGTTCCTTTAGAGGTCAGATAGAAAAAAAAAAAAAAAGGAAAAGGAAAAGTGTCTTGAAACTTCCCCCTTGAAAAAGTTGAAGTCATAGGAAGGAGGAAATACAGAAGCAGGCAGGGAGTTTCAGAGTTTACCAATGAAAGAGATGAATGATTGAAAAAACTTGTTAACTCTTGCATTAGAGAGGTGGACAGGATAGGGATAAGAGAAAGAAGAAAGTCTTGTGCAGCCAGGATGCAGGAGGGGAGGCATGCAGTTAGCAATATCAGAGGAGCAGTTAGCATGAAAATACAGGTAGAAGTTAGCAAGAGCTGCAACATTGTGGCAATGAGAGAGAGGCTGAAGACAATCAATTAGAGGAGAGGAGTTGAAAAGCTTTTGATTTTGATTTTGATTTGATTGATTTGGTTCATCATTCTAATTAATTGTTTATTAACCCTTAAAACAGCAGAGTGTATTGTAACTTTAAGGTCTCCACATACAGGGAAAAATTAGAGTTTTCAGTATGAGAAGATATTACTTATCTACTTATTCCTGCATGGTATTTTAATAATAGAGATAATGAAAATAAACTTTTATTTTCTGTATGTGAACTTGGGCAAAATCTATGATCAGAAAATGAAGAAAAGATTTCTGGGCATGGTGATGTGCTGTGTGGTGTGGAGATGTTCCTGGTGAAGAGAGGTTTATATTGCTTAAGTTGTAACCATATACACACAAGTTGCCCTTCTAACACATCCTGTTTTCCTTGAAATACAGATGATATGAGAGAGAGAGAGAGAGAGAGAGAGAGAGAGAGAGAGAGAGAGAGAGAGAGAGAGAGAGAGAGAGAGAGAGAGAGAGATAAATGTTTAGAATAGTTGGTTTGAAAACAAGAAGAACTTTATTTCAAGGAAAATGAGATGTGTTAGAAGGACAACTTGTGCATATATGTCTACAACAGCAAGAGCATTATGAATAGAAAGGGGTGAAAGTACAAGATGGATAGGATAAAGAGGACAAGAAGGAAAGCACACAAGAAAGTTGATAAGAGAGAGAGAGAGAGAGAGTAATAATAAATAATAATAATAACAACAACAATAATCACGCTCACACACACGAAGATCTCAAAGCTGTGGTACTGTGGCATTTGTGGCGGTAAACCACATAGAAAGCACCCATTCCACCCTGTGCATTACATGAGTTACCAGACACTTCTTCCACAGTTCCATAAATCACGATTGAGACCTCTAAGCTCAGGAGAGAATCACTCATCTCCCCAGCAATTTAGTTGCCACATGTCTCCAGAACATTTGAAAGAAAAATGAGTTCTCTGAATTCAAAACTCTAGGTGCGAAAAATCATGCCTTAAAAGATGATCACCACCACAAGTGAGCCGCTGGGTCACACCTAAACAGATGATCACTTTTTTTTTTTTTATGTAGGAAGGATACTGGCCAAGGGCAACAAAAATCTAATAAAAAAAATGCCCACTGAAATGCCAATTCCATAAAAGGGTCAAACCAGTGGTCAAAAATTGGTGGATAAGTGTCTTGAAACCTCCCTCTTGAAGGAATTCAAGTCGTAGGAAGGTGGAAATACAGAAGCAGGCAGGGAGTTCCAGAGTTTACTAGAGAAAGGGATGAATGATTGAGAATACTGGTTAACTCTTGCGTTAGAGAGGTGGACAGAATAGGGGTGAGAGAAAGAAGAAAGTCTTGTGCAGTGAGGCCACGGAAGGAGGGGAGGCATGCAGTTAGCAAGATCAGAAGAGCAGTTAGCATGAAAATAGCGGTAGAAGACAGCTAGATATGCAACATTGCGGTGGTGAGAGAGAGGCTGAAGACAGTCAGTTAGAGGAGAGGAGTTGATGAGACGAAAAGCTTTTGATTCCACCCTGTCTAGAAGAGCAGTATGAGTGGAACCCCCCAGACATGTGAAGCATACTCCATACATGGACGGATAAGGCCCTTGTACAGAGTTAGCAGCTGGGGGGTGAGAAAAACTGGCGGAGACGTCTCAGAACACCTAACTTCATAGAAGCTGTTTTAGCTAGAGATGAGATGTGAAGTTTCCAGTTCAGATTGTAAGTAAAGGACAGACCGAGGATGTTCAGTGTAGAAGAGAGGGACAGTTGAGTGTCATTGAAGAAGAGGGGATAGTTGTCTGGAAGGTTGTGTCGAGTTGATAGATGGAGGAATTGAGTTTTGAGGCATTGAACAATACCAAGTTTGCTCTGCCCCAATCAGAAATTTTAGAAAGATCAGAAGTTCTGTGGCTTCCCTGCGTGATATGTTTACCTCCTGAAGGGTTGGACGTCTATGAAAAGACGTGGAAAAGTGCAGGGTGGTATCATCAGCATAGGAGTGGATAGGACAAGAAGTTTGGTTTAGAAGATCATTAATGAATAATAAGAAGAGAGTGGGTGACAGGACAGAACCCTTAGGAACACCACTGTTAATAGATTTAAGAGAAGAACAGTGACCATCTACCACAGCAGCAATAGAGCGGTCAGAAAGGAAACTTGAGATGAAGTTACAGAGAGAAGGATAGAAACTGTAGGAGGGTAGTTTGGAAATCAAATCTTTGTGCCAGACTCTATCAAAGGCTTTTGATATGTCCAAGGCAACAGCAAAAGTTTCACCAAAATCTCTAAAAGAGGATGACCAAGACTCAGTAAGGAAAGCCAGAAGATCACCAGTAGAGCGGCCTTGACGGAACCCATACTGGCGATCAGACAGAAGGTTGTGAAGTGATAGATGTTTAAGAATCTTCCTGTTGAGGATAGATTCAAAAACTTTAGATAGGTAGGAAATTAAAGCAATAGGATGGTAGTTTGAGGGATTAGAACGGTCACCCTTTTTAGGAACAGGTTGAATGTAGGCAAACTTCCAGCAAGAAGGAAAGGTAGATGTTGACAGACAGAGCTGAAAGAGTTTGACTAGGCAAGGTGCAAGCACGGAGGCACAGTTTTGGAGAACAATAGGAGGGACCCCATCAGGGCCATAAGCCTTCCGAGGGTTTAGGCCAGCAAGGGCATGGAAAACATCATTGTGAAGAATTTTAATAGGTGGCATGAAGTAGTCAGAGGGTGGAGGAGAGGGAGGAACAAGCCCAGAATCGTCCAAATTTGAGTTTTTAGCAAAGGTTTGAGCAAAGAGTTCAGCTTTAGAAATAGATGTGATAGCAGTGGTGCCATCTGGTTGAAGTAGAGGAGGGAAAGTGCTGCCTTAAACTGCTGTTTAAGGGTTAAAATTTCAGTGTGTTATTACAGTTGTACCTTATGTTACAAACCCTGAAGGTTCTGATCTGACTGGCTTTGTCTACCACTGACATTGCCCCCTGCCAGTCACTGCAATGTCGTGATTTTTGGCTAGTATTGCTGTTTTCAATTTACCAAGTCACATGGGTCTGGTGTACATGTTCATTCAGTTTGTGCGTAACTAGGAGGGCAGGCAAAGGCAGATTGAACGGGCTACAAGCACACACTATCCATCTGACTCGTGGTGACCCAGCAGACTCTTCGGGACACAATGCACACTAGTCCTTCCTGTATGGAGTTACAAAGCAGACTATCTCTTTCCTCTCTGAAGCTATAAAAGCAGACTACTTGTATCAGGCTACCAAGCACACTATCCTTCTGACTCGCAGCGACACATCAGACTCTACATGCCACACTACCTGCCTCCTGTGGCTTCCTGTGCACTACTTCCCCTCAGTGACTCATATGTTGCCAATGTGTAACTTACATACCCATAATATTTCACTCAAACACACACACACACACACACTCATATGCTTACCTAACTAATACAGATAAAACTCTACGCTAACTCATACACTAATGCACACTCACAATAACACTACCACGCCTCATACACAAAATAAACATGACATTATGAAATGTTGTCAACATTCTTTGGTGGGGGTGAGAGGGGGGGTTAATGCCAACCCTGGCATTAATATGATAATAAAATAAGCATTTAATATGATAATAAAAAAGATATATGTATGTCAGTAGAATTGAAAAAGTGTATGATACTTAACATAGGTCAGTTGAAGTATGCTTGTAATTTCACGAAGCAAATCACCCCTGCTGGGGGGAGCTTTCACATGAGATGAGCTGTACTGCCCCACAGCACCAGACTCTAAAGACCATGATCACCCACATGACACATAATTTAGGCTCGTAATGACCATAACAAAATGCCAAAAAAGAAAGAAAAGGGGGGGCAGAGGAGTGCATGTGAAAGCTCCCCCCAGCAGAGGTGATTTGCTTCGTAAAATTACAAGCATACTTCAACTGACCTACAGTAAGTCTCGTATACTTTTTAAATTTTACGTTATCAAATCCCCTCTCCTGTGGTGAGCATTCCCATGAGGTTTTGAAGCCATATGGGTATCGTATCTGAATGTAACTACTTGATTTGGACCCCTGCCACTAGAACACATGTTATGTTGAAAAGAAACATGAATGACCAAAGAAAACATTCATTATTGGCAGTTACATGAGAAATTTGTATTAATGAAGAAAACCAATAATTATACCCTACAAGTAACTTATTAAGTGGAGAGCCTTAAAAAATTACATTTTTCGATCCGGAGGTTAAAATTGAGTTATTAACATCATAGTTACCCATAACATGTCTGGTGTTTTCTGTGAAAACCACAAGTTGATACCATTATTTCTTATTTTTTTAAATCGCCATTTACCATTATTAAAGGGCTTTAAATGCCCTTTCAAGACACTTTATGGGACTGGCATTTCAGTGGGCATTTTTTTTATTAGATTTTTGTTGCCTTTGGCCAGTATCCTTCCTACATAAAAAAAAAAAAAATGCTTGCCATGTGCCCAGTCACCTGGTTTAGACTCATAATTTTATTTTTTATTTATTTATTTATTTTTTATATAGTGCTTTCTTCTATTTTTTTATGTGGAGGTTCAGTTAGCAACATCACAGATGAGCCACAAGGGACTCGGAGGGAGGCTGGCCACTGCAGTCAGTCCTGCCAGACGTCAGAGTGTGTCTGTGCTCTGTTATCTAAGGCTACTTCATTTTCTTTTGTATTTGGAAGCATGCCTTATTATAATAAAGCAAAGCATGCATGGATAGGTGCAGCAAAGAAGATGAGGGAAAACAAAAATAATCAAGAGGAGTTGCGTTGTGGCAACAAGTCGCCACCATCTGCTACCTTTGTTTCACCACCACCACCATAGCATTCTGATTCATGGGCTAAATGCAGCAAAACTGGGACCAAAAGAGTCAAATTTGCTGCCACTGACTGTATTAGATCACAAGTTTGGGTACTTGAATCCAAGTTTATTAACTCATCTTGGGTTTGGTGCCTCACAAAACACTCACTGGATTAGGCATTCAAGAAAGCAGAACAATTCCTGTACAGAAGAAGACCGAAAAGAAGCCTCATTCAAGAGAAGGAAGTGAAGACTACCAGCCAGGCAGCTGCTAATGATCCTGGTGACAAAGAGGAGAGTGGCGCCCTCTGAGAAACTCACCTGTGAGTGAGTAATATCCTGTCATACAGGAGGGGACCAGGTACCAATTAGCCCTGAATATGATCATTAATGATGATTTCCTTTTGGTTATATCATTTTTATTCTAATGCATGTAAAATTTTAGCAGAAAACCTAACATATGGAATTGCACACACTTCTCTGAAGAAAATGGCTCGTATCTCAAAACTTAAGTTTTTCTTACATCAAGTGTTTCTCCTTCATTGCCCTACAAGATAATGGAGATGTAAAGGTATTGTTGGAAAGAGGGAAGAACGGGCTATTTTTCCTCTAAGATAGATTTTCAAAGAAGGCTCTTCATACTGTGCTAGATTTTTTTTTTTTTTTTATTAATTAAAAAAAGTTTGAAGAAAAAATTCTTAGTTTTTATTTCAAAATGAAGTGTCTAATATAAAATCTATCTTTGAGGAAGTGAAGATAAATGTATGTATATTATCAACACTAAATTTTATAGCAATTGGTTGGAAAACAAGTGAGAAGAAATTTTATTGGTCACTTTTTTGCTTTTTCAAAATGAAAAAAAAAATCTACAAAACTAATTGGCAAATTTCAGTGGAAATTGGGGATTTGCTATTGTAGGTACTAAGGTACATACACATCAAAAATTATGAGGATTAGACAAATATGAGTGTCACCTCTAAGAGTAACAAGTGTCCCTTCCCCTTAAATACACCCTAATAAGGCCCAAACCACATCACAAATAGAGGAACATACTTGTATACAAAACACCAGTTACCCAAGTAAGAGACATCAACAGTCAAGGTGAAGGACAGCCTCCTGAAAGGGTCTGATCCCTTAACAATTTGTTTATCATAAAATTTTGCAAATGTGGCCTCACGAGTCCACCCAGCTTTCGCTGTGATACATTTGATAGGTACCGCCAAAGCCTTTGCCTTTGAATTCGCTGCCAGTTTAATACTGCCTGCTGTGAAAATAGAGGTGTTGATCCCAGCCCTGCACAACATAACTTTAATCCATCTCACTATAGTATCCTTAGAGACCGGCTTGTGAGGTTTAATAAAACTGATGATTAACTTATTCACTACCTTTGGGATGCTGGGTCTCAGCAACTCTGTTTGGGTAATGTACATGCACAGGGCCTCACACACATAGAGGCTAGCATCCTTTGCATAAGCCTTAAAAATAATACTTTGCATTGCTTAATGTTGTCCCCCAACTGGACGGACATAGAAGATTCTTCAATGTGAATTCTGTTAAGCACAAGCAAGTGAAGTGTTTGTATTCTGGCTGCCTGAGTCAGTGCTATCAGTGTAACTAGCTTGAGTGTGAGTTCCTTCAAAGAGAGTGAAGTCAAAGGGTACATAGAACTAAGTGTGTGAAATACTGGTTGGGCATCCCATGTCTTGGTGTACTGAGGCTCGAGAGGCCGTAGGTTGAACACACCCCTTTAAGAATCTGTTCACGAGGGGAGAATCCACTTACCACAATGTCCAATGATGACAGTGCACCTCTCGCTGTGTAGATAGAATTACAACCCACACCCCTGTGGAAAGTAAAGGTCAAGAAGTTTATAATGTTTGGCACAGTGGGATTAAGGGGATCGATGTCCCCTCGACAACAAAATTGTGACCATCTCTTAAGATGTAGTCGGTACTGTTTTTCTGTACCTGGCTTCCAGGATGCTGTGATGATATCTGCACCCTCCTGTATGCCTCACTCTTGGAAGGAGTCCTGGACAGAAGGCATGACATCAACTGAGTGTGCCTCATGAAGGGGTGCCCTTCTGGTGAGGACGGGTGCATCAAGACGTCCCTCCACTTCCTGATCACCCTGAAGTAATCGATCAGCATGCTGAGCAACATACCCATCCATGGCTGCGACATCCAAACCGGAACCATCATCTACCCTTTTGCCTGTTCTGCCCATATTTTCTGCAAGCACCTAGAGATCAGTGAGAAAGATGGGAAAAGATAAGGAAGTTCAAACTTTGTCCATTTGAGAGAGAAAGCATCAAAGTAAGCACCAGAGAGAGAGAGAGAGAATTATTATATTAGAAATTAGATAAGTTACTGCTTGTGGGCCTATGCTGTACATGAGCAATGCATCTTTTTTTAAGCATCTGGAGCAAAGTGGTTAAAAAGACTTAGGATGTTTGTGAAATAATTATTTATTTATTATTGATAATTTTGAAATATGCCATAATTTGTGTACAGTTAGTTCATAAAATACAGTGAGTGTTCAATAGCCTTAAGGAGTTATTATAACAGAAATTTGGTAAACAAAACTTCATTATATCGAGGGTTTATTTTTTTTAAAGACATGTAACAAAAAAATTGTGTTTTTGAGGGTGCTGGAATAGATAAATGTCATTTCAGTTAATTTCATTTGGGAAAATTTATTTCATATAGATGGAAATTAAGATACAAGCTCAGTCATGGAATAAATTAAACTTCCAAGTAAAGGTAATACTGTAATAGAAAATATTTTGTTATAATATTTGCAGTTTGTCTAGATAGATTAGGATGATAAATAGGGATATCTAAGAGATGGAACTACCCAAAGTGTGCAGATATTATGAAAATACCAGCAAAGAGATGCTTTAATATTTCATTTCATAACTGCTGTATGTACCATCCAGCAAATTTTACAAGTCATATTTGGCCAACATCAGACATCATTTTGACCTGGAATGTCTTAACCAAGCTATGCATATTACTATATGCCTCTTTTTAGATATAACAGCCATTAAACAAGAATAACCAGTGTGTCTGTCTGTCTCTCTGCATCAATCACAAAAAGCAAAAGAATTGGCCATATATGATTACTCTTATTTAACTGACAATATCTCAAGGCATGGAAAATCAGTTATTCACTTTTAAAAACTATAAATGTCAAGCAGTGCGTGATGAACTGATTTTCATGTATTTTTTTTATCAACAAACAGTGAAAAGAAGAAAAAACATATGTATCACACAACTTCCACCACTGGACTTGTAATGACAAAGAATAAGAGCATATGTAAATATCACATCTGCATAGTAATACCTTGGCTTAGGGGCATGCTGCAGTCAAGATTTGAAAAATTAATTTAAAAAAAGTTATAAAATTTATGACTATGACTTGAAATTTTCAGAATATTATCAGCCACCGGTTGTCTTTGATGGGTATAAATATGAATGTGATAGAGTAGTGGCATCATGACTTCATGACGTCATGCATAGAGTTGCATTCAAAATGTCATATGGGTCTTATTTCTTTCTTTCTTTCTTTTTTTTTTTTTTTAGTGTGCTTTGGCATGGACATACCTGAAAGATGCCTAAAGAAACATAGAGAACGTTTTTTTTTCTCCTTATGTCATGAGATATGATTTTTTAAAATTGCATTTCATGACGTCATCAAAGCAGCATGAAAAGCTGTTATTTTGCCTCATTAAAAACTTTCTAATCACTTTAGGGAAAAACTGGTCAGACAAAATATTACCTCAATCCCTGTCAATAAGTACACCAAGTTCCAAGGCAACATGTGTAATGGTTAATTTTATAGTTTTTTATATGGAAAAATCATGTTTTGAGATATGGCTCTTTAAAGTTTTAAAAGTTTAGCACCCATGTTATGTGTTTATCAAAATTAGTAGATTTATTATATGTTGTGTGTTGATCTATAGAGAAACTGCGCACAAAGAATGATCTAATTATTCCCATATTTGGTACTTAATTTCGGGAGTTATTTACCTTGTGGTGACACTATCAAAATTCCTGGCTGTGGTTCTTTGTCCCTTTGCCGGTAGATTTAGCTCACTGGTGGGTGTCCAAAGAATGCTATTTCATAGAATTATGGTTTATTTTAACAATCAGTAGGCACCTTCCCCATTCTCCATGAGACAATCCTCTCCAAGTAGATTTTTTGGTCCTAATCAATATCAGCGCCTCCAGGTATGTACGTTTCTCCCTCTGCTTTCCTCTTCTCCTCTTCCTCATGTATTTTTCTAATTTTCTTTTCCTTGATTTCATCTTTCTTCTTAGCTTTTGCTTTTGAAAGTGAGATCCAGTTCCAGCAGTGGTGAGAGATGATGCAGACATGCTGGAGGTAGATGCCTCCATGTTGGTTGATGTTTTCTTGTCTTTCTTCTTTTCATTAATCTCTTCCCTCTTCTTTTCATTTATCTCCTCTTCTCTCTTCATTTTCTTCATCTCTCGCAT
>NC_087161.1:12682246-12709746 GCF_035594125.1 Scylla paramamosain
GAGTACCCTGTGAAGGACTATGGAATATACTGAGTACAGATGAATAAAGAATAATGCCAAAATCAAGAAGAGCAATAGAGTATATACAGTAATTGCAAAAACAAAGTTAAACTAAAAAGTAATAACACACACTGGTTCAAAATAAAATCAGAAGTTAGGCAAGGTGGGGTCCTCTCTCCACTGCTTTTTATAATATATATGGGTTTTTGTATGAAAGTTGGAAGAAACAATTAAATCACCTTAACCTATGCGGATGACGTAGCTGTCATCTGCAACTCAGAAAGAAACCTCCAGTACATGGCTGAAAAATGGGATAACAATATGAAGGAAAACAGGATGAAAATAAATACTAAGAAAGCAGAACCACTTAAACTGAGTAGAGAAAATGCACCTATGAACATAAAGATGAGAGGAAAACAAATAAAACAGATACAGAATTTCCAATATCTGGGTGTGCAAATAAACACAGAAAATAAACAGGAAGTGGAAATAAATTATAGAATAACTAAATAGAACAACAACTTAATGGCATTGTACCCAATACTAAAAGACAGACACATCCCTCAAAACACCAAAATAATAATTTATACCACCATCCTACAGCCAATATTATTTTACAGCTCTGAGGTGTGGACTCTGCCACAAAGAACCAAATCAAAACAAGTAGCAGAAATGAAAGCACTAAGATTGATCAAGGGTTTAACTAAAAGAGATTGAATAAGAAATGAGGATATAAGAGGAGAATAGGGATTAATCACCATCAATGAGATTTTGAAAAGAAACTAAGATGGTATGGACACGTAATGGGAATGAAAGAGGATAGATTACCGAGACAGACACTGGAATGGATACCAAAAGGGAGGAGACTAGTGGAAAGACCAAGGAAGAGATAAAGGGAAGGTGTCAAGGAGGCAGTTAAGAGGAGAAAAGAAAGGCCAGATGATGTGAAAAGACAAGAACTTTACATGGACTATAAGAGATAGAGACTTTGCAGGGAGAGCTGCAGGTAACTGACAGGCTGTGAACTAATAGGCACTGGGTGAGAAAGGTAGGTGGGGTATGCAGTCAGCTCAGTTGCAGATACATCTTAAAGGTCCAAATCCTGTTGATTGACTAGCAGACCAAGTACTCTATTGTAGATTGCATCTGGATCCATGACATTATGTCCAGCAACTTTTAGGCATTTTTCTTCTCTTCAAAGGTTACAGCATTTTTCGAGATACTTGCATAAAATCCCTCTGGTCATGAGTTCTCAATCGCTGTCATCATAATTGTTCCTAAGTTGACTGATTTGTCAACACTGACTTCACTGTTTGCCACCTTCCCACTATTATGTGATTCTGGATCAAGAGGATCAATGAATGAGGCAAGAGCCTGTTGAGTGGCCTGCCTGTCATCTCCATCATGTTTTAATTTGTTTGGAGATTCTTCCTTGTGTTTTTCTTTCATCTTCTCTTGATCATGGTCTCCCATTCTTTTGACATCACCTGTCAGGGTGATTACAATATCCATACTGTAGACCCATGTGGCCATAGTTTGGGGCTTTTCAGTGTTGCCAGTAATGCCTCCTGGACCGTGACCTTTCCACATCTGTGTAATCTCATTGAACATGTCTGACCACTCACCAATCCAGAGACCTGCTGTGTAATGCAGACTTTATTGTCATTTACAGTGCTTGTGAGGATGTTTGACCAAACCCATCATTGACCCCACATAATAGAGTCCATAATGGCTGTAGTTGTACTTGTGGGCAGCAAACACGTATGGCAACATCATTTCAGTGGCCTTTAGATGAAGGAGCCAGTCACTCTCTTGTGATGCTCAGCAATACAGCATGATGATGAAGACTGGCTGGATGGTAACCTTGACCCACAGCATAGTAGTGCGACTGTGATGACCACTTATTGAGCTCTTGTGCGAAGTTGACCATGCAGGTGATGGTCCCACTCCTGAGGACTGAGCAAAGAATATCTTCTAGAAGGCATGCTTATTCTAAGGGAACTTTTTTCCCTGACTGCATTTTGTCAATTGAGCCAAATGTTGTGCTTAAAATTTCATTTAGGCCACAGTCTGCTGTAAATATTCTAATGCATGCTATAAACAAAATATGCCTACCTAAAGATACTTAAAGACTTTATTATTGGAAAGGCAGAATTTTTTTTTTTTTTTCATTATTTTTGCCCATAATTTGGTTACTTTTCTTTAGGATAGCTTCAGACCATTAGAATAAGGCTAGAATCAGATTCCTTGCAAACAGTATGCATACAGTATGAAAACATACTGTAGAATATAAAAACTCTTTCTTTGCTGAGAACATAAATATTATTATTATTATTATTTTTTTTTTTTAACTAGAAAAAACTGGCAGCCATCTTATTAATTGAGAATGGCAAGCTGGTGTGAACCTCACACCCATCCAGATATTGATATATGGACAAATTTCCATCAAAAAAAAAAAAAAAAACATTTGCCACCTCTCAGAACAAGGCTCCATGGCCCTGCCACCAGAATGAAAACTCCTTTCTCCTCCCTGATATTCATTTTTTTTTCTCTTTATTTTCTCTTAAATTTAGTTTATGTTAGTCTCAAATATTGGTTGACTTATGTTTTATGGCCAGGAAATTAGTAATTTATTTATTTATTTATTTCTATATTTATATTTTATTTTTTATTTTTTTTAGGTAGGAGGGGCACCAACCAAGGGCAACAAAATAAAAAAAAATAATAAATAAATGAAATAAAGCCCACTGAGGTGCCAGTCCCTGAACACTCAAAAGCAGTTGTCAAAAATAAAAGGATAAGTGTCTTGAAACATCCCTCTTGAAAGAGTTCAAGTCATAGGAAGGAGGAAATACAGAAGCAGGGAGTTCTAGAATTTATTTGAGAAAGGGATTAATAATTGAGAATACTAGTTAACTCTTGCATTGGAGAGCCACAGAATGCCTGATTTCTGATCTCTCTAAAATTTCTGATTGGGGAGCACCAGCCAAGGGCAACAAAATTATAATAAAAAAGGCCTATTGAGGTGTCAGTACCCGAACAGTCAAAAGCAGCTGTCAAAATTTTTTAAAATAAGTGTTGTAACCTCCCTCTTGAAAGAGTTCAATTCATAAGAAGGAGGAAGTACAGAAGTAAGAATGTAGTTTCAGAATTTACCAGAGAAAGGGATGAATGATTGAGAATACTGGTTAACTCTTGCATCAGGGAGCCACAGAATGCCTGGCTTCTGATCTCTCAAAAATTTTTTTATGGGGCAGAGCAAATTTAGTATTGTTCAATGCCTCAAAAACTCAATTCCTCCATCTATCAACTCGACACAGCTTTCCAGATAACTATCATCTCTTCTTCAGTGACACTCAACTATTCCCCTCTTCTACACTGAACATCCTTGGTTTGTTACTTATAATCTAAATTGGAAACTTTATTTCTAAACTCTAGTTAAAACAGCTTCTATGAAGTTAGGCATTTTTCTTGTCCTCCAGTTGCTAACTCTGTGCAGCGGTTATAACTGTCCATGTATGGGGAGGATTCCACTCGTACTGTTTTTTTTTTTTTTTTTTTTTTTTTTTGTGTGTGTGTGTGTGTGTGTGTGTGTGTGTGTGTGTGTGTGTGTGTGTGTGTGTGTGTGTGTGTGTAAGAGGGACACCAGCCAAGGGCAACAAAAATCCATAAAAAAAGAAGGCCCACTGAGATGCTAGTCCTCAAATAGGGTCCAAAGTAGTAGTAAAAAAATTATGAGATCATTGCAACTTACCTTCGTAAGTGTGCGATGATTAGAGTTCTTCCTAAGCTGTGCTGCCCAGCTTTGTGTGGTCATGAGTGACTGATGGTGTGGTGTTACCAGTATTCAGATTTCATCCGAGGTTGGGGATGAGCAATTGATTTGGCGGACATCATCAGTAAAACAACCATTTGAAATATAACATTAAATTAAACCATACAGATGAATCAAGAACAACCAAATAACATCCTTCTCAGACATGTGTAGTAGTCCAACCACCAAAGCAACATGTCATACCTGTACAAAAATGTAACTTTAGACATACTAACATACAATCTGCAGCCCATCAAATAAGGGACATTAATTAAATGGGATGGGCGGGCACGCATGACCATGCAAAGCTGGGCAGCACAGCTTAGGAAGAACTCCAGTCATTGCACACTTACCAAGATGTTACAATGATGTCATAATTCTTCCATAGCTGGCTGCCCAGCAGCGTGACGTCATGCATGACTAGTTGTAGCCTCATCCCCAACCAAACAACAACAAACTTTTCGAAAAAAGGATAAGTATATATATATATATAAATATATTTATATATATATATATATATATATATATATATATATATATATATATATATATATATATATATATATATATATATATATATATATATATATATATATATATATATATATATATATATATATATATATATATATATATATATATATATATATATATATATATATATATATATACACATACATACATACTAATACAAGATCATACATATATATATAAACCTATAGGTATGTTAGAAGGAGCTTAACACTTGAAACAGCCCATTATCTGTTCCCTGCATATGAACTTAAAATGGTTTCTCCAAATGTGCCCACAGGCAAAATGGTCTTGTTATAACGTTTGGTAAAAGTAGATTCACGCCTCCATCCAACTGCCTTTCTTATATTTTCCCAGGCCATGCCTGTTTTAAAAGCCTTAGAAGTGGATGCAGACCTTACTGAATATGCATTAAACAAATCCTCACTGATCCCAGATTCTCTCATTATATCTTTAACCCATCTAGTAATTGTGGTCTTGGATGCTGGGCCAAAAAGTTTTCTGGTTGTCAACAACAGCTTATTTTGATCTGATCTTATTCTCAGTTTGCTCATTAATTGTAAATATGTTCTAATAGCATCAATAATACATAAATTTTTATTCAGTGGGAATGCTTTGAAACCTATGTTCTGTGCATGATGTCTGACATTAGATGTTTTAAATGGATCTCCAATTTTAAAGATGACCTCATTTTTATTAAGTGACATATTCCTGATGTCCAAGCAATCTATGGTCTGAAACTGTTGGCCAGATAAAATGAGAAGCAAACCTGCTACTTTTTTTGGCCAAATTTCAAAGTGATAATTGATTATTGTTTCCCCAAACATCAGATGTATTTTAAAAAGACATCAGGATCCCATGTAAAGTTACTGCTAGGCAGTTTGGAGCACTGTTTTGCTGCTGACTTCATAAA
The DNA here is from genome assembly GCF_035594125.1 of Scylla paramamosain. Classification (NCBI taxonomy): domain Eukaryota; kingdom Metazoa; phylum Arthropoda; class Malacostraca; order Decapoda; family Portunidae; genus Scylla; species Scylla paramamosain. The sequence continues at coordinate 12,687,505 of NC_087161.1, forward strand.
TAAGCATACAAACTCGTTCTGACCAACAGGAATTCCATTGATTTTTGCCACTGTAAAAATAGCTGACCTGGCAGCATTGAGACTACTGTAACTGTACCCAGAACCATCTGCCTTTCCTTCATTGAATAACATGAATAAGTGGTCCAACAGTTTGTTTACAGGGGGAGAAAATGGATCAACTTTTTCTCATAAACAAAACTTGTTCCATACTTTGATGTGCCTCCCATATGCCCCAGGTGTTTTCTTGTTCCTCGCTTAGAGTAGAAAGTCTGTAACCCTTTCCAAAATTCCTGACCTGCAGAAAGATTCCCTGACAGAGGCCATACTGCCAACTGCAGATTCCTGATTGGATGGGCCTGTTGTTGAACCTGAGGCAGATACAGGCACTTGCGAAGAAGTCAAGTTGTATCCCGCAGAAGGCAAAGGGCCTCTGCAAACCATGGTTGAGTTCTCCATAGTGGTAGTATGGCTAAAATTGATGCCTTTGCTTCCCTTAGTTTTTGAATGATGTCCTTTATGACCCTAAAGGGAGGAAAAGCATGTAGAAAGAAATTATTATTCCAATTGATTGAAAAAGCATCAGTGCCTCAGGATCAGGTTTCCAAGAATAGAAAAGTGGTAATTAAGTATTAATGCGAGTAGCAAAAAAGATCAATAGTTGGTTCTCCTTAAATTCTGCAAATATCATTGAAAATTCTAGGCATAAGTCTCCATTCTTTGTTGAAATCTCTCTCACTGGAGGCTAAATCAGCAGTAATATTCAGAGAACCAAGGATATACTCAGCTGACAATTCTATGTTTCTCTCATGAGTCCACTCAAAAACTTCTTCAGTCACATCCAACAAGTGTTGCTTAATGCTTCCACAATTGTTAATGTTTGCAACAACTGTAGTATTATCTGATTTTATGCAAATGTGTTTTATGTGTGACATCCTGGAAGAGTCTTCAAACCAAAAAGAACCCAAAAGAATATGGTCTTTCTCATAGTCAGCCCAGTGGCCACCAGTAATGTTGTCACTGGCACATGCCCCCCCAGCCAGACATTGAGGCATCTGTGGTGGTAACTAAGTCTGGGCCAGGCTTATGTAACGACCTGATACAAGAATGAATATTAGTTGTCCGTCAGTTTATGAGACATTTTGCCCTCTTATCCAAATACAGTAAAGCATCACAATCACCATGGCTTTGCTTAAGAGCTTCATTCCTTAACACTTCCAAATATTTATATTTTAAAGGAGTCCAGTGTACAGGGTCTCCTGCAGCAATGACATTGCCAATAAAAACAGCAAAATCTCTAATTCTGATGTCATCTGTACATAATAATTGTAAACCCAGCTTATCTTATCTTATCTGCCTTACCTTGTGTGTGTTTAATGGTCATGTCTTTAGAGTTCAACACAAAACACAAGAATTTAATTTCATGACTGGGCTGAAAATCTGATTTCTCCAAATTAATTGTGAAACCTAATTGATCTAATGTTGATGCAATATATTTGGCATCATTTAATTTCTCTTTGGTGTCTGCTATCACAAGGCAATCATCAATGTAAATAGATGTTAAGATGCCTAAAGCCCAAAAATGTGAAAAAGGGATCTTCAACAACTTAATGAAAAGTCGAGGGGATGAGGAAAAACAAACAAATAAACTGCCATAATGAACCACTCCATGTAAATTTTAGCTCCCTGCAAACGGGAACAGAAAAATAAGCATGTTTCAAGTCTATAGGTGCAAAGAAGCAATTGTGTGTAACCAGTGGTAAAACATCTCTAAGTGTTTCCATCATAAAATGATAATATTCCACATACTCATTCAAATATTTCAAATTAAGTATAATCTGGACATGCCATCCTTCTTTAACCTAGGGAAGATATTGGAACAAAACCCTGATGAAGCAACTGCAGCTCTCTCAACAATATGCTGCTGAATAAATATATTCATGGCTGCATCAATAGCCTGTTTGTCCTTCTGAGAGAAATGCAATGGAGGGGGGATATGGTGTTGTGATGGAAAATCACGAAAAGAAAACAAGTACTTGCCCTGAACAGTGTTAGTTACCAAAGGATCACTGGATAATTCCTCCCAAATTTGAAGATAAGGTTGAATTTTTCCCCCCTGAAAATTCATAGGGGCATTAACCAAGATTAAATCACACGGCTGAGGAATGAAAATGAGAACCTTTGTCATCAGGTAACTTATTTGGTGCCATAGTGACCCCGTCTTCTGCCTCCTCTATCTCAGTGATTACCTCGGTAGTTATTGGTTCTGGAACCTCTGCCTCCTTTTCAAAAAGTAAAATTATTCCTCTTCATCTTAAACCATTTTGGATTGATATGTTTTTGATTCTCCTTAAATTGTATAACCATATCAACAATGTTAGTTTCAAACAATTTATCACCTGTCATGTTCTTATCCTTGACAGTTTTTTGGAGAGTCTTGGCTTTAATTTTATCAGCAATGAGATCTATCATTAAATTTAAGTAATTGAAAATGGCAATAACATGCAAAGACTGTCATTGATATCTTTGTAGGAGTCCATCATGGTAGGGTTGTGTGAATTTGCAGGTTTGTCTACAAATCTGATAAGAGGAATGAGGGCTTTGCCTAATAGAGAGTTTGTCTGAGCTAACTTGCTCTTCATCCTCCAACTCTGATGATTGAGGGTTGAGAGGACATTGGAATCAGATTCCAGAACCCTCAATTCTTTAATATTAGATGGAATAGACCATTGTTCCACCAACATCCTGGCTTTCTTATCATCAGGAACTGTACGTAAATAAGCCCTGATGTTCATAGCCAAAACTTCTGTAGCAGGAGTACCATTAGCATCATCAACATCAAAAGCTGCACCTAAGCTACAACCAACAATCACATGGTGATTTTTTTGGCCAAAGGAAACCCTACAAACTCCTCTGCCGAACTAGTAGATGCCCCAACATTAACTTGGGATGCAACTTGTGAGGACTGGAAGGTGTCTGGGTATGAAGCCCCACCATCAGGATTATGTGATAAATCCTGAGACACATCAGGTTGGTTTACATAATCCACATCTTCCGCACCACTAGTGTCACTGTCACCTAAATGTACGGGTTCTTTCCTCACCTTCTCTTCTGCTTTTACCAAAGCTGGTAATATTTTCTGGACCACAGAACTGCAGAAATTATCATCCGGCTCAATCGTCTGAGAAGGGCCAGAAATATTGGTGATTGGAACATCCTGTCCACTGGAACCATTATCTTTACTATTGGAAAATAAACAAGCAATCTTGCTTGGTGGCTGGACCTGGGCGTTGTTGGAAGAAGGTTGGGAGGGTCAATGTCCCTTGCTTTCTATCGTGCAAACAGCAGATGAGCAGTAAACCGTCCTCTGGGGAAGAGACAATTACCGGTGTGACAACCGTATGGCTGTGTGACAGCCATGTCATACAAGACATTGTATAAAAGGGGTAGGTAATGTAAAAATAAAGTAAAATCATAATACATACCACCCTGAACAGGGATTTTTGCTGAGTAACGAGATACAGGCAACCTCATGGTGGCTGGGGACACAACAGTAAAATTGTTACCACATTAACCGTAGCACGCTGCACAATTACACTCTGTACACATCTCGTTGAGCAACTTACCAAAAACTAGCAGTGCTATGTCCTTCGTGCCCCATTTACAGGCCACAGTGCAGTGAGAGAGATCCCAGAAAGCCACCAAACTCAAGTGTCCCACGCCTTATCTTATCAGTAAATGCCAATGCCATCTAGTGGCTGTCAGAGCGAACAGCCACGTCGGAACACCAGTACCACACCAAGTACTGAATACTGGCAACACCACACAGTCTGTCATGCATGACGTCATGCTGCTGGGCAAGCCAGCTGTGGAAGAATTAAAGGATAAGTGTCTTGAAACCTTCCTCTGGTCATAGATGGCAGCATCTGTGGATGGAAAGATGGGAGAGTGAGAGCTGTCAGTGTAGATCTTGATGTGGTTCTGGTATGTAGTCTGATCTAGGTGTTGGAAAGTGCATGGGGCTAAGATGCTTGCAGACTGCTCCGGAGGAAGGTCTGGGATGTTGAGGATGATCCTGTCTGAAATGTTTGACTAGGATAGGACTAAAAAAATTAACCTGATGGGTTGGAGCAGTTGCAACTTGGAAAGGCCTTACACTGCCTGGACTGTTAGTGGCCTATGCACTAGGAGTCAGATTGGGATGTGGGTCAATGCCAGAGGTGGAGTATAGTTTGAAGAGAGTGGGATGATGGTTTTGATTGTATGGTATGGAATTGACAGCACAGGACTTCCTTCGTGCTGGTGGGGAATACCGCTCTCTGCATGGAGGACCTCTACAGGTGAGGATTTCATTATCCCCTTGGAGATTCACAGGGCTGCATTTTGAAGGATGTCCAACTTATGAAGGGTAATGAGGCAGCAGAGTCATAGAGGCTTCATTGCCCCCATGGAGATTCACAGGGCTGCCTTTTTTAAAGATGTCTGACTTATGAAGAGTGATTAGGGCAGCAGAGTCATAGAGGCTGCTACTATAATCCAGTCTTGACCTGATGGCTGTCCGGTAGGACAGCGGCAGATCTCTGTTGGACCCCCATCAGATGCCACTCTCTTCATGATGGGGAGACACGATGTTACAGACAACCTTCAGTGTTCAGAATAGACTGAATATCAAACATACAGAGAGAGGTCAGTAATTTGGCAGAACAGGAGACAGTAAAATTCAGTAAGTTTTTAGCAATATTTCCTGCATTTGCAACTATTTCTGATATATCAGTGAAATCTCAGTCTTTTGCTGACTGTTACACTGAGATATCTGTGAGAAGAACAGAGATAAGTGGGGACACTATCAAGAAGGTAGAGGCAGGGGGGGGCTTGGAAATTCTCAGTCTGGCAAAATGAAGTTGAGCACATTTACCAATAGAAAATCACAATCCCCAAGAAGCAGCTGTTGAAACCAACAAATTGATACTTCTTTGCATGATTATTGTGGACTAAGCAAAACCAGGTGAAGGAGCTGAGAAATGCAGATATAGCTTAAGATCACTCTTTTTCTCAACCTAAACTTTCCAAACCTTGGTTTAACACAGCTTGTTCTCGTGCTTTACATGATAGAGAGGTGGCCCACAAAAGGTACTTAAGCCTTCCATCACCAGAATCTCATGCACTTTATATTTCTGCCTGGAACCATGCCAGATTTGTTCTCCAACTAACCAAAAACTCCTTCATTAACATAGTGTCGAAATCTTTCAAGATCTAACTCCCCTCGTGACTTCTGGCATCTAGCCAAAAATATCTCCAATAACTATGCTTCTTCTTCTTTCCTTCCTTTATTTCAACGAGATGTCACCACTGTTATCACATCTATTTCTAAAGCTGAACTCTTCACTCAGAGCTTTGCTAAAAACTCTACCTTGGACGATTCTGGGCTTGTTCCTTCCTTTCCTCCACCCTATGACTACTTCATGCTCTCTATTAAAATTCTTCATAATGGTGTTTATCATGCCTCTACCTTGGACGATTCTGGGCTTGTTCCTTCCTTTCCTCCACCCTATGACTACTTCATGCTATCTATTAAAATTCTTCATAATGGTGTTTATCATGCCCTTGCTGGCCTAAACTCTCAGAAGGCTTATGGACCTGATGGGGTCCCTCCTATTGTTCTCCAAAACTATGCCTCTGTGCTTGCACCTTGCCTAGTCAAACTCTTTTAACTCTGTCTGTCAACATCTACCTTTCCTTCTTGCTGGAAATTTGCCCACATTCAACCTGTTCCTAAAAAGGGTGACTGTTCTAATCCCTCAAACTACCATCCTATTGCTTTAATATCCTGCCTGTCTAAAGTTTTTGAATATATCCTCAACAGGAAGATTCTTAAACATCTCTCACTTCACAACCTTCTATCTGATTGCCAGTATGGATTCCGTCAAGGCTGCTCTACTGATGATCTTCTGGTTTTCCTTACTGAGTCTTGGTCATCCTCTTTTAGGGATTTTGGTGAAACTTTTGCTGTTGCCTTGGACATATCAAAAGCTTTTGATAAAGTCTGACACAAAGCTTTGATTTCTAAACTACCCTCCTGCGGCTTCTATCCTTCTCTCTGTAACATCTCAAGTTTCCTTTCTGACTGTTCTATTGTTGCTGTGGTAGATGGTCACTGTTCTTCTAAATCTATTAACAGTGGTTTTCATCAATGACCTTCTACATCAAACTTCTTGTTTTATCCACTCCTACGCACTTTTCCATGTCTTTTCATAGACATCCAACACTTCAGGAAGTAAACATTTCATGTAGGGAAGCCACAGAACGCCTGATTTCTGATCTTTCTAAAATTTCTGATTGGGGCAGAGCAAACTTGGTATTGTTCAATGCCTCAAAAACTCGATTCCTCCATCTATCAATTCGACACAACCTTCCAGACAACTATCCCCTCTTCTTCAATGACACTCAACTGTTCCCCTCTTCTACACTGAACATTTTCGGTCTGTCCTTTACTTATAATCTGAACTGGAAACTTCACATCTCATCTCTAGCTAAAACAGCTTCTAAGAAGTTAGGCATTCTGAGACGTCTCCTTCAATTTTTTTCAGCCCTCCAGCTGCTAACTCTGTACAAGAGCCTTATCCATCCATGTATGGAGTATGCTTCACATGTCTGGGAGGATTCCACTCATACCGGTCTTCTAGACAGGGTGGAATCAAAAACTTTTCATCTCATCACTCCTCTCCTCTAACTGATTGTCTTCAGCCTCTCTCATCACCACGATGTTGCATCTCTAGCTGTCTTCTACAACTGTTTTCATGCTAACTGCATGCCTCCCCTTCTCCCGTGGCCTTGCTGCACAAGATTTTCTTCTTTCTCTCACCCCTATTCTGTCCACCTCTCTAATGCAAGAGTTAACCAGTATTCTCAATCATTCATCCCTTTCTCTGATAAACTCTGGAACTCCCTGCCTGCTTCTGTATTTCCACCTTCCTATGACTTGAATTCCTTCAAGAGGGAGGTTGCAAGATACTTATCCTTCAATTTTTGACTATCACTTTGGACCCTTTTATGGGACTGGCATCTCAGTGGGCTTCTTTTATTTAATGGATTTTTGTTCCCCTTGGCCAGTGTCCCTCCTACATAAAAAAAAAAAAAAATACACAAGATCTGGAAACAGGTGTTCTTGATAAAAATGAGGGAAAGCATTGGTACAAAAACTGAACCATGGAGAATGCTACCTACAACTGGTTCAGAAGTGTTTATAACTACATTAATGGTTCAGTCTGAGAGCAAATTGCTAATCTGATATTGAAGGTTACCTGAAATCCCAGTGACAACCAATCTGTAAGAACCTGATGAACCTGCAGAAGGGCTTTAATGAAATCAAATGTCCCTTATTGTAGCAGTAAGTCATAGGTTAGCAGAATAGTTGGTTGGATATTGAGTGATTTGGCCTGAACCCAAACTGAGACCTGTTAAGCAGTAGATGGTCATCAGTAAGATCAAATAATGTCTTACAAATTATGTAATCAGTAATTTTACATGAAGCTGAGACTATTGTAAATAGGAGACACAAAAGACACCTTCCAAGATTGAGGAAAGGAACCTGAAACCATTGATATGTTGAAGGTGATAGACATAGGATAGGCAAGCTTAGATGCATATTTTTAATTTAATTAATTAATGAATTTATTTATTTTATATAGGAGGGAGACTGGCCAAGGGCAACAAAAATCCAATAAAAAAAAAACCCACTGAGATGCCAGTCCCAGAACAGGGTCCAAAGCAGTAGTCAAAAATTGAAAGATAAGTGTCTTGAAACTTCCCTCTTGAAGGAATTCAAGTCATAAGAAGTGGAAATACAAAAAGCAGGCAAGCAGTTCCAGAGTTTACCAGAGAAAGGGATGAATGACTGAGAAGAATACTTGCATTAGAGAGGTGAAAAGAATAGTGGTGTGAGGAAGAAGAAAGTTTTGTGCAGTGAAGCCATGGGAGGAGGGGAGGCATGCAGTTAGCAAGATCAGAAGAGCAGTTAGCATGAAAATAGTGGTAGAAGATAGCTAGATATGCAACATTGTGGCGATTTGAGAGAGGCTGAAGACAGTCAGTTAGAGGAGAGGAGTTGATGAGACAAAAAGCTTTTGATTCCACCCTGTCTAGAAGAGTGGTATGAGTGGAAAACCCTCAGACATGTGAAGCATACTCCATACATGGACAGATAAGGCCCTTGTACAAAGTTAGTAGCTGGGGGGGTGAGAAAAACCGGTAGAGACATCTCAGAATGCCTAACTTCATAGAAACTGTTTTAGCTAGAGATGAGATGTGAAGTTTCCAGTTCAGTAAAGGGCAGACTGAGGATGTTCAGTGTAGAAGAGGGGACAAGTTGAGTGTCACTGAAGAAGAGAGAATAGTTGTCTGGAAGGTTGTGTCAAGTTGATAGATGGAGGAATTGAGTTTTTGAAGCACTGAACAATACCAAGTTTTGCTCTGCCCAAATCAGAAATTTTAGAAAGATTAGAAATTAGGTGTTCTCTGGCTTCCCTGCGTGAAATGTTTACTTCCTGAAGTGTTAGATGTCTATGAAAAGACGTGGAAAAGTGCATAGGAATGGATAAAACAAGAAGTTTGGTATAGAAGGTCATTCATAAATAATAAGAGAGTGGGTGACAGGACTGAACCCTGAGGAACACCACTGTTAATAGATTTAGGAGAAGAACAGTGACCATCTACCACAGCAGCAATAGAACAGTCAGAAAGGAAACGAGATGAAGTTACAGAGAGAAGGATAGAAGCCACAGGAGAGTAGTTTGGAAATCAAAACTTTGTGCTAGACTCTATCAAAAGCTTTTGATATATCCAAGGTAACAGCAAAAGTTTCACCAAAATCTCTAAAAGAGGATCATCAAGACTCAGTAAGGAAAGCCAGATGATCACCAGTAGAGCGGCCTTGACGGAACCCATACTGGCAATCAGATAGAAGGTTGTGAAGTGATAGATGTTTCAGAATCTTCCTGTTGAGGATAGATTCAAAAATTTTAGATAGGCTGAAAATTAAAGCAATAGGACGGTAGTTTGAGGGACTAGAATGGTGACCCTTTTTAGGAACAGGCTGAATGTAGGCAAACTTCCAGCAAGAAGGAAAGGTAGATGTTGACAGACAGAGTTGAAAGAGTTTGACTAGGCAAGGTGCAAGCACGGAGGCACAGTTTTGGAGAACAATAGGAGGGACCCCATCAGGTCCATAAGCCTTCCTAGCGTTTAGGCCATCGAGGGCATGGAAAGCATCATTGCAAAGAATTTTAATAGGTAGCATGAAGTAGTCAGAGGGTGGAGGAGAGGAAGGAACAAGCCCTGAATTGTCCAAGGTAGAGCTTTTAGTAAAGGTTTGAGTGAAGAGTTCAGCTTTAGAGATAGATGTGATAACAGTGGTGCCATATGGTTGAAATATAGGAGAGAAAGAAGAAGCAAAGTTATTGGAGATATTTTTGGCTAGATGCCAGAAGTCATGAGGGGAGTTAGATCTTGAAAGATTTTGACTTTCTATTAATGAAGGAGTTTTTGGCTAGTTGAAGAACAGACTTGGCATGGTTCTGGGCAGAAATATAAAGTGCATTAGATTCTGGTGATGGAAGGCTTAAGTACCTTTTGTGGGCTACCTCTCTATCATGTATAGCACGAGAACAAGCTGTGTTAAACCAAGGTTCGGAAGGTTTAGGTCGTGAAAAAGAGTGATTAATGTATGCCTCCATGCCAGACATTATCACCTCTGTTATGCGCTTGGCACACAAAGACGGGTCTCTGACACAGAACCAGTAGTCATTCCAAGGAAAATCAGCAAAATACCTCCTCAGGTCCCCCCAATTAGCAGGGGCAAAATGCCAGAGGCACCTCCACTTAGGGGATCCTGAGGAGGGATTGGAGGGATAGTACAAGATACAGATATGAGATTGTGATTGTAGGAGCCCAACAGAGAAGAGAGGGTGACAGCATAAGTAGAAGGATTAGAGGTCAAGAAAAGGTCAGGAATATGAGTAGGGTGTTTCACCAATTGCTCTAGGTCGTGGAGGATAGCAAAGTTGAAGGTTAGTTCACCAGGATGGTCAGTGAAGGGAGAGGAAAGCCAAAGCTGGTGGTGAACATTGAAGTCTCCAAGAATGGAGATCTCTGCAAAAGGGAAGAGAGTCAGAATGTGCTCCACTTTTAAAGTTAAGTAGTCAAAGAATTTCTTATAGTCAGAGGAGTTAGGTGAGAGGTATACAGCACAGATAAATTTAGTTTGAGAGTGACTCTGTAGTCATAGCCAGATGGTGGAAAACTCGGAAGATTCAAGAGTGTGGGCATGAGAGCAGGTTGAGTCATTGTACACACAAATGCAACATCCAGCTTTGGATTTTAAATGAGGACAGAGAAAGTAGGAGGGAACAGAAAAGGGGCTACTGTCAGTTGCCTCAGACACCTGTATTTCAGTGTGGAAAAGAAGATGAAGTTTAGAAGAGGAGAGGTGGTGTTCTACAGATTGAAAATTAGATCTTAGGCCGTGAATGTTACAGAAGTTAATGAAGAAAAAGTTGAGGGGGGTGTCAAGACACTTAGGGTTATTATCAGAAGAGCAGTCTGACCTGGGGACATTTGTGGTCCCCCTTCTCAGATGGGGACTCTGAGGCTGGTGTAGGAGTCACCATAATAATTATGAATTTTTGAGTGAAGGGTGTGTGTGTGTGTTATTAGGTTCTTGTAGTTTTGTGTGGAGGAAGAGAGTTGTCTTTAGAGGGTAGGCTGTGACTGCCCTCTTGTGTTGTGAGACACAAAGGGAAACATTCAGTGAGGTCATAGCTGGGTTTAATGATAAGTTCACAGCACCCCCTGATCCAGTGCTGTAGACCTCACTGGGAGTAATTATCGTTTCGGCAGGTGCTTACTGCCTTCTCCATGTAGCAAAGGATGATTATCAGGGCACATAGCACTATTACCATTGCCCATGTTAATACTGAAAAAATCATGGAACTGACCTATTGGGAAATAAGCTAATAGATATGGGATCTGTAAGAAATCACGTCTTCTCCTGTAATATACTACCAATAAAAAACAGTGAAATACATTTAAGATATGGTACTTTGTATTAGAAATATTATTTATACACATGTTATACACAAATTTCCTCCATTCATAAAACTTACCAAAAAGACAAGTGTGAAAGCTTTTATTGGATAATATATCTGAGGCCTTCAGTAGAGCTATTGGGTCACTTCCAGGTAGTGGTTGCTTCCAACATTGTCACCATTCATTTCCACACCGTTGTAACAAATACTGTAATGCCCCAACACTAGCATAAGTGAGCTGTACTCAGTCCCTACTTCACTTGCCTACTATTTCCAGCACCTTGTTTGAATTGTTATTATTATTATTTTACTTTATTTATTTCTAAAATTTTATATTTTGTATTTGCAAGTGCAATATTGGCTTTAAGTACACTATTTTTCTCATGTTATGGATTAAACTTTGGCACAGTGTACAGTTGGGCACACTCCTGCAAGGTCCACCCAGTGTTGTAAAGGCTGGCGAGACTGTAACCATGGAACACTAGAAGTAATGAGCTTCACTCGAAGAATTTACTAATGGGAGTGAGAGGTAAGGAGGGGAATGACAGCCTCTTATCTTCCTCAGAAGCCTCTTACCTCCTGCAAGCTATCCTTCCCTCCTTACCTCACCCTCCCATCAAATGAATGCTTCGAGTGAAGCCCTCTACTTGTATTGTTTTGTGGTTACATCTCACCAGTCTTGACAATGCTGAGTGGACCTCGCATGCCCCTCCCCTGTCCCTTACCTACTACAGTAGTACCATGACTTAAGAGTGCCGTGACTTACAAGTTTTTTGAGATGTGAGCTGTTGTTTGGTTAATTTTTTTTGCTTCGAGTTGCAAGCAAAAATCCAAGATATGAAGGAGCTTAAGATATGCTGCCGCTAGTTAGCATAGCAAGCGCCACAACATCTACATCTCACTTGTTCACTTCACATGTTTTTTATACAATATTTATTATTTATAAATATATTTATTTTCTTACAGTAAACCCTCGATATAACAAACGCATGTGGGAGAGAAGGAGAGAGAGATGAGTGACCTTGACAATGGCCGATGACACGAGGTGCAAAAACTTGTGGATCAAAATGCTAAAAACAGGGCCGAGATTACAGCTTTAAAGAGGGAAAATGGAGAACTGAAGAGAAGGATAATAAGCAGAATGAGAATGTCATGAGAGATAAAGTGCAAGATATGATGAAACAGCAAGCCCATAGGTGGAAGGAGAGAAAAACAAAAGATTGTTATGAAGGAAATATTGAGGCAAAAAAAGGAAGAATATGATTAGCAGATTGAAAGAAAAAAGGTAGTTAAGATAAAGGAAAAACAGCAAATAGTAAAGGATACAGTACATAAGATAATGTGTGTTGTGATGTTAAGATGATAAAAGAAAAGAAATTACCCAGTAAGACTAAGAGAGAGGAACTTAAGAGAGCAAAGGGGATAGTAGCAGTGGTAGTGAGTGAGGGAGGAAATAATGGAGCAGATTGAGGAGGCTCAGAGAATTGGCAAGTATGCTAAAAATGGAATTAGGCCTCTAAAAAGTAGATTTAATACTCAAGTGGCAGTGGAAACTCAAAAGAGGAAGACATGAAAATATGTGGATAAGAAGAGATTTACTTGTAAATGGGGATGAGAGGAATAAATTGAGAGAAAGATGAGAGAAGTTAAAGCAAAAAACAAAGAAAGGACACATGATCAAGTGAAAGAATTTGTATGGAAAATTGTGGATTTAAAGATAAGAAAGTGGTGGTTGAAGAATGCCAGGGAAGAGGAACAACAATAGAGAGGGAATATAGTAAGACAGAAGTAATGTAATATATTGGAAGCTGTGTACACAAATATAGATGGACTTGTGTCAGGTATATTGGAACTAATGAATATTCTAAGAGATAACAACCTAGATGTTGTATGTTTAACAGAGACTAAATTAAAAGAGGAAATATGAATAAAATTTGAAGAGGAAGGATACAACATTTGGAGGAGAGATAGAAAAGATAAAGGTGGGGAAGAGTGTTAGTATTGGTGAAGAAGGATATCTTTGTTGGGGAAGTGGAATATGGTGATGGGATGGCAGAAATTTTAGGTATTGTAGTTAAAGATGGTGAAAATTAAAAGAGAAAGATTATTGTCACATGTATACCACCCAAGACAAATGCATGGAAGACAAATGAGCATAAGAAGATGCAAGAATAAGTATGGAAATGCATGAAAAATATGATAAAAAAACAAATAAGGTATTGCTTATGGGTAACCTTAATTGCAAGAATGTAAACTGGGAGGAGTTGGAACTAGGAGAGGGTGCAGATTTTTGGAGTTAAAAGGTATTGCAATTAGCAATGGTGAATACTTTAGAGTAGTTGGTAGAGGAAGCTAGAAGATACAGAGAAGACCAGCCTTCAATGCTTGACCTAGTGTTTACCAAGAAGCTGGAATCCAGGCCATTTATGAAGTATGTGCCCCTATTAGGAAAAAATTATCACATTGTTATAGATGTTAAATTAGAAGGGATAACAGCAAACGATTGGAAAGAACACTACAGAAATGGCAGACTAAACTATGCAAAGGCAAATTTTGAAGAACTTAAAAAAAATATGGAAGTATAAAGTGGGATAACGTCGAAAGACAAGAATGTAGGCAAAATATGAAGCACTATTAGATAAGTACAATGAGGGGATGTTTAAAGTTGTACCAACGTACAAAGTAAAAAAGAGCAGGCATAGTTGTTATAATGCCAGATGTGTAAATGGCAGAAGGGACAATGACAAGGCATGGAAGATGAAGAAGCAGTGAAATGAAGAAAATAGAGAAGAATATAAACAAGCAAGAAATTAACATCTTAGGATAAGAAGAGAAGAAGAAAAGGACTGAAAAGGATATAGTGAACAAATGTAAGGAGGAAGCAAAGCTTTCCTATAGATACGTAAATGGTAAAATGAAACATAGAGACAGTATTGTTAAGTTAAAAAGAGGTGAAAGGGCATATGAAGATGACAAGGAGATGAGTGCAATTATGACTGAGGGTTTTAAATCTGTATTTAAAAGAGAAGCAGATTTTGTTGCTCTGACAGTTGGTGTTAAATGAAGGGTTACATGAAATTAAATTGGAAAAGTATGAGATCTACAAGCTGTTGAATGACTTAGGTGTTAGAAAAGAAGTGGGACCAGATGGTGTGTCAGGGTAGGTATTGAAAAAATGTAGAGACCAACTGGTGGAGCCAATCTGGAACATGGTAAATAGTTTGTTAAACGAAGGAAGTGTGCCTAAAGAATGGAAAAGAGCCAGTATAATACCCATCTATAAAGGAGGTGGTAAAATGGAACCACTAAACTACAGACCAGTATCATTAACTAGCGTCATAGATACACTCTGTGAAATTGTAATTAAAAATAAATGGGTACAGTATTTGGAAGAAAATGAGGTAATTATAGATAAACAATTTGGATTTCGATAAAAAGATCATGTGTTACAAATCTGCTTAGCTTTTATACAAGAGTGATAGATGCAGTGCATGAGAGAGATGGATGGGTGGATGCTGTATATCTGGATATAAAAAAGCATTTGACAGGGTACTACACATGAGCCTAATGTGGAAATTGGAAAATGTAGAAGGACTAAAAGGCTAAAAATATTAAATTGGATGTAAGACTGCTTGAAGAGCAGACAAATGAGGACAATAATCAGAGATAATACTTGAAGCTGGAGTGAGGTAACAAGTGGAGTACTACAAGGATCGGTATTAGCACTGATTGTGTTTCAGATATGTACAAATGATATGCAGAAAGGATTAAATAGCTACATTAATATGTTTGTTGATGATGCAGAGTTGCTTAAGAGGCAGGAGGATTGTAAGAGGCTACAGAGAGATTTGGATAAAATTTATGCTTGGAGTCTAAAGTGGAAGCTTGAATTTGATTCTAAGAAATGCCATGTGATGGAGATAGGAAAAAGTACAAGGAACTGTAAAATAGGGGAAGATATTATAGTGAAAAGATATTATAAAGAAAAGGATTTGGGGGTGATTATCCAGGACACACTGTCACCAGAGAAGCATATAAGTGGGAGTTTTGGCTCCACATATAGGATGTTAAGTAACATTAGGATGGCTTTTACCTGTATGGACATGGATATGATGAAAAAAATAATTACAACCATGATACGCCCCAAGTTAGAGTCCTTTATACATTTAGAAGAATATAAGAAAACTGGAGAGCATACAGAGGACAGCAATGAAGATGGTGCCAGAATTGAAGGAAAAGACTTAAGAAGAGTGAGTGAAATATATTAATTGGAAGAGAGAAGAGAAAGGGGAGACATGATAACAATGTACAAATGAACGAACTGCATGGAAAAGGTAGACAGACAAGTTTTGGAGATGCATGTAAATGAAGGAACAAGATGTACAAGAGGACATACAAAAAAGAATAATAAGAGTAAATGTTTCAGTGACATCAAGAAGTATAGTTTCCCATACTGAAGCACTGATCTCTGGAATGGTTTAAGTGAGGAGGTGGATACAGCTGCTAGTGTGAGCAAGTTTAAAGAGAAATAGGATAACTGCAGATATGGAGATGGGACAAATGAGCTTTAGCTTAGACCCTGTACAATACAACTAGGTGAATACAGTACACACAGACAAAGCATTGCATCATCGGCCATAGTCAGGATCACTCATTGCCACAGCCACAATTCATCTCTCAAACATGAAGTTGGCTGTTTGTCAGTCAGCTCTCGTGCATATTAAGACCTAGGATGTTTGTAAAATAAAGCAAGCATTCAATTATTGTTAAATATGCCATAATTTGCAAACAGTTTCATAAAATGAGTGTTCGATAACCCTAAAGGCATCGTTATATCTGTAATTCAGTAAACAGAGGTTCGTTACATCAACAGTATTGTATTCAAAAACATGTAACAAAAAAATTGGGATGATTTTTTGGGAGCTAGAACAGATTAATGGCATTTTAATTAATTTCAATGGGGAAAATTTATTTGACATACAAGCAAATTGAGTTACGAGCTCTGTCACAGAATGAATTAAACTTATAAGTTAAGCTACCACTGTATTTATTCTCTCACCAGTTCTCTTTTAAACTGAACTCAGTGTCTTTCAGACTTCCATTCCTACAGCCTTACTGCTCATTATTATACTCATACTCAATCATCATTTTGCTTGCAAGCATATTTACAATACAGTACAAATACAATATACAATACTTTATGTGACTGATTGGTACTTGGATGTGTTACAGTGTTACTGCTGGCATGTTCTTTCATTCGCTGTCTTTGGTCATTCACTTATGGTCTTCTGCTCATCACCCAGCCTGTAATTCTCCTATGGAAATAGGTCAGTGCTCATACTGACCAATCTTTGGGTAGGACTGAACCAATGAGACCTTTCACAGAGATCTATACTTGCCTATGAATCATTAGAATTTGAGAAAAAATCTTGTGCCTGTCAGTCAGTTAAGCTGCTCTCTCTCTCTCTCTCTCTCTCTCTCTCTCTCTCTCTCTCTCTCTCTCTCTCTCTCTCTCTCTCTCTCTCTCTCTCTCTCTCTCTCTCTCTCTCTCTCTCTCTCTCTCCATTGTGAATTTCATTTAAATGTGATAGGTTTCCTTTTAGATATGATATTTCCCTTAAACCAGGATGTTATATTTTTATTTTTTAGTTACAACTTTTTTCCACACCACCATCAAGGTAAAAGTCAAGGCATGTTTTTTTTTTTTTTTTATAGAGGTTTTCCCTGGAGACTTAATCCTCTCTCTGATCTTTGATCAGACAGCTCTTTGTCTGAACTTTCAGCAATGTTGATGATCAGAGAATCCATGAAGTGATCCACCGCTATGTCTTGTTGCCCATCTTCTTGAAGGTCTTCAGCTTGGGCAACAGCTTGCATCCAGTTGTGTGGCGTGATGTGACGCAGGGTTTCCTTCACCATATGCTTCAAGTCAGCCATTTTAAAGTTATTTTGCTTGGCGATATAAGATGACCTGAGCCTATACGAGCTCAGTGGGGTTGTATTGATAGTGGTAGGGTGGTAACCTCACAACCCTATAGCCTGCCAAGTCTGCAATACTGTCAATCCGATATTTTTTGCCGACTCCAAATTTCTTGGTAAGCTCATACAGCTGTGCCTTCAGTAGTTCATCACTCAGCTGGACACCTTTCCTTTCAAGCCACTCCTTCAGTTCTGCCTTCCTCCATGATGAGCTTGTTACTTTCTCTTGTAGCATGGAGTGGGAGGGAGTGTTATCCATGAAGATGACAGAGTTTGGTGCAATGCTGGGCAGCAGCTGATTCCTGAACCACTCCTCAAACACCATGGAATTCATCTGTTTGTGTCATTTTTTGCCTGGAAGATCAGTTCTGCATTATTGATGAAACCATCCTTTCTGCTTGGAAAATTATGAGACGGCTTCCCTTTCCTGTCGGTGGTTGTACTCCTGTTGCTGCTTCAGATGTGGTGTCATTCCAGCTTTTTCCTGTGGTGTAACTTTGGTTGACCCAGGTCTCATACAGGTAAACAATGTTCAGCTGGGAAGACTGCTTTAGACACCACATTTCTTTCAGAAATTGGGTACAAGCAGCAATGACATCACTCCTCTCCATGAGAAATTTGCAGCCACCAACTTTTCTGTATCAGAATCCAATCTCTTTGAGAATCTTCCGTAGAGATTCAGTGCTTCCTTTGAAGGAAATATTTCCCTTCAATTCATCCTTTAATTTGTGCAGTGTTGGGATCTCCTTCCATGTGTGAAATCCCAAAACTGTCCTCCTCACCACACGTTTCTCAAAGTCATCAATGTTGGTTATGGTTGCTGGGCAGTTCTTTGTTGGTGAGAACACTGAATGTGCAGGTGGTTGCTGTGTCATGTGAGCTTCATTGGCAGATGAACAAATTCTTCTAACTGTTGCCTTGCTCACGTTGGTGGCTTTCGCTGTTCAGGCAACAGCTCTTGAGGGGTAAGTAAAGTAAGTAAAGTCCCCCTATTAGTTTTTCTTCCCAAAAATACTTATTTGCAGAGTAAATAAGCTCTTTTCTTGGCTGTGGAGGTGACGAGAACAAGCATGAGAGGTAGCTTCCATCCTGGCTGGCAGTGTGAGAGGAAGTTACCTACGAATTAACATGGTCAGTCTGACTGTGTGACCTCACTCGGTCACCCATGAAAAAAGTGATAATGCTTGCAGGAAACATTGCCAAGTATTGTGGTGTTTGCAAAAAAAACATTGCGAGTATCATTGAAAAAATATATATTACACTAACTTGTCTTTTTTAAGAGCATCACAATGTATATATACTAAAACACCATTTAATTTTGAGGTAGGAAGCACCTGACATGCAGTGTGTCTTGGTGTGAGTGTGTCAGCGCCGCGGTCCGGGAATCCCTGGAAAGGACAATGCCCAAACGCTGAATTCAAAATGGCCAGACCATAGGTGAACAGGGCTACACATTAAAAGGCTTGCTCATTTGCCTTGCCTTGGCTGAGACTCAAACCTGGGCCTTTCCATTTGTGAGATGAGCATGCTAACCACTACAGTATGTGGTGTGGTGTCGTGTGTGTGACTGACAACGTGGTATATAGATCGTGCCTCATTTTGTCTAAAGTGCTAACTATGCCTTCCAAGTGGTCAATGAGTTCTGGTGCAAGTCCTAGCTGTAAGGCTAAGCAAGCTAGAATAAGAATAACACTCGCAAAGAAGATAGAAGTTGTTATTTGGCACAAGACTGGTGAGCGAGTTACCCTTCCTGATGCATTAGGTATGCATTGGTGAGTGTTATGTATATTTTATATGTTGAATTAATATGAAATCATGTTCTTTGTATGCTGTTTTCTCTTTCTGGTTGTTTTATCTGTAATACAGATGCATTTGTTGCATTTGGTATCATGCATTTTAGCTTGAAAACTTACTCTTGACAAGGGTCAAATAACCTAGCCCCTTTTTTGCCATTAGTCATGGGTTTCATTACACGAGAATTTGTTATACAGTGGAACCTTGGTTACCAAATGCCTTTTGGAACAATTTGGTTTTCAAACAAAATTTTGAACTCATTGTTGCTTCAGTTGTGGTACCATAATTCAGTTCTAGAACAGAATTACTTGATTTCAGATATTAAAACACAGCAAAATCTGCCATTTATTACCAATTTATAGTTTCTATATATATCTACTTCGTTTTTATATATTTGGAGGAGAGAGAGTGTAATTCAGTCTTTGAAATAAGGTAAATGTGATCCCGTTGAAAAGCTCGATGTAAACAAACAGTTTTCAGCACTCACGAGTAATCCTAAGCCACCTGTGGCTCTCTCGATGACCCCCAACGTCATCACTACTTCACAACTATTTTTCAGTAGCTTTTCCTATCAGCAAGATGTCAAAGTGTTATGATCACCTTCATTTTAGTGGAAAGTGGGTTGCTCCTCTCTGTGTCCCTCTGTAAGGCTTTCCTCACTAGATCAGTCTAAACACTATCTTCTGATGAGTTCTGTGTCACTAAGTTCATTCATTACATCCTTTCTGGATAAATAATTTGTGAGCTGGAGACCCTGTGAAGTAGTCATCTTGGCTGTGGGAGTGTCGATCATAAGCCACTAAGACAGTGTAGACTGGTGTTGGGATGGATTAATCCATTTTACATTGATTCCTATGGGGAAAATAATTTTGGTTTTCGAACATTTCAGATTCTTAACGGCATTCAGGAAAAAATTAAGTTCAAGAACTGAGGTCTCACTGTACAAGCAATTCAAATGAGATCTAACTATTCATATCATCAGGACCTCCCTGTATATTTTTTTTCATTTTCATTTTTATTTTATTTTATTTATTTATTTATTTATTTTATTAATATATATATATATATATATATATATATATATATATATATATATATATATATATATATATATATATATATACGTATATATATATATATATAATATGCAGTGAAATCTTGGTTTTCGAACTTAATTAATTCCTGAATACTATTCAAAATTCAAAATGTTAAGAAACCGAAACTATTTTCCCCATAGGAATCAGTGTAAAAATAGATTAATCCATTCTCAGACACCTATCCACCCTGTCTTAGTGGGTAATAACGGACACTGCCACTGCTAAGACGGCTGCTCCACATCTCCAGCTTAGATTTTTTATTTTTTATTTATTTATTTTTTTTTATCCAGAAAGGATGTACTGAATGAAATTAGTGACAAAACTCATCAAAAGATATTGTTTACATCATACAGGTCTTTGTCACCAATCTAGTGAAGGAAACCTTACAGAGTGACACAGAGGAACAACCCACTTACTGCCAAAATTAAGGTGATCATAACACTTAGATATCTTGCTGCTGGGAAAAGCTACTGGGAAAAATGCAATTGTGCAGTGGTAATGGCACTGTGGGTCATACAGAGAGCCACAGGAGGCTCGGGATAACTCCTGAGCGACAAACCTTTATTTACATCAAGGTTCTTCAACAGGATCACATTTAATTTATCATATTTGATAGCTCATAAGATGCACCTTTTCTCCAAAAAAAAGTCTCAGGAAATGAGCCTGCGTCCTATGAAGCCAAGGTTCAGCTATGAGGCACTGGTAAGTCTATGGCAACAGAGGCTCTAAAATCAAACTCCACATATCTTCGCTCTTGTAAACGAAGTGATGATTGGTACTACACCACAAAACAACTCTTTCTTTCAAGGTAACAGTATATAATAGGTCATATTTACTGATATTTCACATGGAATGACACCAGTCAGGAAAAATTTACCTATGTGACCATGCACCACGCATTGCACGTACCAAAACAAATACGTGGTTGGTTAAGCGCCGAACCTGGTGACACGGGCAAGCTTCACTGCATTCTTTACAGTGTGATGCTGTTACTCCTTGAGGTAAAACACTTTCATACTATTAAAATTGCATCTATTTTTTAACATTCTTATGAACAAACTTTATTACCCCTGTAGTCTCTTACAGTGACTGCCAATGCCATATGCCAGGTACATGTTTACATCTCACAACAGTATTGGTACGTAGGCAACTAGCAAGTTTTTAAATACAAAACTTTGGGATCTAATAATGATCTCAATGTATGTGGGAGTCTTCAAATGTCAGGTGAAATCCTTCACTTCATATTCAGAGCTTAAATCTGTTCATTTATCTTTTTCTCACTTCAATATCCGCCAAAACTGGGTGCATCTTATGGGCCATCAAATACAGTATTTCAAAGATTGAATTACTGTCATGCCCTTTGTGTGTCTTCTGCAAATATATAAAAACAAAGGAAATTTTTATAGAAACTATGAATTAGTAATAAATGGCAGCTTTTGCTATGTCTTGTAGTATTTGAAATTAAGTAACTTTGTTCGAAAACCAAATTATGGTAGGGCAACTGAAGCAATTATGCATTCAAATTTTTGTTCAATAACTGAATTGTTTGAAAAGGGAGATGTCCAATAACCAAGGTTCCACTTTAAATATATATATATATATATATATATATATATATATATACGAGTATACACACACACACACACACACACACACACACACACACACACACACACACACACACACACACACACACACACACACACACACACACTACGCGCCAGTGAATTGTTTGCCGTGAGACTGTAGGTGCTAGAATGCACTTAGAATGGAGAAATACTTATGAGGAACTAATAATTGATGGGCTTTCCCTTTCTTCTTATACACTTTTGAAGCCGTGAAGGAAGAGATTCAGCCAGGTTATTGAGGGTTACTTGATTTAAGTTATGCCATTCCTCCCTGATAGCTGTCCGCAGCTTCATTATGTCAGAGATATCCCTCCTCTGCATGCACCTCTTCATAATGGACCAGATGTTTTCATTACGGTTCAGATCGGGGAATTGGGTGGCCAGTCCTCCAAAAAGTCAATCTGGCAGACGTGAAGCCATGTCAGGACGGATTTTGCCCTGTCACATGGAGCTTCATCCTGCATGAACATGGTAGCATTGCACATTTCAAAAGACCTGGGCAAAAAAGTCATTCAAAAATTCCAAATAATTGTTCTGATTCATGTTTTTATTTCTTAGCAAAATTACTAAATCTCCCACACCATGATAACTGAAGCAGGCCCATACCATCAATGAATCAGGGTGTTTTTCAGTCTGAAATATAAATTTTGTATCAAGTGGGTCACT
>NC_087161.1:12712246-12787246 GCF_035594125.1 Scylla paramamosain
TTATGTTCTTTCTTTTCATAATATAGTCTTCCTGATGATGTTTCATGCCCAACCCTAAAGCTTTGCTCCACACCTCTAGAAAGTATCAGTCAGCTGTGCTGTTGAATAGCTTCTAAATAAAATTTTGTAAAATTTTCAACAGTGGGTAACAGTTTCTTTAGAGAGGTTGGGATTACATTTAATTGCCTTGGAGGTAAAAAAAAAAAAAAAGTCCTAAAGGGATGAAAAGGCCCAGATGTAAAAAAAGATGCATGTGATATCTCTCACTTGTAAGTCTTGTTTTGATAATTTGGTGTGCAATCTGTCATTAAATGGCTGAGCTATCACATCACCATATTTTTTATGTTGCAATGGCAAGAGAATGATTTAGATGAGATAATGTAGTATATAAAAATTGCCCGATACAATTGTGGAGGGATGGAGACTTGATTAGGACATTTTGATTTCATCTTGCACATGAATGAGAGCTTTACACAGTAAGTAAGCTGTTGGAGTCTTAGGAGATATTATCAAAGTAATGACAGTAATATCAAATTATCAGTTACATACAGATTGCAGTTTATCTACTTTGGTTAGGTACTAGAGGTGTAACATAAAACTATAATCCTGACAGATGGAAGATGGCTATAGTATGTTCGACTACAACATCAACGTCAATGATGTTATCCAGCTGATGGTGAAACCAGTGTTGTCGGAGACCAACATCAATACCACTATAAAACCAGCAGTCTCCAAAAAGATTTTGGAGGGCAAGGAGAATTCCCAGGTGAGAAAAGTACACAGATTAGATTATTAATCTTGACACATTACTTATCTTATCACTTCTTTTTTTTTCTGAATTGAACAATAACATTTTTTTTGTGTGTGTGTTGTAGAAAACATCACAATACAGTTCCCATATTGGCTTTTCTTTGTATTAATTCTAAGGAGTCTATATCTTAATGCATTATACATTCCTCCCCACTTCTTTTTTGCTTCATTTATTTTAAAGTTCATCTCTACAGTGATATATCCATTTACAACACTATTCAATTGATGATATGTGTAACAGTTTACTTTCTTAAGCAACTTTCTATTCATAACTACTTTCAACAACTTGTCAAGTTACTCTAAATATTAATTACCTTATTTTTATCCTCATCCACTGTCAATTCCCTTGATTTTTTCTGGCACCTGATTCAAACTCCTTTCTCTACCATTGCCTTTCATGAAGTTGAAACTCTATCCAACATACTTGCATTCACCTCTTTTACCACACTATTCATAAATAGGTAATCAGTTAACTGATCACAATCAGTTAACCATCACATATCCCTGCCCCAGCCATAAGTAAATACAAAGATACTCAGTAATCTTCACCACAATGCATTTTCTAATATTCACTTATTTATTTATTTTTTTTTTTCAGACCTTTTGATAATCCATCTAGCCTGTACAGTATATAAACAGTTCACAGCCCTTCTGCTTTCATGTTCTCTGTAACATTTGATAGATGTGTAGATTCCTGAAACTAGCATATTCATACCCTTTCCCTCAAAAACCAAGAAACCACACATAAACTCACTTAATCAGTCATTACCATACTGTTCATTCAGCAGTCATACTTACTATTTGGGTCACACTGCTACTTTTCGAACACTCATTGTGTAATTAAAATCTTAAGCTTTCTAGTTCTTATGCCTTGAAAATATCTTTTTTATGAAAATGATGAACATCAGAGAAAATACCAGTGATTGCAAAATCTGAAGAAGACACATAAACTGTCCCAATTCCATAATGGGAAGTAAGGACATTGAATGAGGTGAATGATGTTGATGACTGACTAAGCATTAATAACCACTGTATAATGATGGTAATAAGTATCCACTTTCAACAGACTAGCCAGGAACCAGTGATTATAAAGGAGAGTGAATACTACAGAGTGGGTGACTTGGTGGATGGGAAGTCCCTATATGATGGCACTTGGTGGGAGGGGAAGATAGTTAAGATAGTACCCAACCCCAACATTAAGGAGTCCTTAGATGGGGATGATGGCTTCTTGTATCATTTTGTGGATGAGAGGTAAGTATTCCCTCTAATCTGCAAATTGGGATGATAAGTTTAAGTAATTTTTGTTTCTTTTAATTGGTTTAGTGTTACTAAGGAGATTCTTATAGTTTTACACATTTTTGACATTTATTCCAAAATATAATGGTCTAATAACTTCCAATCCATTCAACATCTGCAATGGAGGAGGCAGTAAACACTTGCTGAAATGATAATTACTCCCATTGAGGTCTCAAGCTTTGGTTTAGGGGTGCTTTGTAATCAATTAGCGACACAGCTGTGACTTCACTGAACATTTCCCTTTGTGTCTCACATCACTTTTTTTTTTTTTTTATGTAGGAAGGACACTGGCCAAGGGCAACAAAAATCTAATAAAAAAAATGCCCACTGAAATACCAGTCCCATAAAAGGGTCAAAGCAGTGGTCAAAAATTGATGAATAAGTGCCTTGAAACCTCCCTCTTGAAGGAATTCAAGTCATAGGAAGGTGGAAATACAGAAGGAGGCAGGGAGTTCCAGAGTTTACCAGAGAAAGGGATGAATGATTGAGAATACTGGTTAACTCTTGCGTTACAGAGGTGGGCAGAATAGGGGTGAGAGAAAGAAGAAAGTCTTGTGCAGCGAGGCCGCGGAAGGAGGGGAGGCATGCAGTTAGCAAGATCAGAAGAGCAGTTTGCATGAAAATAGCAGTAGAAGACAGCTAGATATGCAACATTGCGGAGGTGAGAGAGAGGCTGAAGACAGTCAGTTATAGAAGAGGAGTTGATGAGACGAAAAGCTTTTGATTCCACCCTGTCTAGAAGAGCAGTATGAGTGGAACCCCCCCAGACATGTGAAGCATACTCCATACATGGACGGATAAGGCCCCTGTACAGAGTTAGCAGCTGGGGGGGTGAGAAAAACTGGCAGAGACGTCTCAGAACACCTAACTTCATAGAATCTGTTTTAGCTAGAGATGAGATGTGAAGTTTCCAGTTCAGATTATAAGTAAAGGACAGACCGAGGATGTTCAGTGTAGAAGAGGGGGACAGTTGAGTGTCATTGAGGAAGAGGGGATAGTTGTCTGGAAGGTTGTGTCGAGTTGATAGATGGAGGAATTGAGTTTTTGAGGCATTGAACAATACCAAGTTTGCTCTGCCCCAATCAGAAATTTTAGAAAGATCAGAAGTCAGGCGTTCCGTGGCTTCCCTGCGTGATATGTTTACCTCGTGAAGGGTTGGACTTCTATGAAAAGATGTGGAAAAGTGCAGGGTGGTATCATCAGCGTAGGAGTGGATAGGACAAAAAGTTTGGTTTAGAATATCATTAATGAATAATAAGAAGAGAGTGGGTGACAGGACAGAACCCTGAGGAACACCACTGTTAATAGATTTAGGAGAAGAACATTGACTGTCTACCACAGCAGCAATAGAACGGTCAGAAAGGAAACTTGAGATGAAGTTACAGAGAGAAGGATAGAAACCGTAGGAGGGTAGTTTGGAAATCAAAGCTTTGTGCCAGACTCTATCAAAAGCTTTTGATATGTCCAAGGCAACAGCAAAAGTTTCACCAAAATCTCTAAAAGAGGATGACCAAGACTCAGTAAGGAAAGCCAGAAGATTACCAGTAGAGCGGCCTTGACGGAACCCATACTGGCGATCAGACAGAAGGTTGTGAAGTGATAGATGTTCAAGAATCTTCCTGTTGAGGATAGATTCAAAAACTTTAGATAGGCAGGAAATTAATGCAATAGGACAGTAGTTTGAGGGATTAGAATGGTCACCCTTTTTAGGAACAGGTTGAATGTAGGCAAACTTCCAGCAAGAAGGAAAGGTAGATGTTGACAGACAGAGCTGAAAGAGTTTGACTAAGCAAGGTGCAAGCATGGAGGCACAGTTTCGGAGAACAATAGGAGGGATCCCATCAGGTCCATAAGCCTTCCGAGGGTTTAGGCCAGCGAGGCCATGGAAAACATCATTGCGAAGAATTTTAATAGGTGGCATGAAGTAGTCAGAGGGTGGAGGAGAGGGAGGAACAAGACCAGAATCGTCCAAGGTAGAGTTTTTAGCAAAGGTTTGAGCAGAGTTCAGCTTTAGAAATAGATGTGATAGCAGTGGTGCCATCAGGTTGAAATAGAGGAAGGAAAGAAGAAGAAGCAAAGTTATTGGAGATATTTTTGGCTAGATGCCAGAAATCACGAGGGGAGTTAGATCTTGAAAGGTTTTGACATTTTCTGTTAATGAAGGAGTTTTTGGCTAGTTGGAGAACAGACTTGGCATGGTTCCGGACAGAAATATAAAGTGCATGAGATTCTGGTGATGGAAGGCTTAAGTACCTTTTGTGGGCCACCTCTCTATTATGTATAGCAAGAGAACAAGCTGTGTTAAACCAAGGTTTAGAAGGTTTAGAACGAGAAAAAGAGTGAGGAATGTAAGCCTCCATGCCAGATACCATGACCTCTGTTATGCGCTCAGCACACAAAGACGGGTCTCTGACACGGAAGCAGTAGTTATTCCAAGGAAAATCAGCAAAATACCTCCTCAGGTCCCCCCAACTTGCAGAGGCAAAATGCCAGAGGCACCTTCGCTTAGGGGGATCCTGAGGCGGGATTGGAGTGATAGGACAAGATAAAGATACGAGATTGTGATCGGAGGAGCCCAACAGAGAAGAAAGGGTGACAGCATAAGCAGAAGGATTAGAGGTCAGGAAAAGGTCAAGAATGTTGGGCATATCTCCAAGACGGTCAGGAATACGAGTAGGGTGTTGCACCAATTGCTGTAGGTCATGGAGGATAGCAAAGTTGTAGGCTAGTTCACCAGGATGGTCAGTGAAGGGAGAGGAAAGCCGAAGCTGGTGGTGAACATTGAAGTCTCCAAGAATGGAGATCTCTGCAAAAGGGAAGAGGGTCAGAATGTGCTCCACTTTGGAAGTTAAGTAGTCAAAGAATTTCTTATAGTCAGAGGAGTTAGGTGAGAGGTATACAGCATAGATAAATTTAGTATGAGAGTGACTCTGTAGTCGTAGCCAGATGGTGGAAAACTCGGAAGATTCAAGAGCGTGGGCACAAGAGCAGGTTAAGTCATTGCGCACATAAACGCAGCATCCAGCTTTGGATCGAAAATGAGGATAGAGAAAGTAGGAGGGAACAGAAAAGGGGCTACTGTCAGTTGCCTCAGACACCTGAGTTTCAGTGAGGAAAAGAAGATGAGGTTTAGAAGAGGAGAGGTGGTGTTCTACAGATTGAAAATTAGATCTTAGATCGCGAATGTTGCAGAAGTTAATGAAGAAAAAGTTGAGCGGGGTGTCAAGACACTTAGGGTTGTCGACAGAAAGGCAGTCCGACCTGGGGACATTTATGGTCCCCTCCCCAGATGGGGACTCCGAGGCTGGTGTAGGAGTCGCCATGATGATTTTAAAATTTTTGAGTGAAGGGTGTGTGTGTTATTAGGTGCTTGTAGTTTTGTGTGGAGGAAGAGAGTTGTCTTTAGAGGGCAGGCTGTGACTGCCCCCTTGTGTTGTGAGACACAAAGGGAAATGTTCAGTGAGGTCACAGCTGGGTTTAATGATAAGTTCACAGCACCCCCTGAACAGTGCTTTAGACCTCACTGGGAGTAATTACCGTTTCGGCAGGTGTCTACTCCTCCTACTAGGGGGCAGAACCTCTCAAGACAGCTCTGTTCCTTCATACGATTCTACATACACATAATATAAGCACACCCTTCACTCACACTTAAAAATTTAACATGGCTACCCCTACACTAGGCTTGGGGTCCCCATCTGGGAAGAGGACCACAGATGTTCTTAGGTTAGACTACTCTTCTGGTGTCGTCCTTAAGTGTCTTGACACTCCCCTCAACTTTTGCTTCATTAGTTTCTGCAACATTTATAGCCTTAGATCTAATTTTCAATCTGGAACACTACCTCTCCTCTACTAAACCTCATCTTCTTTTCTTCACTGGAACACAGGTGTTTGAGGCAACTGACAATAGCTGTTTTCTGTTCCCTCCTACTTTTTTTTATCCTCATTTTCAGTCCAAAGCTGGATGTGTCTGCGTGCACAATGACCTAACTTGCTCTCATTCCCATGCTCTTGCATCTGAATTTTCTACTATCTGAGTATAACTGCAGTCACTCTCAAATTAAATTTGTCTGTGCTGTATACCTCTCACCAAACTCCTCTGACTATAAAAAGAAATATTTTTGACTATTTAACTTCCAAAGTGAAGCACATCCTGACAATCTTCCCTTTTGCAGAGATCTGTATTCTTGGAGACCTCAATTTTCACCACCAGCTTCGGCTCTCCTCTCCCTTCATTGACCAACCTGGTGAACTGGCCTTTAACTTTACAACTAGTACAACACCCTGCTTGCATATGTGACCATCTTAGAGATATGCCCGCCATTCTTGACCTTTTCCTAATCTCAAACCCTTCTGTTTATGTTGTCACTCTATCTTCATCTCACTCTATCTTCACTCTGTCTTCCTCCTCAGGATTCCCTAAATTGGAGGTGCCTCTGGCATTTTACCTCTACTAATTATGAGGATCTGAGGTATTATTCCAATTTTCGTTGGAATAACTACTGCTTCTACGTCAGGGACCCGTCTCTTGTCTGCTGAGTGCATAACAGAGGTGATATGGTCTGGCATGGAGAAGTACATTCTTCACTCTCTCTCACCCTAAACCTTCCAAACCATTGTTTAATTCAGCCTGCTCTCTTCTCATGCATGATAGAGAGGTGGCTTACAAAAGGTACTTGAGCCTTCCATTATCTGAATCTCATGCATTTTATATTTCAGTACAAAAATGGGAGATGGGACTATGCTAAGGCAAAATTTACATTTTCATAAATTTTATGTAAAAATTAACTGGAAAGCTACTTGAAAGTGAAATACTGCAAGAAAAATATGAGGTATTTTTGAGCAATTATAGAGAGGGGGTGCAACAGTTTCTGCCAAGATATGAAGTGAAAATTGCGAAGCATGAATGATATGATCTCAGGTATGTAGAAATAAAAAGAAAAATAAATAAATAAATAAAAAAAAAAGGACAGGGTGTTGAAGAAAATTATGAGGCAATGGAAATGCTAGAGAAGAATACAGAAATGCAAGGAATGAATATGGTACAATAAGAAGAGAAGAAGAAAGAAATTTTGAAAGTGACATAATAAGAAAATGCAAGGAAGAGCCTGAACTCTTCTACAGATACATAAATGGGAAAATGCAACACAAGGATGGCATAAACAAGTTAAAAAGGGAAGGAAAATTTTGTGAAACTACTGAGGAGATAAGTGAAATAGTGAATGAGATTTTTCAATATGTGTTTACAAAGGAAACCAATTTTGTGGCACCAAAAGTGGTATCACAGAATGAGAGAATACAGTTGATATGTATGAGTAAAGAGAAAAGAAATCAAGAAATTGCTGGATGTTAGAAGAGCTACGGGACCAGATCAAGTAAATGGATGGATATTAAAAGTGCAGAGAACAAATGGAAGAACCCATATGGGATATAATCAACAGATCATTGAAAGAAGGAAAAGAGCTTAGTGCCAATATACAAAGCCTTATGTTTAAGAGAATGGAAGAGTACTAAAGGGAGCAACATTGAAATGGATGAATGATTATTTAGAAGGAAGAGAAATGAGAACAGTTATCAGAGACACTAATTCAAGTTGGTGCAAAGTGATAGGTGAGGTACCCCAAGGATTTGTGTTGACACCTATTATGTTTCAAATATGTAAATGATATGACAGAGGATTTAAATAGTTATATAAACCTGTTCACTGATAATGCAGAAATAGTGAAAATACAGTGGAGCCCAGTCATCACTGGTTCCATCAATGCAGCCCCCATTTTTATGTGTTTATTGGCTTTTTTTTTTTTTTCTCTCTCTCTCTCCAGAATGCTCCCTTTTGCGATCCCCTCACTTTCCGCAGACCTGCACTACCTTTCCATACATCAGACTTGTGCACTGCACCACTGGCCCACTACCTCATTCTAGCCACAGCTCACTGATAATGCAAAAATAATGAAAAAACATTGGAGCCCGATGATCGCTGGTTCCATCAATGCAGCCCCTATTTTTATGTGGTTATCGGTTTTGGACTTTTTTGGCACAGAGCAGAGCATCAACCACGCTCCCCTCACTTTCTACAGACCCACACTGCCCTTCCATACATTAGACTTGCGCACAGCCCCACTGGCCCACTGCCCCATTCTAGCCACAGCCATCATCATGTATACACACACTCCTGTACTCAGCCCATCATTGTGATTGTTGTCCTTGATCTTGATCTTGATGGTACAGGTGGCACAGGATCACTCCTGAGCCAGGCCTTTGGGTCGGCAACTCCTGTAGAAGGGGGAAAAAAAAAAGAGAAACGAACAGCATCCTCTATCCTGATTGTTCATACACCTGGCACGCCACATTCTCTCCAGAAACTCTTTCGCCGCCTCTATCATCCTTTCATTTGCCTCTCTACACAGTCCCAGCAACAACACCATCCATTCCTTTCCTGTCTTCTCCACTCTTTCATTCCTATCATGCCCTAACTCAGTCCGTATCACTTGCATCATCTCATACCTGTCTCTGGCATACTTCACACACTCCAGCACCACATGTTCCACCGTCTCATCCTCTCCCATGTCACACATCTGGCACACTTTGCTGCGGGACTCAGACCACCTGTAACTCCTTGCATTCACATCCATACACTGTGCCCTCGCTCGGAAGAGAAGATCACCGCCCAGGCTTCCATCATACCACCTTTCATACCTCAGGGCCTCTTTTTCCTTGTACCATTCAAGGGTCTTCTTTCTTTCCATTTCATTCTTCCATTCATTCAATCCCACACATTTCACTTCTTTGTCTATCTCATTCTTCCATTTTCTGACATCCCATTCAGCTCCCACTCTGCCTCCTCTTGTTACCATTCATTCACGATCTTTGATTTTGATCTTGAGTTTGTATTTTTTACCAGGGGTTTTCAATCTTTTGCAAGCTGGGCTCCCCAAACCTGGTTCGTTACATTTGGGGCCCCCCTCCTCCCTGCACCACCTACTCAACGCCCTCCCCAACTATGCCACCATAGATAGATAGATAGATAGATAGATAGATAGATAGTTGTATTTCCAGTGTACTAACAGTTAGTGAGTGTGATTTTCCGTGATTTTTTTCCCTCCTGTCCTATGCTCGCGCCCCCTACCTGTGAGAGTGTCCATACTCCCCATTGAGAGTGTCTTTGCCCCCCCCTCCCCCAGTTGAGAACCACTACTGTATCCTGTACAGTTGTACAGTATAACACACTACATTAATGTTACTGGCCAATACAGATCTTTTTAAGAGGTTGCAAGATGTTGAAATTTAATTTCTGGGTTTCTTTAGGGGGGGGAATGAAATAATATCGTTGATTTTTGCTCATCACAGTGGATACTGTTCCCTAATACCAACAATGAGGGGGGACCACGGTAATAAAGGATGAAAATGACTGCAAGGAGCTGCAAAAGGAAATTGACAAGATACTCGTACATGCATGGAACCAAAGATGGAAACAAGAATTTCATGCCAGAAAATGCCATGTGCTGGAAATAAGAAATAGTAAAAAGAGATCTTCATGAGATTACAAAATGGGAGGAGAAATAATAATGAAAATAATGAAGAAAAAGATTTGAGATTAATGACTCGGGACACATTTTAACCTGAAAGACACATAAACAGGATATTCCGCTTTATATACAGCTTGTTAACAAGAATTAGGGTGGTGTTTAACTATTTAAATAAAGAAAATTATAAGCATGATACATCCTAAATTGGAATGCACAACAGTAGTTTGGGCTCTACATAGAAAAAAGATATACAGAAACTGGAAAGAATAAAGAGGATAGCGACAAAGATGGTACCAGAATTGAATGACTTAAGCTATGAAAAAAGACTTGAAGAGATGGGATTACCAGCACTACAAGAGAGAAAAGAGAGAGGAGACCTGATAACAATGTACAAATTAGTAAACATTATAAAAAGAATAGACAGAAATGACTTGGTACCACAAATAGAGGAGGAAGAGAGATGGATAAGGGGGCATGGGAAGAAAATAAAGATTGGATATTCAAGTGACATAAAAAAATACAACTTCCTGTATCGAACTATTGAAATCTGAAATTATTTGAAGGAAGAAATGATTGCAGCAAACAGTGTACACATGTTTAAAGAGCAACTGGATAAATATGGTTATGGAGGTACAAAATGAGTTTTGGCTTGTGCCCTGTACAATACAACTAGGTAAATACACACACATACACAATACAGGACCTCTTGAATGGACTGGTAATGCAGAAAAACTCCTACTGCTGAAATTGCTTCCAGGTTTTCTTCGTTTCTGTTAAAGCATATTTCACAGATGGAGCATTAGTAATTTGTCTGTATAGCTCCATACTCATGTGTATAATCTAAATCCTTCTTCTTTCTCACCACTATTTTGTTCACCTCTCCAATGGAAGAGTTAACCAGTATTCTCAATCATTCATCCCTTTCTCTTGTAAAGTCTAGAATTCCCAGCCTGCCTCTGTATTTCCACCTTCCTATGACCTAAATTCTTTCAAGAGGGAGGTTTCAAGACATTTATCCTTCAATTTTTGACTACTGCTTTGAACCCTATTTGGGGAACAGCATCTTAATGGGCCTTTCTTTTCTTTTTTTTTCTTTTTCTTTTTCTTTTTCTTTTTCTTTTCTTTCTTTTTTTTTTTTTTTTGCCCCTTGGCATAAAAAAATAAAATAATAATAATAATAATAGCAGTAATAATAATAATAATTATAATAATAATAATAATAATGATAATAATATTAATAATAATAATAATAATAATAATAATAATAATAATAATAATAATAATACAGGACTTGGTAGAAGGACTTTTACACTCATAGAGCATGTTTTGGTACTGTTATTACTTTTGTTTTCTTAATTTTGCTCCAACAATTTGCACAGGCAACAGAGCATTATTACTTTTGCTTTCTTTATTTTTGTCGTAACAATTTGCACAGGCAAAAGAGCAATAGTAGTTTCCTAAAATGATTCCATGCAGGTGTTGATAATACATTAAGTTATATGAAATACAGTGTTCTCCCACTATTTGCGGTTACATTCTAAAGCCTTCTCCAAACAGTGAAAATTCATGATTACAAGAAAACCCCTTACAATGCTATGATATACTTATGTTTATAGTTTAAATCATGAAATATACATCTCACATTTATGAAGTGCATCTAAAATTCACTTTGACACAGTAAGAAACAATTTAACAGGAGGAGGCACTAGACACCTGCTGAAACAATAATAACTCCCAGTGAGGTCTAAAGCATTGGATTAGGGGATGATGTGAACTTATCAGTAACCCAGCTGTGACCTCACTGAACAATTCCCCATGTGTTTCTCAAAACAACGAGCTAATCACACCCTACCCTCTAAAGACAAGTCTTCCTTCACACAAAACTGCATGCACCTAATTGCACAGACACCCTTCACTCAAAATTCTAAATTGAAAATGGCAATTCCTACATCAGCTTCAAAATCCCCATCTGGGGAGGGAACCATAAACATCTCCAGGTTGGACTGCTCTTCTGGTATTGACCCTATAAGTGTCTTGTCATCCCCCCTCAACTTTTCCTTCATTAAGCTCTGCAATATTTGCAGCCTTAGATCTAATTTTCAATCTGTAGAGCACCACCTCTCCTCTTCTAAACCTCACCTTTTTTTTTAATGAAACACAGGTGTCTGAGGCAACCAACAGTAGATCCCTTTTCTGTTCCATTCTATATTTTTTATCCTCATTTTCAATTCAAAGCTGAATGTTGCATCTATGTGCACAATGACTTAACCTGCTCTTGTGTCCACACTTTTGAATCTTCAGTTTTCACCATCTGGCTACATCTATAGAGTCATCCACAAACTAAATTTTTCTGTGCTGTATATCTCTTACCTAACTCCTCTGACTATAACAAATTCTTTGACTACTTAACTCCCAAAGTGGAGCACATTCTGACTTTCTTCTCTTTTTTGGAGATCTCCATCCTTAGAGACTTCACTGTTCACCACCAACTTTGGCTTTTCTCTCCTTTCATTGACCATCCTGGTGAACTAGCTTTTAACTTTGCTATCTTCCATGACCTAGAGCAACTGGTGCAACACCCTACTCATATTCCTGACCGTCTTGGAGATATGCCCAACATTCTTGACCTTTTCCTAACCTCTAATCCTTGTTATGCTGTCACAATATCTTCATTGTTGGGCTCCTCCAATCACAGTCTCATATATGTATTGTTTCTAATTGCTCCAGTCCCTCCTCAGGATCCCCCCAAAGCAGAGGTGCCTCTGGCATTTTGCATCTGCTAATTATGGGAACCTGAGGAGATATGCTGATTTTCCTTGGAGTGACTGTTGCTTTCGTGACTGAGTCCCATCTCTTGTGTGCTGAGTGCATAACAGAGGTGATAGTGTCTGGCATGGAGGTGTACATTCCTCTCTCTCTTGACCTAAACCTTCCAAACCTTGGCTTAACACAGCCTGTTCTCATGCTATACATGATAGAGAAGTGATCCACAAAAGGTACTTCAGCTTTCCATCACTGAATCTTATGCACTTTATATTTCTTCCTGGAATCATTCCAAGTCTGTTCTCCAACTGGCCAAAAACTCCTTCATTGATAGTGTCAAAATCTTTCAAGATCTAAGTCCCCTTGTGACTTATTGGCACCTAGACCAAAACATGTCCTGTAACTTTGCTTCTTCATCTTTTCTTCACTAAGTGTCTTGACATCCCCCTCAACTTTTTCTTCTTTAACTTCTGCAACATTCGCGGTCTAAGATCTAATTTTCAATCTGTAGAACACCACCTCTCCTCTTCTAAACCTCATCTTCTTTTCCTCACTGAAACTCAGGTGTCTGAGGCAACTGACAGTAGCCCCTTTTCTGTTCCCTCCTACTTTCTCTATCCTCATTTTCGATCCAAAGCTGGATGCTGCGTTTATGTGCGCAATGACTTAACCTGCTCTCGTGCCCACGCTCTTGAATCTTCCGAGTTTTCCACCATCTGGCTACGACTACAGAGTCATTCTCATACTAAATTTATCTGTGCTGTATACCTCTCTCCTAACTCCTCTGACTATAAGAAATTCTTTGACTACTTAACTTCCAAAGTGGAGCACATTCTGACCCTCTTCCCTTTTGTAGAGATCTCCATTCTTGGAGACTTCAATGTTCACCACCAGCTTTGGCTTTCCTCTCCCTTCACTGACCATCCTGGTGAACTAGCCTACAACTTTGCTATCCTCCATGACCTAGAGCAATTGGTGCAACACCCTACTCGTATTCCTGACCGTCTTGGAGATACGCCCAACATTCTTGACCTTTTCCTGACCTCTAATCCTTCTGCTTATGCTGTCACCCTTTCTTCTCCGTTGGGCTCCTCCGATCACAATCTCATATCTTTATCTTGTCCTATCACTCCAATCCCTCCTCAGGATCCCCCTAAGCGAAGGTGCCTCTGGCGTTTTGCCTCTGCTAGTTGGGGGGACCTGAGGCGGTATTTTGCTGATTTTCCTTGGAATGACTACTGCTTCCGTGTCAGAGACCCATCTTTGTGTGCTGAGCGCATAACAGAGGTGATAGTGTCTGGCATGGAGGCGTACATTCCTCACTCTTTTTCTCGTCCTAAACCTTCTAAACCTTGGTTTAACACAGCTTGTTCTCGTGCTATACATGATAGAGAGGTGGCCCACAAAAGGTACTTAAGCCTTCCTTCACCAGAATCTCATGCACTTTATATTTCTGCCCAGAACCATGCCAAGTCTGTTCTCCAACTAGCCAAAAACTCCTTCATTAACAGAAAATGTCAAAACCTTTCAAGATCTAACTCCCCTCGTGATTTCTGGCATCTAGCCAAAAATATCTCCAATAACTTTGCTTCTTCTTCTTTCCCTCCTCTACTTCAACCAGATGGCACCACTGCTATCACATCTATTTCTAAAGCTGAACTCTTTGCTCAAACCTTTGCTAAAAACTCTACCTTGGACGATTCTGGGCTTGTTCCTCCCTCTCCTCCACCCTCTGACTACTTCAT
Organism: Scylla paramamosain; assembly: GCF_035594125.1. Taxonomy (NCBI): domain Eukaryota; kingdom Metazoa; phylum Arthropoda; class Malacostraca; order Decapoda; family Portunidae; genus Scylla; species Scylla paramamosain. The sequence goes on from NC_087161.1 coordinate 12,726,384, forward strand.
GCCTCGTATTAAAATTCTTCGTAATGATGTTTTCCATGCCCTCGCTGGCCTAAACCCTCGGAAGGCTTATGGACCTGATGGGGTCCCTCCTATTGTTCTCCGAAACTGTGCCTCCGTGCTTGCACCTTGCCTAGTGAAACTCTTTCAGCTCTGTCTGTCAACATCTACCTTTCCTTCTTGCTGGAAGTTTGCCTACATTCAACCTGTTCCTAAAAAGGGTGACCGCTCTAATCCCTCAAACTACCGTCCTATTGCTTTAATTTCCTGCTTATCTAAAGTTTTGGAATCTATCCTCAACAGGAAGATTCTTAAACATCTATCACTTCACAACCTTCTATCTGATCGCCAGTATGGGTTCCGTCAAGGCCGCTCTACTGGTGATCTTCTGGCTTTCCTTACTGAGTCTTGGTCATCCTCTTTTAGAGACTTTGGTGAAACTTTTGCTGTTGCCTTGGACATATCAAAAGCCTTTGATAGAGTCTGGCACAAAGCTTTGATTTCCAAACTACCCTCCTACGGTTTCTATCCTTCTCTCTGTAACTTCATCTCAAGTTTCCTTTCTGACCGTTCTATTGCTGCTGTGGTAGACGGTCACTGTTCTTCTCCTAAATCTATTAACAGTGGTGTTCCTCAGGGTTCTGTCCTGTCACCCACTCTCTTCTTATTATTCATTAATGATCTTCTAAACCAAACTTCTTGTCCTATCCACTCCTATGCTGATGATACCACCCTGCACTTTTCCACGTCTTTTCATAGACGTCCAACCCTTCAGGAGGTAAACATATCACGCAGGGAAGCCACAGAACGCCTGACTTCTGATCTTTCTAAAATTTCTGATTGGGGCAGAGCAAACTTGGTATTGTTCAATGCCTCAAAAACTCAATTCCTCCATCTATCAACTCGACACAATCTTCCAGACAACTATCCCCTCTTCTTCAGTGACACTCAACTGTCCCCCTCTTCTACACTGAACATCCTCGGTCTGTCCTTTACTTATAATCTGAACTGGAAACTTCACATCTCATCTCTAGCTAAAACAGCTTCTATGAAGTTAGGTGTTCTGAGACGTCTCCGCCAGTTTTTCTCACCCCCCCAGCTGCTAACTCTGTACAAGGGCCTTATCCGTCCATGTATGGAGTATGCTTCACATGTCTGGGGGGGTTCCACTCATACTGCTGTTCTAGACAGGGTGGAATCAAAAGCTTTTCGTCTCATCAACTCCTCTCCTCTAACTGACTGTCTTCAGCCTCTCTCTCACCGCCGCAATGTTGCATCTCTAGCTGTCTTCTACCGCTATTTTCATGCTAACTGCTCTTCTGATCTTGCTAACTGCATGCCTCCCCTCCTTCCGCGGCCTCGCTGCACAAGACTTTCTTCTCTCTCTCACTCCTATTCTGTCCACCTCTCTAACGCAAGAGTTAACCAGTATTCTCAATCATTCATCCCTTTCTCTGGTAAACTCTGGAACTCCTTGCCTGCTTCTGTATTTCCACCTTCCTATGACTTGAATTCCTTCAAGAGGGAGGTTTCAAGACACTTATCCACCAATTTTTGACCACTGTTTTGACCCTTTTAAGGGACTGGCATTTCAGTGGGCATTTTTTTTTTATTAGATTTTTGTTGCCCTTGGCCAGTATCCTTCCTACATAAAAAAAAAAAAAAAAAAAAAAAAAATTTCAACCTGATGGCACCACTGCTTTCTCATCTACTTCTAAAACTGAACTCTTCACTCACACCTTTGCTAAAAACTCAACCTTGGATGATTCAGGGCTTGTTCCTCCCTCCCCTCCACCCTCTGACTACTTTATGGTACCCATTAAGATCCTTTGCAGTGATATTTTCTATGCTTTTGCTGGCTTAAACCATCAGAAGGCTTACAGACCTGATGGGGTCCCTCCTATTGTTCTATTAACCCTTTCCTTCCGGCAATCGTATATATACGATTGCAAAAATGTGTCTGTAGCGACGGCGATCATACTGGTAATCAAGAATTTTTGCGCCTCAGTTTTGAGGTCCAAGCGTGGTTTCTCGAGTCAGATGGTGTGAGTGGAAGTGTCTGGCATGTTTCCACATGTAGTGTTGTCACTAGCTCTGGAAATTTAGCGGTAACTAAGCTATTTTCCCTTTCTCTGGGCAACACTTGGCAACCCCAGTGACCCGCCGGGTGGAAAGCACTCGCCGGGTGGAAAGCACCATGATAAGTGTGAAGAGACATCCTGATAAGAGCCAAGGATCTCAGATCATAACTCACCATGGAGCAGGACACAACATATGTATTTATCAGTGCTTCTGAGTTTGAAGACAGTGACAGTGAATGACAGTGAAGATGAAGAAAGCGAAGACATTAGTGAGGACTCGGAAAATGATATACAGGATCCACCTGTTTTATCAGAACAGAGAGATGATACCTATCATTCTTTCATGTTAATTTTTTCATTATCTTCGATTTTATAATAAAATGGTAGAAGGTAACTTGTCAGAGAGAGAGAGAGAGAGAGAGAGAGAGAGAGAGAGAGAGAGAGAGAGAGAGAGAGAGAGAGAATGTTATTTGCCTGAAACTTGATATGAAAAGGGATGAAATCTCTCTCTCTCTCTCTCTCTCTCTCTCTCTCTCTCTCTCTCTCTCTCTCTCTCTCTCTCTCTCTCTCTCTCTCTCTCTCTCTCTCTCTCTCTCTCTCTCTCTCTCTCTCATTGGAAGTGTACAATTTCCCCTCCAAGATGAGAGAGAGAGAGAGAGAGAGAGAGTGTGTGTGCGCGCGTGGCGTCATCGCTCTCCGGGCTGTTTCTGGATGACAGATCACACAGTGGGAGGAGGAGGAATCCTTTATAAGGCATAAACTCAACTTTGAGAGGTCACATCGAGCTACAAAGTATATCATTGTATTCAGAATAACAAAGAGAAAATAATTATTAGTAATCAAACAATTTTCTGACAATTTCTAGGTTTACCATTTTTAGCTGTCATACAAAACGGGAAAATAATTTAAGCGCCGGAAGGAAAGGATTAAACATGCTCCCACCTTGCTTAGTCAAATTCATTCAGCTCTGTCTGTCAACATCTACCTTTCCTTCTTGCTGGAAGTTTGTCTGCATTCAGCCTATTCCTAAAAAGGATGACCGTTCTAATCCCTCAAACTACTGTCCTATTGCTTTAATTTCCTGCCTATCTAAAGTTTTTGAATCTATCCTCAACAGGAAGATTCTTAAACATCTATCACTTTACAGCCTTCTATCTGATTGGCAGTATGGGTTCCATCAAGGCTGCTCTACTTCTTCTTCTTCTGGCTTTCCTTATTGAGTCTTGGTCATCCTCCTTCAGAGATTTTGGTAAAACTTTTGCTGTTGCCTTGGATATATCAAAAGTTTTTGATAAAGTCTGGCACAAAGCTTTGATTCCCAAACTACCCTCCTACAGCTTCTGTCCTTCTCGCTGTTACCTTATCTCAAATTTCCTTTCTGACCATTCTGACCATAGATGGTCACTCTTCTGTATCTATTAAAAGTAGTGTTCCTAAGAGCTCTGTCCCATCATCCACTCTTCCTATTATTCATTAATCATCTTCTTAACCAAACTTCTTTTCCTATCCACTCCTATGCTGATGATACCATCTTGCACTTTTCCACATTTTTCTCCCTCTCTCTCAACTTATCTGAGATCCTAATAATTACATCAGTGTGTGTTAAAAACATGAGTCTTCTTGAAGTCACAAATGAACAGTATGTTGTGTTCAGGACTGTGTTGAATAAGGAATACCAGTATTGTATTGATGTGTAACTGTTACAAGTCTCAGAAAAAAGCATGTAATTTTTTATAATTAAAAGAATAATCCAAGCTCTTTAAGCCAAAAGACTGAGCTGGTGGTGACATCTGGCAGCTCTGAAAACTCTCTATTAGTTAGGTTAGGAAAAATATGCATGAATATGTGAAACTGCAAGTGCTGAACTGTAAATAGGTGAGGGAATGCTGGACCAAGTAAATTTCTTCATGTTCCTCTCTATAGGAAGTGGCCATGTACAAAGGTATTTACTGGGACCAATTTTGACGAGAGGGGAAAAATCACACAATACTGGTACCTTGCTACATTGTAGTGCCAGTTGCAGTTGCACACAGTGAACTAATCACATGGCCCCAGCATGTTTAAAAGATAGAGAATATAGGCAGCTAAAAATATATTGGATTGTATTGGAATTAATATATTGCCAAAAAAATATTAATATTGGTGATGGGTAATAACTGTCATTTTATAAGTAAGAATCCATTTCTAAGAGCAAATTAAATAGTAAGGATCCAGGGTTGTTTAGGATCCAAATCCGTTGCCCCTGTGTTTATTAGCACACACACACAGCGCTAATACACACAGAAAAAGTGCCATCTTTCTGCATCAAATGTTTTGGAAAACCTGATGTTTCAGCACTTTTACAAAAAATAGCCCCATTCCAAAAGTTATCTGATCCTTCAACATATTTGCAAAAGGTATAGGCATATGGCATGTTTAAAAATGGTGCCAGTGTCATGATTGTCTGCCAGCATGCATAGGCTCTTCTGGTAGCTACAACACTTGTAGCTAGGATCATGTGAGTGATGTGCATGAGAATATTTTTGGTATAAACTTGGAATATATTAATAAAATACTAAACTGAGGAGGAGAGGAAAGGAATGTTAATGATCCAAAGTGTAACAGGCAGTGTAAAAAAAAAATAAGAATATGAGAATGAGTCTGTTCTACGAGTATTTATTTAGTTGTATTTACCTAGTTGTGGTTTACGGGATGGGAGTAATCTCATAGTATTCTGTCTCCATAACTATCCAGTTTGGTCTTAAAAGCATGGACAGTTACAGCATTGGCAATGTCTTCACTGAGTTCATTCCATTTGTTCAGACTTCTGTGAGGAAAACTATACTTCTTGATGTCTCTTCTACAGTTAACTTTCTTCAACTTCTTACTGTGTCCCCTTGTACATTGTGTGTCTAAATTTATAAAACATTCTTTGTCCACATTTTCCATACCATTTATCATTCTTTAGATGTTTATTAAATCTCTCTCTCTCTCTCTCTCTCTCTCTCTCTCTCTCTCTCTCTCTCTCTCTCTCTCTCTCTCTCTCTCTCTCTCTCTCTCTCTCTCTCTCTCTCTCTCTCTCTCTCTCTCTCTCTCTCTCTCTCTCTCTCTCTCTCTCTCTCTCTCTCCTATTTTCAAGGATAGGAATTTCCAAAATTTTAAATTTCTCTTCATAAGTCGACTCACTCAATTCTGGAACCATCTTTGTGACTGCTCTTTGTACTCTTTCTAATTTTATAATATATCTCTTTGTATCAGGAGACCACACCACTGCTGCATATTCCCATCTTGCTCTTATCATGAAAATCAACTTTTTTTTTTATCATTCATTCCTTCATCCAAATATGAGAATGCCATTCTTACTCTTTTTAACAAATTCGTCATTTCTCTAGTAATTTTATTAATGTGTCTATCCGGAGTCAAATTCTCAGTAGCTGTTACTCCCAAATCCACTTTATCTTTTGACTTCTTTAACTTCATACCATCCATCTCATAATGATATTGTATTCTTTTCTTACCCTTACCAAACTCCATTACTTTATATTTACTTAAATTGAATTCCATTTGCCAATATTTGCTCCATATATTTATTTATTTATTATATATATATATATATATATATATATATATATATATATATATATATATATATATATATATATATATATATATATATATATATATATATATATATATATATATATATATATATATATATATATATATATATATATATATATATATATATATATATATATTTTTATGTAGGAGGGACACTGGCCAAGGGCAACAAAAATAAAATAAACAAAAAAAAAAGCCCACTGAAATGCCAGTTCCATAAAAGGCTCCAAAGTGGTAGTCAAAAATTGAAGGATAAGTGTCCTGAAACCTCGCTCTTGAAGGAATTCAAGTCATACAAAGGTGGAAATACAGAAGCAGGTAGGGAGTTCCAGAGTTTATCAGAGAAAGGGATGAATGATTGAGAATACTGGTTAACTCTTGCTTTAGAGAGGTGGACAGAATAGGGGTGAGAGAAAGAAGAAAGTCTTGTGCAGCAAGGCCTCAGGAGGAGGGGAGGCATGCAGTTAGCAAGATCAGAAGAGCAGTTAGCATGAAAATAGTGGTAGAAGACAGATAGAGATGCAACATTGCGGCGATGAGAGAGAGGCTGAAGACAGTCAGTTAGAGGAGACGAGTTGATGAGATGGAAAGCTTTTGATTTCACCACGTCTAGAAGAGCAGTATGAGTGGAACCCCCCACAGACATGTGAAGCATACTCCATACATAGATGGATAAGGCCCTTGTACAGAGTTAGCAGCTGGGGGCATTGAGAAAAACTGGCAGAACGCCTAACTTCATAGAGGCTGTTTTAGCTAGAGATGAGATGTGAAGTTTCCAGTTCAGATTTTAAGTAAAGGACAGACTGAGGATGTTCAGTGTAGAAGAGGGGGACAGTTGAGTGTCATTGAAGAAGAGGGGATAGTTGTCTGGATGGTTGTGTCTAGTTGATAGATGGAGGAATTGAGTTTTTGAGGCATTTTGTACAATACCAAGTTTTCTCTGTCCCAATCAGAAATTTTAGAAAGATCAGAAGTCAAGCATTCTGTGGCTTCCTGAAGGGTTGGACATCTATTAAAAGACGTGGAAAAGTGCAGGGTGGTATCATTAGCGTAGAAGTGGATAGGACAAGAAGTTTGGTTTAGAAGGTTATTGATGAATAATAAGAAGAGAGTGGGTGACGGGACTGAACCCTGAGGAACACCACTGTTAATAGATTTAGGAAAAGAACAGTGACCGTCTACCACAGCTGCAATAGAATGGTCAGAAAGGACACTTGAGATGAAGTTACAGAGATAAGGATAGAAGCCATAGGAGGATAGTTTGGAAATCAAAGCTTTGTGCCAGACTCTATCAAAAGCTTTTGATATATCCAAGGCAACAGCAAAAGTTTCACCAAAAATCTCTAAAAGAGGATGACCAAGACTCAGTAAGGAAAGCCAGAAGATCACCAGTAGAGCAGCCTTGATGGAACCCATACTGGCGATCAGATAGAAAGTTGTGAAGTGATAGATGTTTAAGAATCCTCCTGTTGAGGATAGATTCAGAAACTTTAGATAGGCAGAAAATTAAAGCCATAGGATGGTAGTTTGAGGGATTAGAACAGTCATCCTTTTTAGGAACAGGCTGAATGTAGGCAAACTTCCAGCAAGAAGGAAAGGTAGATGTTGACAGAGTTGAAAGAGTTTGACTAGGTGAGGCGCAAGCACAGAGGCACAGTTTCAGAGAACAATAGGAGGGACCCCATCAGGTCCATAAGCCTTCCGAGAGTTTAGGCCAGCGAGAATTTTAACAGGTAGCATGAAGTAGTCAGAGGGTGGAGGAGAGGGAGGAACAAGCCCTGAATTGTCCAAGGTAGAGTTTTTAGCAAGGGTTTGAGTGAAGAGTTCAGCTTCAGAGATAGATGTGATAGCAGTGGTGCCATCTGGTTGAAATAAAGGAGAGAAAGAAGAAACAAAGTTATTGGAGGTATTTTTAGTTAGATGCCAGAAGTCATGAGGGCAGTTAGATCTTGAAAGATTTTGACACTTTCTGTTAATGAAGGAGTTTTTGGATAGTTGGAGAACAGAGTTGGCATGGTTCCGGGCAGAAATATAAAGTACATGAGATTCTGGTGATGGAAGGCTTAAGTACCTTTGTGGTCTACCTTTTTGTCATGTATAGCATGAGAACAAGCTGTATTAAACCAAGGTTTGGAGGGTTTAGGTCGAGAAAGAGAGTGAGGAATGTACGCCTCCATGCCAGACACTATCACCTCTGATATGCACTCGGCACACAAAGACAGGTCTCTAACATGTAAGCAGTAGTCATTCCAAGGAAAATCAGCAAAATACCTCCTCAGGTCCCCCCAACTAGCAGAGGCAAAAAGCCAGAGGCACCTTCGCTTAGGGTGATCCTGAGGTGGGATTGGAGCAATAGGACAAGATACAGATATGAGATTGTGATCGGAGGAGTCCAGTGGTGAAGAGAGGGTTACAGCATAAGCAGAAGGATTAGAGGTCAGGAAAAGGTCAAGAATTTTGGGCATATCTCCAAGACGGAGAACTTTTCTATCATGAAGGATAGCAAAGTTGAAGGGTAGTTCACCAGGATGGTCAGTGAAGGGAAATGAAAGCAAAAAACAAAACTGGTAGTGAACATTGAAGTCTCCAAGAATGGAGATCTCTGCAAAAGAGGAGAGAATCAGAATGTGCTCCACTTTGGAAGTTAAGTAATCAAAAAATTTCTTATAGTCAGAGGAGTTAGGTGAGAGATGTACAGCACAGATAAATTTAGTTTGAGAGTAACTGTAGTTGTAGCCAGATGGTGGAAATCTTGGAAGATTCAAGAGAGGGGCACGAGAGCAGATTGAGTCGTTGTGCACATAAACGTGACATCCAGCTTTGGATTGAAAATGAGGATAGAGAAAATAGGAGGGAACAGAAAAGGAGCTACTGTCAGTTGCCTCAGACACCTGAGTTTCAGTGAGGAAAAGAAGATGAGGTTTAGAAGAAGAGAGGTGGTGTTCTACAGATTGAAAATTAGATCTTAGACTGCGAATGTTGCAGAAATTTATGAAGAAAAAGTTGAGGTGGTTGTCAAGACACTTAGGGTCATTGACATTTTTGGTCCCCTCCCCAGATGGGAACTCCGTGGCTGGTGTAGGAGTCGCGGTGATAATTTTGAAATTTTGAATGAAGGGTGTGTATGTTATTAGGTGCTTGTAGTTTAGTGTGGAGGAAGAGAGTTGTCTTTAGAGGGCAGGCTGTGACTGCCACTTTGTGTTGTGAAACACAAAGGGAAACATTCAGTGAGGTCACAGCTGTGTTTAATGATAAGTTCACAACATCCCCTGATCCAGTGCTTTAGACCTCACTGGGAGTAATTATCATTTTGACAGGTGCCTACTGCCTCCTGCATTGATTGATTGCATGGTCTGCTGTGGCATGTGTATCTGTGTAACTGTGTAACTAATGTAAAATTAATTAATCCATTTGTGGACACCAGTGGATTGCTGACTGACTGACTTTTACAACAGTACTTTGCACACAAGCTCATACACAAAACCAGTGAAATTATTGTTGCTGGCAAACTACTTGTTGATCCAAATCAAGAGCAACATTTCCACTTCTAAAGTCTGTGACCTTTGTTTGGTGATCACATTCACTCCTTTGGCAACATTAATCCATTAAGGAACTTTCAAAAAGAGGCATTAAAAAAAATGGATTGGTGAAGTTGATACTCTTCATAACGCTTAAAACTTCTGATGTGATTGACATTTGCAAGCTTATATGTCATAACAAACTGTAAAATTGGGTTATTTCATAGGTGTGAGCCAGAGCCTCCATCAGAGCTATTGCTGAAACACATTCGTCCCCGTGCTCACCGTTTACTGCATTTGAAGGACTTGAAGCCTGGTGACATGATCATGGCCAACTACAACCTTGAAGAGCCTCAGGAGAGAGGCCACTGGTTTGACTGCAAGGTGAGTAATTGTTTTAGGACTGCTTGTTTAAAGGCTTTTTCCTAGGCTGCAGGTCTTTTAGCTGCTTATTTGTAATTATTTGTGAAAATATTTAGCAAAAGGGAAAAATATATTTTAGTCTTTTATGGATTTAGAGAAGGCATATAACAAAATTGATTTAGAGAAGGCATGTAACAAAATTGAAAGAAAGGATCAATCTGTGTTCTTGGTGATGGGTCTCTGAAATATTTATGTCACAATCCCTGACACTGAGTGTAGTATGAGAACAGGTTGAGTTAAACCAAGGTTTGGAAGGTTTAGAATGAGATAAAGAATGAAGAATGAGTCTCCATGCTTAACACAATCAGTTGTGTTACAATCCATTGTGTTATGTGCTCAGCGACCAAAAATGGGTCCCTGACGTGGAAGCAGTAGTTATTCCATGGAAAATCCCCACAGAGGCAAAATCCTAGAGGCACCTCTGCCTAAGAGGGTCCTAAGGAGGGATTGAAGAAGTAGGACATGATACAAATATGAGTTTGTGATTGGAGGAGCCCAACAGAAAAGATGGAGTGAGCATAAGCACATGGAGTTTCACACTATCTGAGTCTCAAAATCCTTAAGTTTTGTGCTTAGTCCTAAATTCCTACCATCCCATGTTTTACACTGCTTTGACAAGTATCAGTGACATTTACCTACTGTCAGCGTCATGCATATACTCACAGTAAAACTGGCCTATCCTGCCTAAGTCGGAGCTCTCTCTCTCTCTCTCTCTCTCTCTCTCTCTCTCTCTCTCTCTCTCTCTCTCTCTCTCTCTCTCTCTCTCTCTCTCTCTCTCTCTCTCTCTCTCTCTCTCTCTCTCTCTCTCTCTCTCTCTCTCTCTCTCTCTCTCTCTCTCTCTCTCTCTCTCTCTCTCTCTCTCTCTCTCTCTCTCTCTGTTGTACTTAATGGTCATATCTTGGTGGGATGGTAATTATTTATTTGGGGGTTTTGTGAAAGGTTTCTTCATAAAAGAGAGCTCTTACAATATTGAAAAAAAACTTTTTTTTGCTTCCTCTTCATTTACCACACAATGTTCTAGCTTTTTTCTTTTGAAGATTATGAAATCATTAAGTTATACATAGCTATCAATCTCTGTTTTTATTTTTGGTCACTGTCTTTAGGTTACACAAGTCATCAACACTAGGACAGAGAAGAAAGTGGTGGCAACAGTGTTTGTTGGAGCAGATTCCTCCCCCATGGAAGATTGCCACATTAAGCTGATAGATGAATTGTTTGCTGTGGAAGAAAGCATTAAGCTGACTGAGCGCACCGAGGACATGGAAAGGCTGGTGGTCCAAGGCTCCCCATCAAAAAGTAAATAACTTATTTTATTTATTTATTTTTTCAATGATTAATATTCTGGTGAATCAAGAATTACATTCAATATTCATGAATTTGTCTCATTTTATAGGACTGGCTTAAATTTAGTAAAAACAGGATTTGTGCTGCTGTTCCTTTTATTTTCTTTCTTATTTATTTATCTGTTTACTTACTTTATATAGATACCTGTTTCAGTGCATGCAGTGTAGTATGTCTGTATTTAGTGGGAGATAGAGGGATTGAAGGTATGTTGCAGAACATGAACATGCATTTCCCCATGCATAGTTTGTACTCAAATATAAGTCAACCCCTGATTTCTAGCCAAGAAATTATTAATTGTATATAGTTTGACCACCTATATGTTGGGCAGTCATCTCTTAACATCTGCCTAACAAAAAAAACCTGTTAACTTTGGAGTCTTGTGCTAGTAATGGAATAAGAATTTATAATATTAAATCACCACATTTTATGGGAATATGAGAGAGAGAGAGAGAGAGAGAGAGAGAGAGAGAGAGAGAGAGAGACTGGGAAAGGGATCCAAGATCAATGTAGATTTAGGAGATAGTGGCCAGATCCTGGCCCATGCAGCCACCACGCCCAAGTATCCTCCTAAGGACATGGCACATAGGATATGGTTCAAGCTTTCATGTCCCTTGGTGGTGGGACCAGTTAGCCACACCATACTTGAGTCACTGGTCCTCACAAAATGTGGCAGAGACAGAGGACTCAAATTGGAAGACTATGCTATCTGACCCTGGTCCCAGTCTCGGGTCCCAGCTTCCAAGTGATACCAGGATGTGAGTGACAGCTAAGCATGTCCAGCCACTGCAGCCATTGGAGGATGATAGGGTTAAGGCAACAATGAGGCCTTCCCCCTTATTCTTGATATCCATGGTGCGAGAGGGAAACAGTTACAAAAATCCTTCTTCATGTCATCCTTCTAGCCACAACTTTTCTATTGCTATTGCAGCAGGCTGCATGCTCTCAGTTGCTGCATGGGGGTGCATGTAGTATCAGGGATGACAGAGTAGTGGCATAAGTGACACATACTACATGAGGAACACAAAAGACATGCATGTCCAAAGTGACATGAGCAACAGGCTGTCACGGACAACAACACATCGAAATTTGGTAGGCAACAGCACCAGCTGTTGCCTACCAAATTTTGATGTCTGTGTACAGTGGTCTCTTTTCTAGTGATGTCTCATCAGGTGGAGACCAATGTTTCACTTGATTTGGCAAGGGAGGCACAGGACTTAGAGTCTTCTGGTCCTTCAGCAGACTCTCACAGTTTTTTGCATTACCTCTCCCAGTGTTTCCCGGATGCAACTTTGGAATCTCAAAAGGCTCGTATCACCTTCACCACAGGGTCAATCCCTTCCTGGCAAGAATTGGGTTGTTTTCAAGCCTGTCCCATTTATTATTGGCACCTGGGATTGGACTATTGATGTGCTGCGGGAGGGGGAGTCATTCAGTGGGACATCTGGCCCATTATCTGTCAAGGAAGTTCCACTGCTATTACAGGGTTTATTAGATCAAGGTCAACAAGAGAGTTCTTATGGTCCTACCATTGAAGTCAAAGGAACCCTTTGTGAGGGCAAAACAGGAAGATATAACACACCAGGAGAATTCCTTAGCTGCCATCAGGAATATGCAGAATTTTGCTGCATGGGCACTGGGGGATCTTTTGTACCTATGTGGGACAGCTTCCTTCCCTCCACACTCAAAGGCCTTGCTTAATCAGGTCTTTCAAATTATGCAACTGGCCATGTCGGACAGTGCATCAGACTTCACCACAGTCCTAGCAAATGTCAGGGGCCTTCTTGGCAAGCCTTCCTTCTTTCTTTAATGCAATGCTTTGGGAGGAACTCAGGGAGTTTCCCATGGATTCCCACCTACTTTCTGATGAGGAGGCTGTGAAGGGAGTCATCAAGGCTGCAAAGGACAATGTTGCATTGCCAGTCCAACTTCAGGCAATGAAATCATTAGCCAACCCTAGTCCCTACGTGGGCACGCCCCTGGTCAAAAGGATCCTCAGCCTTCGATGTCAGGTTACTCTAGAACCGCCTTCTCACAGTCTGCATCATCCTCCATCCAGCATAGAGAATAGAAGCCAAGGCCCCAGAAATGCCTAGCCTTGTGTTCCATGTCACATGGCTAGTCTCAAACCAGGAAAGGACAGTTTTTTCACTTTTGATTCCCTCAGCTTCAGCCATCATCACTGGCACTTGTTTTGCCCAGCATGTCTCAGAGTGACGAGAAATAGGTGTAGAGGAATAAATACTGTCAGTCATGTGGGACAAGTACAGGATTCCCTTCACCATTCGTCCACCTCTCTTCCCCACTCCTTGTCCCTTCAGGTCATACCAGGTTGAGTCAGAAAGGTTTATAGCCCTCATCCAGGAAGTGCAGTGTCTGTGAGACATAGAGTTGCATAGATACACAGTCCTCTCAAGGCAACCTGGCCTAGGACTACTAAGTGATGGTAGAAGAAAAGGACAGCAAAGCCGAAGGCTCTCACCTCACTCTCCACTCCCTCCAGCATAAGCTGTACAGGAAACAGCTAAAAATAAATACCTTATGGGGTTAGAAAAGTAAAAAATGTGAAAGAAATTTTATAGGAAAGAATTAAAAGAGATGAAATGAGGTACCTCCATTTCCTGAAGGCAGGGAGTTTAATTTCTAACAAACAAAATGCTATTAACTGTGGAATTGAGGTAAAATCCATTTTCCAACAATTTTGCAACCGTTTCCTCTCATATAACTTGAAAAATCTGTGGTGAAATACTTACTGCAGTTTATATTATCAACGCCTTTGATGATTTTAAACACTTGTATTAAGTCACCTCTTAGTCTTCTTTGTGTTAATAGGAATATATTTAATTCTTTAAGATGCTCTTCTCATAGTTTGTTTCTTAGGCTTGGTATAATTCTTGTTACTTTATACTGAACTCGTTCTAATTAAATCTGTGTCTTTCTGGTAATAGGGGCACCATGCTTGAATGCAATATTCCAGAAGGGGATGGACCAAAGAGTTATATAGAATGAGGATTGTATCTAGATTTATATTCAAAAGATATGCTGATTAAGCCAACTATTTTGTTTGCCCTCTTTACAACTTCCAAACATTGTTAGTTAGGTTTTAGGTTGCTCGATATTGTTACTCCTAAATCAGTTTTGCTATCTACACTTTTAAGTTGGGTACCATTTATAATATACTTTGCTTTCTCGTTTTGATGCCCTACATAAAGCACTTTACACCTACCTGCATTAAAACTCATTTGCCAGTTTTGCCCTCACTCTGACAACTTGTCTAGATTATTGTGTATTTCTTTTACTTGTTTGTTAGAGCCTATGGAATTCATTATTTTGGTGTCACCAGCAAACTTTGATATTATACAATTAGCTTCAATATTATGACAGTATACTGATATTATACTGTTAAGCTCAGTATTATACCAGTTATTTTTTTTATTTTTTATTTTATGTAGGAAGGGCACTGGCCAAGGGCAACAAAACTGTAATAAAAAAGGCCTACAAAGGTGCTGGTCCCTGAACAGACTCAAAAGTGGTTGTGAAAAATTACAGGATAAGTATCTTGAAACTTTCCTCTTGAAAGAGTTCAAGTCATAGAGGATGGAAATACAGAAGCAGGCAGGGAGTTCCAGAGTTTACCAGAGAAAGAGATGAATGATTTGAGAATACTGGTTAACTCTTGCATTAGAGAGGTGGACAGAATAGGCTTGAGAAAAGAAGAAAGTCTTGTGCAGCAAGGCTGTAGGAGGAGGGGAGGCATGCAGTTAGCAAGATCAGAAGAGCAGTTGGCGTGAAAATAGTGGTGGAAAATAGTAAGAGATGCAACATTGCACCAATGAGAAAGAGGTCAAAGACAGGGGAAGCATGCAGTTAGCAAGATCAGAAGAGCAGTTGGCATGAAGATAGCGATAGAAAATAGCAAGAAAATGTGGCAATGAGAAAGAGGCTGAAGACATGGAGTTAGCAAGATGAGAAGAGCAGTTGGCACGAAAATAGCAGTAGAAAATAGCAAGAGATGCAACATTGTGGCGATGAGAAAGGAGTTGATAAGACAAGAAGCTTTTGATTGCACCCTGTCTAAAAGAGTGGTATAAGTGGAAACCCCTATACATGCAAAGCATTCTCCATATGCAAATGAACAAAGCCTCTGTACAGAGTTAGCAGCTGGGGGAGAAAGATAAACTGGTGGAGAGACTCAGAACGCCTAACTGTTTTAGCTAGAGATGAGATGTGAAGTTTCCAGTTTAGATCATAAGTAAAGGACAAACCAAGGATGTTCTGTGTAGAAGAGGGTGACAGTTTGGTGTCATTGAAGAAGAGGGGATAGTTGTCTGGAAGGTTGTGTCAAGTTGATAGTTGGAGAAATTGAGTTTTTGAGCCATTGAACGATACTAAGTTTGCTCTGCCCCAATCAGAAATTTTAGAGAGATCAGAAGTCAGGTGTTCTGTGTCTTCCCTGCATGAACTATTTACTTCCTGAAGGATTGGATGTCCACAAAAAGATGTGGAAAAGTGTAGGGTGGTGTCATCAGCATAAGAATGGATAGGACAAGAAGTTTGGTTATGAAGATCAGTGATGAATAATAGGAAGAAAGTGGATGACAGGACAGAACCCTAAGGAACACCACTGTTAATAGATTTAGGAGAAGAACAGTGACCATCTACCACAGCAGCAATGTCAAATGGTCAAAAAGGAAACTTGAGATGAAATTACAGAGAGAAGGATAGAAGCCTTAGGAGGATAGTTTGGAAATTAAAGCGTTGTGCCAGACTCTATCAAAAGCTTTTGATATGTCTAAGGCAACAGTACAAGTTTCGCCAAAATCTCTAAAAGAGGATGACCAAGACTCAGTAAGGAAAGCCAAAAGATCACTAGTAGAGTGGCCTCAACAGAACCCATACTGGCAATCAGATAGAAGATTTTGAAGTGATAGATGTTTAAGAATCTTTCTGTTGAGGATAGATTAAAAAACTTTCCTACCAAGCCTACTGAGGGTTTAGGCCAATGAGGGCATGGAAAACACTGCAAAGAATTTTAATAGGTAGCATGAAAGAATCAATCAATACATATGAAAGATTTAGTACAAATGGAATGAATTGTGAAGTGGTGGAATGGATGAAAAGGAATACACTGAGGTATATTGAGTTATATTGAGAGGATGAAGGGTGAAGAGTTTGTAAAGAAAGAGTATGTGAATGAAATTGAAAGTTCTAATAGGAGAGGAAGGACAGAGTAAAGGATTACATGTAAGAAACAGGTGCTTAAAGAGGCAAAGCACTTGAACAGATAAGGAGGATGTTTTGATAGGAAGAGGTGAAAGCTTTGGTGTTATAACCATCCCACCTTATTTCCCCTGAAGGAGCAAGCCATTAAAGTGATCAATAAACATGCCTAAATTAGGAAATTTAGGGAACTTTTATTGGTATTTATTACATTTACACTTGACATTTGCATGGAGTGTAATCCTTTATGCTAATGAAACCTGATCTTTGTATGAGGCCAGTGTTATCTGGCTAAAGGAGATGGATTTGCAGATGGTTAAATGTAAGTTTAGTGTATCATTGAACAGGTTTCATTAGCATAAAGGATTACACACCATGCAAATATCAAGTGTAAATGTAACTAGAAAGGGATTTTTCTCTTATAAATACCAATAAAAGTTCCCCAAATTTCCTAATTTAGGCATGTTTATTGATCACTTTAATGGCTTGCTCCGTTATGTGGTGGAAGAAGGATCATAGATGGTGAATAGAGGAAATAGATTGGAGTTTATTATATTAAGGTGGTGTGAGAAGAGGTACAGTGAAATGACCTGATATCTTTATATGATGGCAAAGATTGGATGAAAACAAGATAAAAACATAGAGAAAGGAAATTAAAAACAAGGTGATCCAGAAGAATCAAAAAGACATAAACTTGTGAAATTACCAAAGACTGCAAGCTAGTGAAGTGCTCTTAGATAAGCAAAAATTACCAGTAGTATGTGTCATTGAAATTGTTGAATTTCTGGGAGTTATGCATCTCATTTCACTTGCTGTACACTGGATCCCTCCACTCTGCTGTATTCTTGCATCTTGCCCCCTTTTGAGATGTAGAAATACTGAGAATAGAAATACTGAGAATTTTATCTGAAGATGAGATAAATTAACCATGAGAGGTAATTGCTTGGGACTGAATCCTTGCTGAAAACTCAGAGGAAGATGATCATCAAAGTGTGAATAACTTTTGGTGAGCCTCAATTGTCCTGTCACTTCACTTGCACGTTATTTTATTTGCTTGCGAAATAGTTTGGTCTGTGAAGAGAGGAGAAGCTATAATAGAAAATAAAATAAAATAACAGATGAAATGAAAAGGGTAGAGAACTTTTATCCATGTGAATACAAATTTGGAGCTGATTCTATTATCTCAGATTATTGTCTTTTTTTCTGTTTTGTTCTATTTATACATAAACTTATGTGCATCTCTTTTTCTGTGATATGTTTTGTTTTGATGTGTCTTTCTAACACATATATCGTTGTGCTCAGGGAAGAATGCACCTAATTGCTCTACCTGCAAAGATATCCTACGACGCAAATGTAAGGAATGTGGTTGTCACCAATGTGGGGGAAAGGAGGATCCCCAGAAGCAACTCATGTGTGATGAGTGTGACATGGCCTTCCATATCTACTGCCTCAACCCACCCTTAGACTCCATCCCTGACCTGGATGAATGGTAAGCAGTTGCTGTTAAGCTCCATGTATCTTTATACAGTAGAAGTTCATTGTAATGGAAATAAATTTATCTTCTAGCTCAATTTGACAATATGAAGAATTCTTATATATTACCTAATGCTCCATTATATATTAGTAATGCTCCATTTATCAAAATTTTCTGGCATATTTACAAGTTTCTGATACTGCTCCATAATGGCTGTTCTCTGTGGAGACTGGCACCATTATTAATGGACCTTTTTTTTTTCCAAGGCCAGAACCCTTGTTACATAAAATAAATAAAAAGAATATTAAAAAAATGCTGACAATATTCTTTTGATACATCATTCTACAAATATGCCCATGGTCCCTCCATATCTGGCTTTGCTTTCCTCATATCATTAGATATTTACCTGAAAAGTTTGTTGTATTGAGCTACATCAGGAGCTGTAGCAATCAGAAGTTTGATTTATCAGTATCAGCCTTAGCTAAGTTGTTCCATTAAATTGAGCTTCTGCTATATCAGGTTGATGTTACTTTTAAACTTTAGACAAGATATTTATATGCATACTGGATATCTTGGCTTTTAAGATGATTAGTTAGTTTAAATTATCCAAAAGTTTCAAAGAAAATCATCAATTTTGAGTCATCTTTACAGGATGCAGTATTCCTTTAATGGTGCACTTGATGTAAATGTTTAGAAAAAATGTTATAGGATTGCAGAGGCAAGAATGGCTTAGCAAATGAATGCATAGCTGTTCAGGCTGCTTAGTATTCTGCTGATACACTACACACAGCACAATACTCTTTAAATATAGAAAATTACCCATCTAGCCTAGGTTGGTTTG
The DNA here is from genome assembly GCF_035594125.1 of Scylla paramamosain. Taxonomy (NCBI): domain Eukaryota; kingdom Metazoa; phylum Arthropoda; class Malacostraca; order Decapoda; family Portunidae; genus Scylla; species Scylla paramamosain. The sequence continues at coordinate 12,744,879 of NC_087161.1, forward strand.
CACAGTTTGGATCCTGTAATTAGGTCCCATTCAACCTTAATACAGTGAATATGGCCATGATGTGGTCAAAATTAGATATTTAACAATGACAGCAAATCTTTTTACCATGTATTCATACACACTAATACAATCCATGGTATTGGATCTACAATAAACAATCAGTCAACAGGCACACACACAGGCAATTTATTGTATCTGTGGTTGTTGTGGATAGACTGGCATAGTTGCTTCAAATCCCCATTCATACGCACCTACCCTGAATCCCTCTGGTGGCTGAATAGATAAGTACACTACACCTTACCCCCCCTTAAACATTGAATAACACTTATACATAAATACACTACATCTTACCGCTCTTTAGGCATCAAATGACACTCGCATCCTTACAACCTCAGACTATTATTCTACTACAAAAATTTATATAGTAGCTTCGTAGCATTTCAGAGGTTTCTGTGCCCTTGTTGACCTTCACAGTGTTTGACTGCCAACTGCTGCCTCAATTCGTAACTCCCGCTGCTTAAGTGCCAGCCTCTCAACTATTGCCCTCTGCATATAGTAATGCTATCATTTATTTACTCATGTAGAAACGTTTCTCATCCGACTTATATTTTGGTGAGATTTCTTTGTGGCGTCTTCTGTGCATCTTGCTTCATTCAGTCTGAGTCAAGTCTGGCCCAACCTTGGGGGTCAGACCTGGCAGTTTGCACTCCTCTATATAGCAAAGTTTATGTTAAAATACAGTATCCTTTTGTACATTTGTGTTTCCCTGCAGCATTCATGAGCACTCCATGGGCAACTCTACAACCTACAAACAAACAAGAAGTAAAAACCAGTATATGCTTGTTTCAATTTTTTTTTGGGTGGTTGTTCCATTCCTTCACATTGCCTGCCTGTCCTCTGCTTCCCTGTCCTCTCTCATTACTGCTGCTCTTTCCTTTTGCCTATTCTTGCTGTGCTCTGATCCTCCATCCTCTCTTGCCGCTGTTGTGGTTCTTCCTTACCTATACCTGCTGTCCTCTACTCCTCAGTCCTCTCACTGCTGTTGTTCTCTCACATAGTGCCACCATGTCCTCAGTTGCTTCTCTTGTGCTAATTTCTGGTTGCTGTTGCTTCTCTGCCACTACGTCCTTATTCCTCCTCCCTGCAACCAGAAACTGATCAGTATGGCAAGACCAGAGAATGTTGTTCCCAATGTCCACTTCATATCACAACAGGCCTGTTTGAACCATTACACAACCTCTATGCCATTTTGGTCCTAAGTAGCTGTGAGCCCACACAATGTCTCCAACCATGAAGCAGCACACTGCTGGCTGGGTAGTCTGTTTCTCTTATTTCCCCACTATCCTTCCTTCATCATCCAGGCGTAGTAGATCCAGCTGCATGCATAATGTTTGCCTCAACATAATTTTTGGCAGGTTTTCACCAGTAGTTGCCTGGAGTGTTGACCTATAACTTAACATAAATTCAGCCAATTTACCCTTCAGTTGCCTGTCTGCCTTCCCTGCTACCCTGAGCCCATTTTTCAATGTCCTCACACCCCTTTCTGGCAAGCCATTACTTGCTGGGTGGAAGGGAGCAATTCTGATGTGTCTGACTCCCTGTTGCCTCAAGTAAGTTGCCATCTCTTCTGAAATGAATTGTGGCCCATTATTCATACACATTTGCAAAGGTAACCCGTACTTTGAGAACAGCTTACTCAATTGTGTGATGGTTCATGCCAAAGATGTAGACTTCATTGGGATGGCCTCAATCAATGTAGTGAAACTATCCACCAGTGCCAGCAGCTTTTCTTGCATGTGCTACATTCTCTCACCAGCAAATTGAGCTCCATGTCAGTTCCTGACCACCATGTGTACCATCTATCTGATAGCTGTTTCATTCTGACACAACTATTGTATCCCAAGTGTAGCTCCTTGATTCATGTTCTCAAGGTGTCTGGGATAATCACTCTACCTCCCCACATTAAGCTGTTCCTTGTATCAAAATTTCATCAGCCCTGACTTTGAATTATGTAATCTCTGTTCATTTCCCCTGGCCACCTTCCTGACTGCTCCATAATTTTATGTCAGCAAATCACTTCTCTGCCAGCGCTCGCTTCCCATGAGATACACTTTGGTGCTTCACGCCGCCAGTTGTTGAGTTGTTTTCACCGAGACCAGACATCACCACTCCGGCCTGCCCCAGAGTCAAGTTGGCTGCCTTCTTCGTGTTATCCATCTGGAGCGGAAAGGCCTGGCCACAGCCTGTTACCCATTTAGGAGCTGGCTGCACCGTCACCCTGTTATCCGTGGAGGAGTGGGGAAGTGCCCTTTGGAGCACTGGGGATAGTTTATGACTCACACAGACCCCTGACCCACCACCCTGCTCGCCCATCGGCCTGCTGCCATGTCGGAAATTACAGAAGGTTCACCTGCCAGGCTGTCACCAGGCAAGCAAGCTGCATCCACCCATGGAATGCATAAAGGCAAGGGATCACATAGGAAGCATTCCTTCAGGTCCAGGAGTGGCTCTTCCCAATGGGAAAGTTCTGGATGAGTACATCACCATGCCCAGGGGCATGGATCAGATAGGGGAGGCGACTGTGTGCCTTCACCTACGCATCCACGACCCTCTAATTTATGGGGCGAAGGCTGTTCTCCACCCTGGGCTATGGTCATGGAAGCCTTGGCTGAATTACGGGGTGATTTGGAGGCATTGAAGGAGAGACACGTGGCCCCAGCAGGTGGTGCTGCCGGTGCCAGGGTGGATGTAAACAGCCCCCCACAGAAGTGATTGGGGACGACTCCAGCCCAGGGTTTTCTGGGTTTCAGTCAGTGCAGCAGCTTGATTCTAGTAGTGATACCCAGGATGAACTAACCACTGGTAGTGTCCTCCCGCAGAGTGTCAAGTCTTACGGTCTCCTTGACAAGCATGGACAAGCATGTCGCTGAGATGGTGAATTACGTCTTTGACAATGGCATGCGTAAGGAGGAGTACAAGGAGATTTTAGAGGACGACATTGTGAAAAAACCGAGCAACTGTCAGGCTTTAGCCCCAGTTGAATGCAACACTCAAGTATTAGATGCTCTGAAACCAGACGCCAAAAAGGCTGACTTTTGTATGAAAGAAGTCAGTAAGGACTTTGAAAAAGCTGCCACAATTGTTACCAAATCACTCAAAGTGCTGGATAAGATTGCCCAAGAGGGACAACCAGAGGTGGCCCACAAGGTACACATGCTAAATGGTGCTCTAGCATTACTGGGAAATGTTAACCACAGGAACAATTTGGCACGTAGATTCACCATTAAATGGGAGATTAATCAGAAGTATGCTCACTTGTGCTCTGATAAGGTACCCATGACCAGACTCTTGTTCAGCCATGATGTTTCTCAAGCTGCCAAGAACATTGAGGAGTCTGAGAAATTGATAAACAAGATCACAACAAAGAAACCAGTTCAAAAATTGGAAATTCACTTCAGGAAGAGGCAGAAGTTCCTTTGGGAAGCTCCGAGGTTTCTCATCCATGTTCCATCACCATTGCCATCTAGATATTAATGTTGATGATATCACTCACTTATTTTCTGAAGGTAATGAGTATGCTTTAAGTGAGGAGGAAAGGAGCATTATTACTCAGGAAGTTGGGAAGCTTTTAGACCTTAAAGTTATAACAAACACACAGGCAAGAGGAGCAGATTTTATCCCCTGTTTTTCTGCATAGGAAAAAGGATGGAGGTTTTAGAATGATTCTTAACCTAGAAAAATTAAACAAGCACATAAATTGCAAACATTTCAAGATGGAAAACTTCGAACAGGCAATTTGGCTTGTTAACAAAGGTGATTACATGGCTTCTGTCGACCTTAGGAATGCTTACTACTCTGTCAAAATAGCTGAAGAGCAACAGAAATATCTTTGCTTTAAATGGCAAGGAAAAATCTTCCAGTTCTCCTGTCTTCCAAACGAAGTTTCAGAAGGGCCTCATCTGTTCACCAAATTAATGAAACCAATTTTTGCTACACTGAGAGAGAGAGGGTACACCATCACCAGTTTCATTGATGACACTCTTATTTCCCACAGTTCAGTTGAAGGGTGCTTTGAGTCTTATTTCCCACAGTTCAGTTGAAGGGTGCTTTGAGTGTATTCATTCAACAGTGGAGCTCCTAAAGAATGTAGATTTCTGTATTAATGAAGAGAAGTCTGTCTTAATACCCACACAACGTTTGGAATACTTGGGGAACATTAATGACTCTGAGACAGTGACAGTTACCTTAACTGAACGGAGGAAAGAGAAAATCATTCAAAGTTGCAAACAACTTTTTCACAGTGAACAAAACAGAATCAGGAATGTGGCCAAAGTGACTGGGTACTTGGTTGCTGCAATTCCAGTAGTGGAAATGGGGAAACTGTATTACAGGAAACTGGAAACTGCTAAAATTTCAGCATTACAAAAAGAAAAAGGCAACTCTGATAAATGAATGGACATCACATATGACATGAAAACAGATCTGATTTGGTGGATAAATCATATTGCAGGGCAAGACAGGAAAATTTTTAAACCAGGCACGGAATTAAACCTGTACGCGGATGCCTCAAACTTGGGTTGGGGTGGTTACCTTAATCGTCTACAAGTTAATGGTAGATGTGCAATTAATGTAAAGAATTGCACATCAATGCGAAAGAACTCAAAGCCATCTTATTTGCAGTAAAGTCATTTGCACATCAGATTTGCACATCAGAGGTAAACACATCAAAGTGCTTTGTGACAACACAACTGTAGTGAACTATGTAAACCAAATGGGGGGCACAAAATCCATATCCTGTAATGACATCAGTAGAGAAATCTGGGAATGGTGTACGAAAAACAATGCCTGGATTACATGTTCTCATATTCCAGGCAAAGGCAACTCCATGGCAGATGCTGCATCTCGAAAGTTTAATGACAGGCATGAATGGAAGTTAAATGAGGACATTTTTAGGGAGCTTTGTGGTATCTTTGGAGTTCCTAGTATCGATCTGTTTGCCTCTAGATTGAATAAACAGCTACCTCGCTTTTGTTCATGGCAACCTGATCCTGAAGCGGAACACTTTGATGCTTTCTCAATAAACTGGTCACAGATTGTGCTGGTATACATTTTTCCCCTGTTTGTTCTAATTGCCAGATGCCTTCAAAAAATGTGTGCAGAGATGGCAAGGGGGTGGTTGATTGTGCCACTGTGGCCGTCTCAGCCATGGATGGGGCCCCTCCTCACAATGCTCATCAAGGAACCGCAGCTACTAATGAGGAGGAAGGACATTCTATGCCACCCGTCAATGGCAGAGGAACATCCCATCATGGAGCACACCAGGTTGATAGCATGTCTATTGTCAGGCAACAGCTACGAGCAAGAGGCATTTCGGTGGCAGGTACAGACATTATCATGGCCTCTTGGAGACCAGCAACTGAGAGACAGTATCGAACACATGTCACTAGATGGTTACAGTTTTGTGACGGGGCAAATCAATCCCCTTAATCCCGCTATGACGAATATTATACATTTCTTGTCCGACACTTTCCACAGGGGTGTCGGCTACGATTCCATCAACACGGGAAGGGGAGCACTATCTTCACTTGGGATAGTAGTAGACAGCTGCAGAGCAGGTAATCACCCTCTTGTCAACAGACTCCTGAGAGGTGTCTTCAATTTGAGACTGCCAAAGCCCAGGTATTCAGAGACCTGGGATGTCCAGCTAGTGCTAGAAAAACTAAGAACTATGGAACCATTATGCAGCCTTCAACTAAAAGAACTAACCTTAAAATTAATCATGCTAATGGCACTCACGCAAGCAGCCAGAGTGCAAACATAGCATTTGTTAATGTTGAAAAATATTATCATTGGAAAGGACTCTATTTGTGTTTGGTTAGGGCAAAATATTAAACATTGTAGACCAAAATTCAATGTACAATTTGTGGAATTTGAAGCATACCCAAAGGACTATGTGTTTATGAAACATTAAAAATGTACATTGAAAAAACTGAACACTTAAGGAATGGTGTCGATCATGTGAACGGGAACTTACTCATCAGCTTTATAAAGCCACACAAACCTGTAACCAAGGACACTATTGCAAGATGGATTAGGATCATGCTGCACATGTCAAGAGTGGATACAATAAAGTATTCAGCTGGCAGTATTCGGCCAGCTGCAGCATCAAAGGCAAATCACTGCCAATTACACATATCATGGCAAAGGCAGGGTGGTCAAGGGAGACTACCTTTACCAAGCATTACGACAAGAAGATTGTTCAGGACCTTGACTCATTCCAAGAAGCAGTTCTGGGATAGCAAGTATCTACCACTATTAGGAAGTTAGCTTTCTACTGGTGAAAATACCAACTTGTACGTAATACACCATAAGGGATTATGGGGCATGGTTGTTTTTTTTCACCAATGCACTAACTTTCCTTTATGTTCATGTACTACACCCACATGGCTTCAAAACCTCATGGGAAGTGAGCGCTGGCAGAGAAGTGATTTGCTGACGTAAAATTGAAGAAGTACATGAGACTTACTAGTCAGTTGAAATGTGCTTCGGATTTTATGAAGCAAATCATCTCTGCCAGAAGAGAGCTTTCACATGCCCTCCGCTCCCCCCCTACACTTTTCAGCGTCACATGATTATTACAAATAAGTTAGCATGATTTGATTAATTTATTGTCATGTGGGTGGTGGTACACTTTTAAGTCTGGCGGCATGAAGCAGCAAAGCGTATCTCACGTGAAAGCTCTCTTCTGGCAGAGGTGATTTGCTTCATAAAATCCGAAGCACGTTTCAACTGACTAGGTAAGTCTCGTGTACTTCATCAATTAACACTGCATATCGCTGTGTTGCTACCACTACCTCTACCACTATCACTGAAGGTCCCACATCCAAATACAGCATGTTGCCTTCTCTGGCTTCGTATTGTACTCCATTTTGTGGGCTCACTTATCTTCAATCTCTGCTAACGGCATCCTGGATAACATGTCTGCCACCCCCATGTTGCCTGACTGCTGCAGTTCCATGACATACTTGTATGCCACCAGCTGCAGCATGTATTGCTGCATACATGCTGTTGCTAATGTTGTTCTGGACTTAAAATTCATGATGGTGCTTTGTTATCCATTACCAAAGTAAACTGTTGGCCTTATATGTACTGGTGGAATCTCCTTACAGCATAAGAGACAGCCACCGCCTTTCTCAACTATTGGGTATTTTACCTCTGTGCTCTTTATTCAAAGTTCTCGATGCATAAGCCACCAATCAGTCCATTCTATTAGGCAACATTTGCATCAGTGGTGCTCCAGTGTCAACTTCACTTGCACCTGTTACTAATTTTAGTGGTAATTTTGCATCATATCTCATAAGACTTGCTAGCATTTTCTTTAGTCTTACTAATGTGTCATCACACTCAGCAAACCATTTCCACTTTGCCCCCTTTTTCAGCAAAACATACCAAGGGGCTAAAATAGTAGTTAGTTGAGGGAGTAACTTGGTGTAATACACCGCTGCCCCCAACAAACTGCATAGTGATGTCACATTTGTCAGTCTTCGGAAGCCTCACACAGTTGAGTTTTTTTTTCAGGAAAGGGCTTGAGCCCAGTCACAGAAGTACCAGACTTCACTAAGATTGAACTGTCACTTTTCTTTCTTCAGGCATATTCCATGGTGTTTCAGTCTACATATGACTTTCCAGCTTCTCAGTAAGGTCTTGGCTGTTCTTGCCAGTCACAAGTCATTCAGATATGCCACACAGCCCAAGAGCCCTTCAGCACTCTGCCCATGGCTACTTGAAATATATCACCACAGTTTGATAAACCAAATGGAAGTCTGTTCATATGCAAGAGTCCGCAGTGCATTGTGATGGTTGTGAAATCTTTTGAGCTGTCCATGAGCTCCATTTGTCGGTAGGCATTCTTGAGGTCCAATTTTGCAGACAGTTTGGCCTTAACTCTTTCAAACAAGTCATCTGGTGTTGGCAGAGTATGTTTTTTTTAATATCAAGTTGAGGGTTGATGGTAATACAATAAGTTGTTGCTAGTCTTACCCTTCCATCTGGCTTTGGTACCACCACCAGTGGTGTCACCCATCCAATACTATTAATGGAATCCACCATTTCAGCAATTCCTTCCTTCAGCCAATGGTCCAACTCCCATTCCACTGTCAGGTACAGCGCATGAGGTATCAGTTGCACTTTCATGGCCATGGGATGAGCACCCTTTTTCAATCATAGCTGGGCTTTGAGTCTTTTTTCTCCAGTTCTGGGACAAATACTTCCAAGTAATTGTGTAACATATCCTTGATGAGGTCTTTCTCATTTGCAATTCCCCTCATCTGTAGCAGTGTTTCTCAATCCAGCCTTCATTCATGGCTGAACAGCAGTGGTCCTCCCCTCTTACTACTGTCTCTGGCAACTTAGGCACTGACCATTAAGTTCCACATCCACCATAGCTGTACCACACACTGCCAACTTCTTTCCCATGTAGGTCACCAGCTGCCTTTGTGTGCTCTCTAGTCTAAGACACTGGGATACACCACCATTCTTTCTCACTCATCACTGATGTGCTTGCACCTATATCCAGCCCCATCCATGTTTGCCATTCTTGCACCTCAGCCTCCACCATTATGGGTGGATACTTTCTTTCCCTTGAAGTTTTGTCAGGTAACTACATCACACCATAAATCTCCTCCTCAGACTCACTACCACTGCTCCTTTTGTTCTTGCTCATGCTGTTCACCACAGTCTCGCTTTGAAATTTCCTTCAAAAGTGGCCTTTCTTTCTGTATTTGAAGCACTTTACTTCTTGCTGTGGATGTTTTGATGTGTGGTGTTTTTTCACCATAGTAACTGCACTCCTGGTTGCTAACCGAGCTGCTACTCAAATTTGTTTGGTCATTCCAGTCTTGTGTGTTAGTTGCTTGACTCTGTTCACTTGTTGATCCAACTCTCTAGCCAACAATCGTACCTCAACAGGGACAAATTCCATGGCTATTACCAACTTCGTTGCTTTGCCCCACGTTGTACCCCGTCTCTTGGGACTTTATTATTGCTTATGATCTTAATGATCTCTTTAATCTTATCACCAATCTCTTCTATGAGGATAGGTTTTAGGTGGGAATATATATGGATGTGAAAACTTGGATTACAACTTAAATTTATTAACCCTTTCATTCTGGTGATCATATATGAACGATTGCATCAGTGCATCCGTAGCGACAGCGATCGTTCCCGTAATCAAGAATTTTCACGCCTCAATTTTGAGCTCCAAGTGCGGTTTCTCGAGTCAGATGGCACGTGGAAGTGTCTGGCACCTGTTTCCACCCGCAGTGTTGCCACTAGCTCTGTATATTTAGCGGTAACTAAGCTATTCTCCCGTTCTGAGGGCGACACTTGGCAACCCCAGCGACCTGCCGTGTGGAAAGCACCCTGATAAGAGACAAGGGACCTAATAAGAGCAAAGGACACGGACAGCCTGATAATAGGGAAGGATCTCAGATCCTTCCCTATTATTGTGTGTGTGTGTGTGTGTGTGTGTGTGTGTGTGTGTGTGTGTGTGTGTGTGTGTGTGTGTGTGTGTGTGTGTGTCTTCGGGCTGTTTCTGGTTGACAGATCACACAGTGAGATCCTTGATAAGCCATAACTAACCTTTTCAGAGATCACATCGAGCCACAAAGTACATCATTGTATTCAGAATAACAGAGAAAAAAAATATTAGTATTCAAACAGTCTTCTGACAATTTCTAGGTTTATGATTTTTACCTGTCATGGCTTATGGGAAAATAGTTTAATCACCGGAATATAAGGGTTAAATTAACTTAAATACAGACTTTCAACAATAACACACTAGTGACAGGCTTTGAGATAAGTACATTTCATTCAGTCCACGTACTATACCACCCACTTATCTCTCTAATGAGATTATACTCTTCAGTGTTACTGTGTGAGGCTTAAATGGATTTATAATACCTAAATAAAACTTAAACTATAAGAATAAATGCGTACACAAATAAATGAATAATATATATGAATTATTTTGATTGACAAACCCACCTTGCCTCACTCTGAGCTCTACTCACGACCAATAGGGTTGTGTACAACATCTCGTCTCTTCTTCTCTTGAATTCTTGAAAGGTTTCATCTTCTTACAACTTCTTATCCTCTTTTCTTGGTACTTCTTATATCTTCTTAGGCTTCTTTTCTTGCCTTCTCTTCTTGTCTTCCTTCTTATAACTTAATGTCTTCTTTCTTCTCATCTTCTTATAACTTACTGTCCTTTTTCTTCTAAACTTAATGTTTTCTTCTTAGTAGAGTTGTAAGTTAGTGTAGGTGAGAGATGTGTCTTCTGCTACCAGAGGAGTGAGTGAACAGCTAGAGGAGGAAGGTCTGCTGTCTATGGGATTAGGACCTGTTCTGCGGATATTCTCGGCTTTTCTCAACGCGGGAGTAGCTGCAGGGGGTGTATTTTTGCTGTTGTTTTCTTCGTTGTAGCACCAAGCATCCTTGTTGTTGTTGGTCAAGTTATATATACCCTTTTTCATGCAGATATCTATTGCTCTGGGTCCTCATTGTTGTCAGCAGCTATGGAGGTGTGCCATATAGGGCTTCCCTCATTTCCTGTGTTCTCTGCTGTTTCCACTGCTATCTTAGGTAACACACCCACTTGGTTTGTTTGTGAGAAGCACTTCCAATACCCGCATGAGGTCATCACCCTGTTGCAGTCTGCATTGAATCCTGTCATTGCTCACTCCACACACCAAACAGTCTCTTAGGTACTCCATGTTTTCTCTGAAGTTGCAAGATGAAGCCATCCTTATGCTATGTATTCTGCTATGTAGCTGTTGATTGACTGCCCCGTCTCTTGTCTTTCCAAATTGAATTGGTATCATGCCACAACAACTAACACTTTTGGTGTATAATGCTCTTTTGCCAGCTTTAGCAAAACCTCTAACATTCTCTCTGATGGCTTTTCTGGGGCACACACATTTCTTAACAACTGGTGCACTGTGGGGCCACAAACTGTCAGAAAAAGTGGTCTCTTCCTTCCTGGTTTGATTATGTTGTTAGTCACCAGGAATTGTTTGAATGATTCACCATATGCTTCAAGATCTTCCCCAGGTTGGTAGGCTTCCACGGTCCCCACTTTTGTCACTATCTTCCAGTATTGTGTAGTAGCAGGGGCTTAGGAAGTATCGTGACTGAATCCCATCCTTGTTGTCATGTATTGGGTCCACAATAAACAATCATTCAACAGGCCTGTGGACAGACTGGTGCAAATGCTTCAAACACCCATTTATATATACCAACCCTGAGTCCTTCCTGCGGCTGAATATATAAATACACTACACATACTGTAACTTCACTAATTTGTCCCTTTTACTTGTAAACTGGAACTTTCTGCCTGTTTGTTTTTTTACTTTTTATTGTGACACTCTACCATGGTGCTATCAACCCTCACAGCCAGTAGCTGCATCACCACTCACAAGGGTCCTATGGATAAGTAAGTAGCTGAGCAAAGGCATTTAAATTTGACTCCTCTCTTTTACAAGGGAAGGTGGAACCAAACCAGGCTTTGAAGGTGGATTCATATATACTGTACAGAAAAATGGTCCATAACGATAATAATAATAATAATAATTGCTCAGTAGACCACACTCACGCTCACCACTACCAGCAAGGTAGCCACCACACACATAGTCCAGCACTTACTTCATCCACACTACCCTACCTATTACCTACCTAGCCACTTTTGCTTTATAGCAAATGTAGAGCCAGCCCTGAGGTCCAATAAGGTTGGCCATGTGGCTTAAGAGGAGAGTTTGCCATTAAACTATTAAAATGATTTTGAAAAACATTATTTTCAATTGTATGGTCATTGGTGACACCCAGTCCTTTGGCTATCGAATGATGGAGTTTTTTGCCCAGACATAAATTTGATTGCCAGGAGTGAGGAGATTTAAATAGACATTGCTTGGGTATGGCTTGCTGACTGTGACACATGGACAATACTGTCCAATATCGTTCAATTAATTATGTAAAATAATCACATATTCATGCATTCTAATGAATCTGTCACACCAACTGCTCTGTGTGGACAACTGAGGGGGGGGAATTAGGGTGATTCACTAGCATGTAGCTTGGTGACAGGGAAAATACAGTGGAGGGAAGATGTGCATTGCTCTGCTTCTTGCCTGTCCTTTTCTTCACTTCCCAAGGCATTTCTGAGTCATGCTTCAAGTATGCCAATGTCAAGAATGCATGAGAAGAAGCTTCAGCTGATGATTGATGGCATCAGCAAGCAGTAGAAACAAGGCATCTAACCAGTTACTTTTATGCCATCCTCCACCCACTACACTGCTCACAGCATTAGGTGGTCCACACAACATACAGTTTATAGCAAGCATTGTAACCAAAACTATTGCCACACACCACCAACTACCTTGGAACACACTTTTGGATATGAGAAGTGCAACCTACTCATGAAAATATTTGGAACAAATTTATATATCAAAATGAATTAATGAGAGAAAACACAAAGATTGCACTGAAGAAGGCAAAGAAGAAGAGGAAGGCAAAAAGGAGCTACAACTGAAAACCATGCACCTGGAGAATTCTGATGGAACCTTGCAATAATGAGGGGCATGATGTGCCCTGACACCCTTGACTTTGAAGGATTAATGTCTTTATAAGAGGAAAGAAGGTGGCAGATCCTTTTATACATGCACTAATATGTGATCCCATAAAATTCATATGAAAGCAGCATTTGTAGCATGGAGAAACTTTAGCAGAACTTCAAATGCATTTTTCTCAAAAGTAGTATGAAATGAACTTGATAGATTTATTTTTTCCTTAATTTTGGTAAAACTTTTGGATATACAAAATCAAATACTGTAGATTTTTTTAAGGCTTAGTTGTCATATGTTCTACAATTATCCCTTTTTTATTTTTATTTATTTATTTTATTTTTTTCAAATTAATGAAAACACTTTAAAAAAAAGACAAATTGTTAGGATTACAATAAATTATCAGATGTATATGTTAAAAAAAGAAAACAGTAAAAAATGTGAGAGAGAAAAATCCATTCAAAATTTATTGAAAGAAAAAAAATCTTAATTTTTTTTCTTATTTGATCTGCTTGAAATTTCCATGTGTTAACCAGGGTACTAATATATATATAACATATAAAATATTAATCACTGTAGATGCAATTTTTAATTCATGGGGTACTCTCCCTTTAAAACTCATATGAACTCTGTAACTAGGAATATAGTTGTACATCTTCACCTTTACAGTCAGACAATGAATCTTTCACATGGGTAACATGGGACTACCTGGAGGAGGCAGTTGACATCAGCTGAAATGATAATTACTGCCTCTGAAGTCTCAAGCACTGGACTGATTTGTAATGGATCAGGGGATGCTGTGAACTTTCCCATAACCCAGCTATGACTTCACTGAATATTTCCTTTTGTGTCTCACAACACAAGGGGGCAGTCACAGCATGCCCTCTAAAGACTACTCTTCTCCTAAACACAACTCTACATGCACTTAATACACACACACACACACCCTTCACTCAAAATTTTAAATTTTATGGTGGTACCTACACCAACCTTGGAGTCCTTGTTTTGGGAGGGGACCACAAATGTCCCCAGGTCAACTCGAAGTCCCTGTTTTGGGAGGGAACCACAAATGTCCCCAGGTCAGACTGCTCATCTTCTGGTATCAACCCTAAGTGTCTTGACACACCCCACAACTTTTTCTTCATTAACTTAGGCAGCATTTGTGGCCTCAGATCTGATTGTTAATTTGTGCTATGCCACCTCTCCTCAACTAAACATCATCTTTTTATCACTGAAATGTAGGTGTCTGAGGCAACTGACAATAGCCTACTTTCTCTATCTTCATTTTCAATCCAAAGCTGGATGTTGTGTCTATGTGCACAATGACCTAATTTGCTCTCATGTCCATGCTCTTGAATCTTCCAAATTTTCTACCATCTGACTGTGACCATGGAGACATTCTCAAACTAAATTTATCTGTGCTCTATACCTCTCACCTAACTCCTTGGGCAATAAAAAATTCTTTGACTTTAACTTCCAAAGTGGAGCACATCCTGACTCTTCTCTTTTGCTGAGATCTCCATTCTTGGAGACTTCAATGTTCACCACCAGCTTTGGCTTTCCTGCCCCATCACTGACCAACCTGATGAAATAACCTTTAACTTTGCTATCCTCCTCAACCTAGAACAATTAGTGTAATACCCTACTCATGTTCCTTACCATCTTCGAGAGAAGTCCAACATTCTTGACCTTTTCCTAATCTCTAATTACAGAAGTACATGAGACTTACTGTAGGTTAGTTGAAATGTGCTTCGGATTTTGCGAAACACATCACGTCTGCTAGATGGTAGAGTTCACATGAGATACACTACACTTCGCCACACAGTCAGTTTTTAAAGATACAACTACCCACATGAAATATTATCTCCCAACCCTTCCAGTCCTTGAATTTTTGTTGTGTAAACCAAGAATCATCAATTAACAAAGGGAGGGAGTGGAGGGCATGTGAACTCTACCATCTAGCAGACGTGATGTGCCTCGCAAAATCCGAAGCACATTTCAACTAACCTACGGTAAGTCTCATGTACTTCTGTAATTTTACTTCGGCAAATCACTTGTCTGCTAGATGGTGCCGTTCACATGAGATTTTAAAGTCATGTGGGTGTTGTATGTAAAGGGTTCTGTCAAAATTCACATTTTGTAAATAGGTATAAATAAAAGTTCCTATTACAAAAACCCCATTGTCATTTATGAAAATAGAACATGATTTTTACTGCTGATAACATTTCAAACCTTACATTATACTGAGCCTAGCACTGCTTCTTGAAAAGGGTCTATTTCCCCTTGTATATCCTTATTATAATATTTAGCAAATGTGGCTTCCTGCGTCCAACCAGCTTTTGCCATGATGGTGGCAATAGGCACATCCAGTGCCTTTGCCTTAGACACTGACGCAGGTCTAATACTACCTGCTGTGTACCTCTTGGTATCAATCCCACACTTACATAACATGGTTTTAAGCCACCTTGCCACCATGTCCTTAGAAGCACTCCTATGAGGTTTTATATAACTTATGAGTAATCTCCCATCTGCATTTCCAGATTCTGTCCTTAGCCTCTCAGTTCTTTCTATATATTCTTTCATAGCCTTAACTACACACAATCTGTAATCCTGAGGATAAGCTTTAAATACAATAGTACGAACATTAAATTTTGGCCTGCATTGTTTGATGTTACCTCCTAACAAAACTGAAACAGATTCTTCTCCAAATGCCATATTCACCAACAATAAGTGCAAAGTTTGGATCCTGGCTGCTTGTGTCATTGCCATCAGCATCACCATTTTTAGCGATAAGTCTTTCAGTGTTAGGCTGTGTAGTGGTTCCATGAGTCTTATCTTTTGTAATACAAGTTTCACATCCCAGGTCGTTGCGTACCTGGGTGTAGAAGGGCGTAAGTTGAAGACTCCCCGCAGAAATCTGTTGACAAGTGGGTGATTGCCCGCTCTGCAGCCTTCCACCATAATTCCTATTGCAGATAGAGTCCCTCTCGCCATGTTAATGCTTTCATAACCCACATTCCTTTGAAAGTTACGAGACAGAAAGTTTAATATATCTGCTATAGATGGTGCAATGGGATTAATGTTCCCTCTACTACAAAAGAGTGTCCACCTCTTGATGTGAGTGTTGTATTGTCTACCTGTTGCTGGTTTCCAAGAGGCCATAATGATTTCTGTACCTTCTTTAGATATGCCACGTTCTCCAAGTTGTTTCTGGACAACTGACAAGCCATCAAATTTGTGTGTTTCATTATTGGGTGTTCCTCAGCAGTTGACAGATGCATTAACACATTTTTCCTTCTCTCTATGACCCGAGGGTCGTCTACTAGCATCCGAAGGAGCACCCCCATCCACGGTTGTGATGGCCAAAGTGGCACTATGATCCATCCTCTGGTCCTTTCCTCCCTTAACTTCTGCAGACATCTAGAGATCAGAGAGAAGGGAGGAAAGAGGTAAACCAATTTAAATTTAGCCCATGGAATTGTAACTGCATCAATATATGCAGCCTCTGGATCTGGTGTCCATGCACAGAATGGAGTCATTTGTTTGTTCAAATGTGAAGCGAATAGGTCTATACAAGGATTCCCAAATATAGAACACAATTCCTTAAATATCTTCTCATTCAGCTGCCACTCATGTCTGTCATTAAAGGAACGTGATGCCTCGTCGGCCATGACGTTACATTTGCCTGGTATGTGGGAAGCTGTCAGCCATACCCCATTACTAAGACACCATTCCCAGATGTTCCTACTAATGTCATCACAAACTATTGACTTAACACCTCCCATCTCATTCATGTAATTAATCGCTGTGGTGTTATCACATAACACCCTGACGTGTAAACCTCTAAGGAGATGTGTAAAAGATCTCAATGAGAATAACATAGCCAATAATTCACGCATTAATGTGCGAACGCACCTCTTCAGGGGACCATCTATCATTGGTAGTGATGCTATTTTGGCAACCTGCCCATCCTAGATTTTAAGCATCTGTGAACAACTCAGTATCTGGTGCATTTCTGAATATTTTCCTGTTTTGATTCTCCAATTCCTTAATCCACCAGTTCAAATCTGTTCTAATCTCCTCTGTAATGTTCATCCATCTATTAAAGTCTCATCCTATAATCCCCCGTCTTATTCTTCCTCAGAAAAACTGGTGAAAGTATTTGTTGATCCTGTCTATGTGTCTCTATGATGGCCTTTATCTATAACAATTTTTTAACCTCCTAATGCATAATCAGTTTATCTTCCTCACTAAAGACATACTGTATATCCTCTCTAAATAAATATCCGATATTAGCTTCATCTATATTCAGATGACAATGTTCCACCATATCCAAAATGAACAGGTCACTTGTAATCACACGCCATTTATTGATAAACTTGTGAAGTTGCCCAGCCTCAAATTGTTCTTTCACCTGGGTTAACGCCGGGGGTTATGTTGACCCCAGCCTCTCACGTTTTTTGTTGTCCAAGTTTGAGCAGGGTAGGAGCGCCTGTGTTCACCACTGGAGGGCATCCTGCGAAAACCATATGGCTGATATCTGGATGGGAATCCACAGGAGGAGGCCTTGGCAAAAAAGTTACATTGTTTACCTCCACCAAATCTGCCACTGCTTGCAGTCCAAGATGTAGGCTTCTTAAAAGTGAATTTGGTTTTCAGCCTTTCTGCCTCCTCAATATTTCTGTTGGCTTGTGACAGGTCATCCCCAAACAATAGACCCGTCATGGGAGCCTTGTCAGCACACAAATGAGAATATTTGGGATTAATGTCCCTCTTTATGATATGTTGACTGTTCAAGTTATTTCTGTAGTGGGCATTACCCAATAATGCCAATGCACCATTGAGCATGGCCACCTCATTTGCAATAATTTGGTGCTCTTCATCACGTGCCACCTTGTCTAGCACAGTAAGCGATTTTACAACAATAGTAGCTGCCTTGGTAATATCTTTTTCCCGCTTCCCTTAAGCGGAAGTCTGCCTTCTTTGCCTCTGCAGGCAGTGCGTCCAGGACCTGTGGGTTGCAATCCACTTGAGTTAATGCATGGCAGTTATTTGGTCTAAATGTCACCTCATCCTCTAGAATGGCTTTGTAATCTTCCTGCCTCATGCCATTAATAAACAAGTGGTTCACCATTACAGCAATTTCCTTGTCAAGTTCTTTTGAGACAGTTTCCATGGGTCCATAATTCTTAGCACCTTGTAACAATATACTATCATGAGAAACATCCCTCTGGATTTCCTCTTCCTCATCACTGTCCTCCCTCAGTGGAGTTCTAAATCCAGAAAATCCTGCCTGTGATTCCTGAGAATCAGGCATCAAAGTACGAGATTATTTGACACCTACAGGGGAGCATTGTTATGAACTGCTTTTGACTTCACAGCCCTATTTTCCTTCTTAAGCTTGTCCATGTCTTTCCTCAACTCAGTCAAAGCATCCATAATCATGCCCAAAGAAGGCGCAGTGCTGTCTTCACCAGTGTATTTTGGAGAAGGGGAAGGTGACCGAGAGTAACTTAACCTCTCATGATGAGTAGAACGGCTCTTAGATCTGGATCTTTCTTCATGTTTACTCTCCTTATGTAGTTCCTTTACCTTAGCTGAGGTGCGTGGCATGCTGGTAGTTCTGAATCTCTCAGGACTGGGGCAAGCATCAGAAGGCGTCCTAGACATGGCGGCTAATGTTAACAAGACGCCACCCCTTTTAACAGCAGTTCCTTTTATAACCCCACGGGTGCCTTAACCTCACACACAGGGTAACTTTAAATCAAAAACTCCTTCCTTATAGTAATCTGGGAAGTCAAATGCCCCCAGGCTTGTAAATAAGGCAATATTCCTCTTGCCCCAATAATGGGTAGCAAGATGGAACCATCTCGCACCTATGTCGGCTCACGAGAGTGCCCAAATATTGTTATATATACGTATATGTAGCATAAAATATTTGCCAATAATCCGCCTTATACCAAGTAACGGATATCATATCACCAATAATCCGCCCTTATATAAGATAATGGATATTTATAGTCCATAATCCGCCCTTAAATCAGGTAACAGATTCAAATAGGCAACACTCCGCCCTTATCAGGTAACGGATATCCATAGGCAATACTCCGCCCTATAATGAGGTAACGGATAACTAAAGACAATATTCCACCCTTATAACAGGTAATGGAAATCATAATACACAATCCAAACAAGAAAACTAATATTCCTATCACTCCTCGATAACAGAAGTCGTAACAACTGAACAGGAGGCAGGACCGACGTCCGACTTGTGTGGTGTCTGCATAGTAACTGACTGTGTGGCGAAGTGTAGTGTATCTCATGTGAACAGCACCATCTAGCAGACAAGTGATTTGCCGAAGTAAAATCCTTCTACTTATGCTATTACTCTGTCTTCTCTGTTGGGCTCTTCCAATCACAACCTCATCTGTATCTTGTCCTATTGCTCCAATTCCTCCTCTGGGTCCACCAAACCAGAGGTCCCTCTGGTGTTTTGCCTTTGTTAACTGGGGGACCTGAGGAGGCATCATTTAGATTTTCCTTGGAATGAATACTGCTTTCATGACAGAGACCAGTCTCTGTGTGCTAAGCACATGACAGAGGTGATAGTGTCTGGCATGGAGGCATACATTCCTCACTCTATCTCTCACTCTAAACCTTCCAAACCTTGGTTTAACACAGCCTGTTCTAGTGCTATACATGAGAGAGAGGTGGCCCAGAAATGGTACTTGAGCCTTCCATCACAAGAATCTCTTGCACTTTATATGTCTGCCCAGAATCATACCTAATCTATTCTCCAACTACCCAAAAGCTCCTTCATCAATAGAAAATGTCAAAATCCTTCTACATCTAACTCCCCTCATGACTTCTGGCACCTACCTAAAAAAATATCTAATAACTTTACTTTTCATCTTTCCCTCCCTTATTTCAACCTGATGGCATCACTGCCTTAACCCTCAGAAGGCTTAAGGACCTGATTGGGTTCTTCCTGTTTTTCTCCAAAACTGTGCCTCTGTGCTTTCACCTTGCCTAGTCAAACTCTTCCAACTCTGTCTATTAACATCTACCTTTCCTTCTTGGTGAAAGTTTGCCTACATTCAGCCTATTAATAAAAAGGATGACTGCTCTAATCCCTCAAAATTGCTTTGATTTCCTACCTCTAAAGTTTTTAAGTCTATCCTCAAAATTAAGATTCTTAAACATCTATCACTTCACAACCTTATATTTGATCATCAGTATGGGTTCCATCATGGCCACTCTACTGGTTTTCTTTTCTGGCTTTCCTTTCTAAGTCTTGGTCATCTTTTAAGGATTTTGGTGAAGCATTTGCTATTGCCTTATAAACATATCAAAAAGCTTTTGACAGAGTCTGGCACAAATCTTTGATTTCCAAACTACCCTTCTATGGCTTTTATCCCTCTCTCTAACTTCACTTCAAATTTCCTTTCTGACCATTCTATTGCTGTTGTGGTAGATGGTCACTGTTCTAGTTTATTAACAGTGGCGTTCCTTAAGGTTCTGTCTTGTCACCCACTCTCTTTCGATTATTCATTAGTGATCTTTTTAAACCAAACTTCTAGTCCTATCCACTCCTGTACTGATGATACCATCATACACTTTTCCATGTCTTTTTTGTAGATATCTAACTCTTCAGGAATTACACGGCATACACAGGGAACTCACTTCTTATCTCTCTAAAATTTCTATTTGGGTCAGAGCAATCTTGGTATTGTTCAATACTTCAAAAACTCAATCCATCCATCTATGAACCTGACACAACCTTCCAGAAAACTATCCCCTTCAATGACACTCAACTCACTGCACCCAAGTTTTTTTTTTTTTTTTTTTTTTTTTTTTTTTTTTTTTTTTTTTTTTTGCCAGTAGCCATCTAACAGAAAAAAAAAAGACAACTTGCTATGGAATTCATGGCTAATGCAGAGTCCCCTCCATCATTACACCCTCTGTCCCTCTAAATTAAACCATGCAATTTGAATAATCTTGAAGAGGAAAAGTGCTTGTTGGGTCTTTTACTTTCACTTATTACACTATGACTTAAACTGCTTCAAGAGAGGAGTATCAAAATAGCTCTGGAATTAACTTTCCCTACATTTTTTTTAAATCTTTTATTTTGGAGAGATGCAAGAACTTTGTTGACTCTTTTTTCCCCCATATTTAAGTATTCTTTTTCATTCACTTCACACATAAAAAAAGTCCATGCTTCCATTTCCCTCTTGCCTTCCCCCTGTTCCCTGTTGCTGATTTTTTTGTTTTATTTTATTTTATTTATTTATTTATTTATTTATTTATTTATTTATTTATTTATTTATTTATTTATTTATATATATATATATATATATATATATATATATATATATATATATATATATATATATATATATATATATATATATATATATATATATATATATATATATATATATATATATATATATATATATATATATATATATATATATATATATATATATATATATATATATATATATATTTTTTTTTTTTTTTTTCTTTCTGTGACTTCTGTGATGGAGTTCAAGTACTAAGATAGCCATTTTGATCTGTGGAAATGCATTAGGAATTGCAGATGACATATGGAACACAGAAACAATGGTACTTAAGAAAGCATTTCAAACATGGCAGAGGCACAAGAGACAGTACATCACCACTAAAGGTTTCTCCTTTGAAGGATATAGAATCTAAATTTAAGCCAAGTATGACTTTTTCCTGTGAATAGTCTTGCACAGTCTTGCAGTGTTTTAATCTCACTTCTTGTAAATGTATGTCATCATTCATTTGAGTGCTCTCATTCAGTATAAAAAGTTTCTTGTGTGTACCATAATGATGATTTCCAGGTTCTGTCCACTGTGTAAGAATGATGATACTGAGATTGTGAAGGCTGGAGAGAAGCTGAAAGACAGCAAGAAGAAGGCCAAGATGGCATCTGCCAAGGGAAACACCTCCCGTGACTGGGGCAAAGGGTTTGCATGTGCTGGCCGCCAGAAAGTTTGCACCATTGTTCCACAGAATCACTTTGGCCCTGTCCCTGGTGTGGAGGTTGGCACTCTTTGGAAATTCAGGCTGCAGGTATAGTATTGACTTATATTTCCTGATGTACATTTTCCTAATCTTGTGTTGGTAATAAGGAAAATATTTGGAGTTATCATGCAGGTGTCATGTTCAGTTGCATCTACATAAGATATATTAAAGGCATGTATTTGCATCAGGATTGTCTGGTTTATAAGGTAAAATTTGATGCCATCCATTCCTTTTTTTTTTTCACATAAATGTCTTTCTTCTACATTCCTTCATCCTCTATGGATGATGAAAACTGTGTATAGATCAGCCAATTTTAGCCTTATTTAAAAATTCTGAAGACTGGAGAACTGCACATCAGAACCTATGGGGTGGGAATTACTTCATAACTATATGTGCCTTTAAAAGAATGTATTGACAGAATTTTCAGACTCCAATTGTTGTCTGTTACACCAGTAGATAGCAGCATTTGATGTGTGTATTTATCTAGTTGTAATTTACAGGGCTTGAGCTACGCTCGTGTGGTCCCGTTTCCATATCTACACTTATCCATTTTTTCCTTAAAGTTGTGCACACTCATTGCTGGTATTTCCTACTTCTCTTAACAGCAGTTTCTCATTATCTTCTTCTTCCATTCTATTCCACAATTTATAAATGTGTTAAATCTCCCCTTTCTCTTCTTTACATATAAAATGGTAAGGAATATTGGAACAGCATTCCACTACATGGATAAAGATATGATGAGAAAAATAATTACCACCACTCATTTCTACATCCATAGAACCATACTCATTTCTACATCCTCATTTAGCCTGATCCAAACTTCTATATTTCTTTGTGGGAAACTATATTTCTTTATGTTACTCAAGCATCTTCCTTTTCTTAGTTTTTTGCTATGTCCTTGTGAGTAAATGCTATTTCCTACTCCTCTTAGCAGCAGTTTCTCATTATCTACTTCTTCCATTCTATTCCACAATTTATAAATTAAATGAGTGTTAAATCTCCCCTTTCTCTTCTTTGTTCCAATGTTAGCAGATTCATTTCCTTTAACCAGTCTTCATATGTTAATTCTTCCAGTTCTGGAACCATCTTTACCATCCTTTGTATCTTTTCTACTTTTTTCACATGTTTCTTCTTATGGGAAGACCACACTGATTCAGTAACTGATTCCAATTTTGGTCTAATTATGGTGGTAATTACTTTTCTCATCATATCTTTATCCATGTAGTGGAATGCTGTTCCAATATTAGTTACCATTTTATATGTATCTCTGAAAATCTTTTCTACATGCTTCTCCAACTGTTGCCTATCCTGTATTATCACTCCCAGATCTTTCTCTTCTTGTACTTTTATTATTTCTTCATTTCCCATTTTATGTCATTTTGGTCTCTTCACGTTTTTTTCCCATTTCCATTACATGACATTTTTTCACATTAAATTCCATCTCCCATTTCTTACTTCAGTTTCAGATTTTATTCACATTCTCTTGTAAAATGTCACAGACTTTGTTGTTTCTTATATGTCTTTGTAATTTTGCATTATCTGCAAACAAGCTCATGTAACTCTTTACTCCTTCAGGCATATCACTTATGTAGAAGAGGAAAAGTATTGGTGCCAGCACTGATCCTGTTGGTACTCCACTATTTACTTTTCTCCATTTTGATTTTATGTCTTTTACCACCATTCTCATCTCTCTCTCCCCTTTAAGTAACTTTCCATCCAGTTTTTTATTTTTCCATTTAACATCTTCACTATGGCCCAGTGAAAATGGCACTCTGACTCATATCTGGTCTGTCCACACGTGCGAGAATTTGAAGCGTCACTACTGAATATAAGTTTTAACTCAACATGATCATCACCTACTGTATATCAAAATATGCAGAATAACATGATGCACATAATGGGACATTAATTAATTGATCATTTTGAGATACATTTTGAGATAAATACATATAGGAATATTTGAGGTATGACTAGATCCCTTGAATTCTGTTTCCTTATAATAATTGTAATAAACAAATAGATTTGTTGAAAAAAGTGAGGGTCTGGATGTGTGTGTGTGTGTGTGTGTGTGTGATTCACCTACAGTTGTCTGCTGATCACCCAGCCAGCTGTTCCCCTATGGAAAAAGCTCAGAGCTCATAGTGACTGATCTTTGGGTAGGACTGAGACCACTTACACACCACACACCAGGACAGCGAGGTCACAATCCCTTGGGTTACATCCCATACCTACTTGCTGCTAGGTGAACAGGGGCTGCACACTAAGAGGCTCACCCAATTGCCTTGCCACTCCTGGGATTCGAACCCAGGCCTTCTTGGTTGTGAGCCGAGTGTGCTAACCACTACACTATGCAGTGTGTGTGTATGTGTGTGTGTGTGTGTGTGTGTGTGTGTGAGAGAGAGAGAGAGAGAGAGAGAGAGAGAGAGAGAGAGAGAGAGAGAGAGAGAGAGAGAGAGAGAGAGAGAGAGAGGGGGGGTGGGGGGGGGGGTAAATAGGCTGCTGTCTAGCCACTGCGCCACCGTCTAGGCATGTGCATGCATGCATGTGTGATTGTGTGTATTTACCTAGTTGTATTGTATGGGGCACAAACCAAAGCTCATTTTGTCCTGTCTCCACAACGATATTTATCCAGTTTCTTTTTAATCATATGTACACTGTTTGCCACAACTACCTCTTCCTTCAGTTCATTTCAGATTTCATTAGTTCTATATAGGAAGATGTCCTTGATGTTCTTGATGTCACTTGAACATCCACTCGTCTTTATTTTCTTCTCATGCCCCCTCATCTATCTCTCTCCCTCCTCTCTGTGGTAACAAGTCATTTCTATCCATTCTTTCTATATAGTCTACTAATTTGTACATTGTTATAGGGCCTCCTCTTTCTCTTCTCTCTTATAGTGTTGGTAATCCCTTCTCTTCTAGTCTTTCTTCATAGTTTAAGTCTTTCAATTCTTGTACCACCTTCGTCACTATCCTCTGTATTCTTTCCAGTTTCAGTATATCCTTTTTTCTCTGTGGAGCCCAAACTACTGCTGCATATTCCAGTTTAGGTTATATCATGCTTGTTATAATTTTCTCCATCATTTCTTTATCTAAACAGTTAAATGCCACCCTAATGTTTGTTAACAAGTTGTATATAGAACCAAATATTTCATTTATGTACCTTTTAGGTGATAGTGTCCTGAATCATAAGCTTAGTGTGTGTGTGTAATAATAATAATAATAATAATAATAATAATAATAATAATAATAATAATAATAAATGGTTTATTATTCAGGCAGTTTACAAAGTGAAAATGTACAGAGGGGGTGTGGAAATAATTATCATTAATCCTAAAGCTAAGTCTAATCTAGAAGCGAAATACTATTGATTGATGGCTCGCACCATGGTAGGAATCACACTAAGTCTGTACCGATCCGTGCGCGGTGCCTTTAGGGGCATTATCTTGTTGTGGTGTTTGGTGGCATGGACAGGGTGAGGCACATCAGGTGGCAGCATGTGCCTGAGATGTGGATGATGTAGAAGTCCCCTTCCAAACTTCTCCAGAGCCTCTCAGTGCCTGGTGGATAGTCTGGATAGATTCAGGGTGGTCAGGGCTTCATCATAGGTGGTGTAGGCAGGGCCAAGGATGACCCTGCACGCCCTTTTCTGCACACTCTCCAGCTGGAGCCGTTGAGTGTGTGTGAGGGAGGAGGACCACGCTGGGGAGGCATACATGAGTTTGGGGAGGATGAAGGTGAGGTACACCCCCTTTAACTTGTCTGTCGGCATCCCCAGCGACCTGAGTCTGCGCAGCATGTACAACCTGTAGGTAGCAGATCTTACGATGCTGGCGACATGCTGCTTCCAGGTCAGCTGGTTGTCCACCATGACTCCGAGAAGCTTGGCACATTGGACCACCTGGAGGGGGTAAGGGCCCACTGTGAGCTGGGGAGGGGGCACTGGTACAGAGGAGGTACAGAATTGCATCACCACAGTTTTGCTGTGGTTGATGGTCATCCTGCTCTCCTCCGTCCACGTCTGCAGTTGCTCTAAGATTGCTTGCAGTGACAAGTAGTCCAGATTCTTGTTGGAGACTGGGACGCCCATGGTGCAGTCATCCACATACTTCCAGCGATGGGGGATGTTAGTGAGGGCGTCGTTAATCAGGAGGAGGAAGCATAGCAGACCCATCTTGGTCCCCTGGGGGACCCCACATGTCAGCTGTTGGAAATTAGAGACAGAACCCTGATAGCGAACGGCCTGACGCCTCTCTGTGAGGAAGTCGGCTAGCCATGCTACCAGGTTAGGAGGGAGACCCAGACTTATTGCTTTGCTGATGACAACAGTGTGATCAACAAAATCAAAGGCTTTTTTGAAGTCCACAAAAAACAAGAGCTAGAGAGGTGTTTTGCTTGTCCAGGTGGCTGTGGATGAATTCAAGGAAGCTGGTCAGGTAATGGGAGGTGGAGGTGGCTTTAATATTTCCAAACTGACTGATATCCACAGTATTCCAAATTTTGGTGTAGGCCCAGTCATACACAAAATCTTCACAAATAAGGCTAGGGATGGGGGTGATAGAGACTGGCCTGAGGTCACTGAGTGACTGTGGACTGGAAGTTTTGGGGATGGGGGTAACGTAAGATGTCTTCCAGTCTGTGGGGCAAGAGTGTTGGGAGAGAGAGGCATTTATTATGGAGCATAGTAGTGTTGCTAGCTCTGCAGCAAACTCCTTTGTAAATTTTTATAGGAAGGTCAGTGGGTGTGGTGGATATTGGTTCAAATTTAAGTATTCTCTTAAAAACATCCATCGCCTGAACAGTGGGGGGAGGGGAGGGAGTGGGAAGATAGACAGGAAGCAGAGTGGTGTGGAGGGGAGGAAAGGTCTGACAGGTAGCGGCAAAGTGATTGTTAATCTCCTGAGCCGTGAGATTAGCAGGAAGGTGTGAGGTGCAAGGAAGAGATGAAGTGTGCTTTTGTAGGCCACACAAAGCTTTGATCTTAGTGTACCACTGTCTGTTGTTGGCCAGCTTGAGGTGGTGTATCTTGTCCAGGTAATAGCTTGCCTTGGCAGCCATAATCTCCCTGATCACTCTGTTTCTTAGTTTCCTGTATAGGACTGGGCAGGAGTGGAACGCCCAGGTCCACTGACGCATGAGTCTTTTAATGTGGGGCATTATCCAGGGGGCATCAGACAGTTGCACTGTGATGCTCTTGGCTGGGAAGTACTGGTGGAACGCTTCTGTGGTGGTGACGACGTAATTGTGCCATTTTGAGTGGACGTCCTCCTCATCCAGCACCTGGGTCCACAGTTTTGCCCTCATGGCTGAGTCTGGCATGGGGCGGTGGGTCCTGGTGACAGCTGACCGGGGGGTCAAGGTTGTGGGTGTGGGTGTCCACAGTATAGAGAGGTAGGTGTTCCGTCCCATGGGAGGCAGCGGCTTGGGGGGCGAGTACTGCTAGCCCAGGTCCGTCAATATAAGGTCGAGGGTGGCTTGCTGGTGGGTGGGGAAGTCCATCACCTGGGTGAGGTGTAGCTGGTGTTGGATATTGCTGATATCTAATTTGTTAAAGTCCCCACAGCTTGGCGGCAGGATACCTCACCCTCAGGGCATCAGCCGTGCCAGTGATGTGAGTGGTGAGTAACTGTGCTGTGGTGGCTCGTGGGGGGTGGTACACTATGCACACGAAGATGGAGGTTGTGTTGCTGGGATGGCATGGGGGCGTAACTCTCACCCACAGAGCCTCTACTCCAGCAGGAATATCAACAGGGAGGTGTGAGGGGCTGAGGGCAGAGCGGCAGAAAACGGCCACTCCACCCCCCCTGCATCCTGTCCTGAGGTGATGGTAGAGCTGGTAGTCCTGTATCATGCACACCTCAGGAACAATCTGCCACGCCTCAGTAACCGCCACAATGTCCGCACGAGTAAGACTCACTGTCACAATCAACTCGTCCATCTTGTTGGCCAGAGACGTCACATTAAATAAGAGGAGGGAGGGAAGACTGTACCATACATGCTGCACTTCAAAGTGTTTGTATTCCCTCTTCTCTACCCTGTGGTCTTCTCTGGCACTGGAGGTCACTACCATGATGGGACGTGCCACATTTTTACCTCCTCTCGATCCGCAGTTCCGAAATAGTTTCAAGATCTTAAGACACTGTATCACAGTGGGAGGCGGGTAACCGGATCCTTGCCTACAGCGCAGGAGATACTTGCATTCATACGTTTGCACTGAAGCACACATTATTCTTTATGTATCGACACGCACTCACTAAATGTGTTCACAAGTACAACAATCCCATCAGGACGAGCCTAAAACTAAAAACTAAAAGTTGAAAACAGAAAAAACTGAGGTCACTATCAATAGGAGGCGAGGAAGGCCAACATGCTGGCCGAGGCTGCTCTAGAGCGACTAAGGTCACACGTCCTTCCCGTGTGAGGTCAAGACGGTGTGTGTGTGTTTACCTAGTTGTGCTTTATGGGAAAAGAGCTATGCTTGTGCTGTCCCATCTTCATATCTTTTAATATCTAGCTTAGCCTTGAATCCATGTATACTTTCTGCATTTACTATCTTCTCATCCAGACTGTTCCATACATCAATACTTCTATATGGGAAATTATACTTTTTTGACGTCTCTTCTACAAGCACTCCTCTTCAGCCTCTTTCCATGTCCATTAGTGTCCCGTGTATCCCAGACCATTAAGTCGCTCCAGTCCACCTCCTCTACTCCCTCATATGCTTTATATATCGCAATCAAGTCTCCCCTTTCTCTCCTCTTTTCCAACATTGGTAGATGTATCCTTGCCAGTCTCTCTTCATATGACAAGTCCCTGATACTTGGTACCATCTTTGTAGCTGCTCTCTGAACTCTCTCCAACTTCCTTATATCCTTTTTCTTGTATGGCAACCACACTACTGCTGCATATTCTAGTCTAGGTCTTATCAGCGACACGATCATCTTCCTGACCATCTCTTCATCCATATATGCAAAGGCCTGCCTTATTCTTCTCAACAAGTTATAGGTTTCTCCTGTAATTTTGCTAATGTGTCTCTCCAGGGTCAGGGTCCTAGTCACTGTAACACCATGATCCTTTTCCTCTTCTGCTCCACTCAACCTTACACCATTCAACACATAATTTCCTTTTACTCTTCTTGTACTTTTTCCAAATTCTATTACTTTACACTTCTTCAAATTAAATTCCATTTCCCATCTATAACTCCACTCTGATATCTTGTTCAGGTCTCCTTGTAACATTCCACAATCCTCTGCACTCTCAACTTTCTTCAGCAACTTTGCGTCATTCGCAAAAAGGCTCATGTAGCTATTCACACTCTCCGTCATATAATTTATATAGACTGCAAACATGATTGGTGCAGGTACTGAGCCTTGGTGTACTCCACTTATGACTTCCCTCCATGATGATTTTTGATCTTTTACCACCGTTCTCATTTATCTGTTTGTCAAGAAATTTTCCATCCATCTCAGCAGGCCCCCCCTTAGCCCACCATTATGCTTCAACTTCCACAACAACTTCCTGTGTGGCACTTTATCAAAGGCCTTCTTCAGGTCTACATAAACACAATCAGCCC
This sequence comes from Scylla paramamosain, assembly GCF_035594125.1. Classification (NCBI taxonomy): domain Eukaryota; kingdom Metazoa; phylum Arthropoda; class Malacostraca; order Decapoda; family Portunidae; genus Scylla; species Scylla paramamosain. The sequence goes on from NC_087161.1 coordinate 12,774,119, forward strand.
ATCCATCTCTTTCTTGCATTATATCCACCACTCTAGAATAAAAACTCAGTAAGTTTGTAACATACGATCTCCCTCTCCTAAATCCAAATTCTTGCTTCACTTCATTTCCTTCTAGGTACTGCATCCATTTATCCTTCACCAATCTTTCACACATTTTTGCACACCACACTTGTTACTGACACAGGTCTATAGTTTAAGGGCTCCTCTTTACTACCACCTTTGTAGATTGGCACTATGTTGGCTCTCTTCCATTCAATTGGGACTCTACTTTCAATTAGGGAGCTCTCAATAATAATATGTATTACCCATGTCAACTGCTGATTGCACTCTTTTAGTATCCATCCTGACACTCCATCAGGTCCAGGGGCCTTCCTGTCCCTCCATCTGTTTCTGGACATCCTCTTCAGTCACTTGGATTTCCCCCAGACCCATTTCCTCACTCATCTCACTCTGCCACAAAAATGTTCTCTCTTTTGTGAATACTGATTGAAAACTCCTGTTCATTATTTCTGCCAATTCAGCCGGATCCTGCCACATTTGACCATTCACCTTCAGTATGCTTATTCCTTCTCTATTTTTTCATTTTGCTGTTCACATATCTGAAGAATAGTTTTGGTTCCTCTTTGCATTTGTCCATAACATCTTTCTCATAATTTTTCCTTTCTTCTCTAATAACCCTTACATATTCATTTCCTGTAGTTGTGTAGTTTTGCCATAGCTCCTGTGTATTTTTCTTCCGCCATCTATTCCATGCTGTTTTCCTCTCCTCCCTAGCTATTTCACATCTTTTATTATACCAGTCATTGTTATATCTTCTCTTTGTCTCTAATTTCGGTACATATCTTTTCACTCCCTCTTCATAAATATTGATGAAAGCTTCCCAATTCTTTTGCACATTACTTGCTGTAATAAGTGTGCTCCAGTCCACTTTCCCAAATTATCTCATTTGTTCAAAATTTGACTTACCATAATTAAATCTTTCACTTTTATAATCTTCACATCTACTTTCCTCTCTTTTTTCTTTAATACAAAACCTTATCATGACATAGTCGCTTTTTCCTAGTGGACAATTATATTTCATGTCTTCTATAATATCTGCTTCTTTTGATAATACCAAATCAAATCTTGATGGCTCCTCTCCTCCTCTGTATCTAGTGTTTTCCTCAACCCACTGTCATAATATTGTTCATTGCCAGTTTCAGAACCTTATCTCCCCATGAGTCTTCTCCTCCTCTTGTGTTCCACTCCTCCCAATTTATCTCTTTACAATTAAAATCTCCCATTATAACAATTTTGTTGTTTTCTTTAATTTTCTTTACAAGCCATTCTTTTGTCTCACTCAGCAACTGTTCATGCTCTTGTCTATTGCAGGCCTTTGTTTTTGGTGGGACATAAACACTGTGACATATCATATTCCTCTTCTTCCATTTATTAGTTATAATAAATTGTAATGTTCTTCCATTTATTAGTTTTAAGTTTAGGCATTCCACCAAGCCTTCTGCCTTTTCCACACTCTCCACCCTCATACCCTTTTTAACAAGCATCATCACTCCACCTCCTCCTTTTTCACATCTGTTTCTTATCCACATATTGTACTTTCCCCCTCCTAAATGTGGTGTCTCTGAATCTCTTAGTTTAGTTTCTACCATTGCCATGACGTCTGGTTCATTTGCTTTTATAAATTCATTCACTTCATCCTCACTGAAACTAAACCATCTACATTAGTTTATGCCATTGTCCATGCCCCTCCCTCTCTTACAGCTTACAGCTCTCTCTTACTTCCTCAACCTTAGGTCCATTACTCTCCAGAAAAAAAGTTCCTTTTCCTCTTGTGTTCCCTATTCGTTCTTTTCTTTTGCTTCACTTCTCAATTAATTATGTTTCTTCCTTTCTTCCTCATTCATTTCTCTTCTAATCCAGACTTGTTTAAACTCGTTATTTTTGGCTAGCTTCCACGCATTTGCCAATGTTTCTTCAGCTGCTGTTTGGGATTTTAGTTTGATTTTCAATGGTCTACTTTTTCCTTGATTGTATTTTCCAATCCTGTACACCTCCTCTATTTCATCTTCCAGCTTTGTATCCCCTTCGTTTATCACACTCAGTACTAATTGAGCTGTTTTTAGCTGTTTTTCTTTGTTCTGCTTCTCTTTTATACCAATTTTTTATCTCACTTTCTTCCAGGCCAGTTGTGTGTGTGTGTGTGTGTGTGTTATTTTATGTTAGAATTGGTCATTACTGTGAAATACAAATGTGCACAAGACACACTGAAGTTTTTGAACAATAATAATATTGAAAGTCAAATAAGACATTGTATTATATATGACCTACATTCTGAAAACTAGTATAATATCTGGGGAAGAAAATAATGCCCCACTGGCTGAAGGGACCCAGGACACAGAAGACCCATTCTCGTGTTGAAAAAGTTAATCCTGTATTTTCTAACTTCCATAATACCATGCTGTGGGGAACTTTGTTTAAAGCTATTTTCAGATCTAAATACTCAGAGTCTACATATCAGTCCCGATCATGTGTTATATCAGTCACTTGAATAGAAGCTTATTAAATTGATTACGCATGATCACTTTTGTTTAAAACCCTACTGTTTTTCTGTTATTATATCATGTTTTTTTAAGAAATTTTGTCCACTGTTTCTTTATAATTTTTCACAGATCTTACATACCATGCTAGTTGTTGATACTGGTCTATAGGTTAGTGGTTTTTCTTTCCACTTTTATAAAGTGATACCATATCTGCTTTCTTCCATTCTTCCATTCTGCATTCTTCCAATTGATATTGAGCATTGAATTGTTATATACTGGTTCAAATAATTGTTTCCTGCACTCTTTTAAAATGAAACCAACACCTGGTCCTGTTGCTTTTCTCTCCCAGTTTCTCCATTATTTTTTTAAACCATAATTTCCCTTATTTGCTTTTTATCTTCTTGTCTTGTGATTCTTTAAATTATGATTCTTTTGTGAAAACTTGTTGGAACTTTTTGTTTAATAATTCACACATCTTTTTTTTTTAAGTCTTCATATGTTTCATTTCCATATTTCAGCCTTTCAAAATTTTCTTTCACTTTAATTTTTCCATTACTGAATCTGTAGAACAGTTTAGGTTTGTCCTTGCACTTTTCAGTTATATCCTTTTCATATCATAGAATTACATAGAAACACAGGCCAAAACAGACCTTATGGTCCTCATGAGGCAACCTGACCTAGGACTACTAATGTGATAGAAGACAAGGACAGCAAAGCAGAAGGCTCTCTCCTCATCCTCCACTCCCTCTGGCATAAGCCATGCAGGAAACAAGTTGGAAATAATACATTACAAGGTTAGAGAAGCAAAAACCCCAAAGGAAATCTTATAGGAAGGATTGAGAATAAGTGAAATGAGAAGCCCCTTTCCTGAATGGAAAGAAGTTAATCTCTAACAAATGAATGCTGTTAGGTGCGGATTGGAGGCAAAAAATTTATCAAGACAGCATTTAAAAGTCTATACGGTGTTGCAGTTTATCACGTCTTGAGGAAGCCCATTCCATAGATTAACTACACAGTAGAAAAAATAATTTTTTGGTTCATGAGAGGTGAAGGATTTCCCAACAATTTTGCAACTGTTGCCTCTCATGTAATTTGAAAAATCTATCATGAAATATTTACTGCAGTTCATGTTATCGATGCCTTTGATGATTTTAAACACCTTATTAAGTCACCTCTTAGGCTTGGCATAATTTTTGTTACTCTATACTGAACTTGTTCTAATTTATCTATGTCTTTCTGGTAATAGGCACCATGCTTGAAGGCAATATTCCAAAAGAGGATGGACTAAAGAGTTACACAGAGTGAGGATTGTATCCTTAGATTTATGTTCAAAAGAACTGCCAATTAAGCCAATTATTTTGTTTGCCTTCTTTATGACTTCTGAACATTGTTGGTTAGGTTTTAAGCTACTCGATATTGTTACTCCTAAATCAGTTTCACAGGCTTCACTTTTAAGTTGAGTAGCATTTAAAATATACTTTGCTTTCTTGTTTCGATACCCTATTTGAAGCACTTTACACTTATCTGCATTAAAACTCATTTGTCAGGTTTGCCACCACCCTTATAATCTAGATTATTCTGCATTTCTGTTACTTGTTTGCTAGAGACTATGGAATTTGCTATTTTGGTGTCATCAGCAAACTTCAATATTATACCAGTAATACCCTCATCTATGTCGTTTATATAAACAAAAAAGAGAACAGGTCCTAAGACTAATCCCTGTGGAAACCCACTAATTACATTACTCCAGTTGGATGCTTTTCCCATTTATTACTTTTTTTTTTATCTTTTCTCTTCCTCTCCTTATTTTCACATATTCATTTCTTGCTATCTTAAAGTCTTCTTTATTTCTTTGGTGTCTCTTTTCATTTTTATCCATGCTTCATCTCTTTTTTTTCTTCACTTTTGCATTGAACCACACCTGTTTTCCTCTTTCTTTAGGTTTGTACAATGGAAAATATTTATTTACTCCTGTCTCACATATTTCCATAAAAATGTTATAATGATCTTGCTCATCATTTGCTCTTTTCAGCTTTTTCCAGTCCATTTCTTCATAAAGTTTCTTAAGATCTTTTCCCATAGCTTTTCCCGTTTCCTTTGTATGATTCACTGACATCATTATCAATCTCTATTTCTACCATTATTACAGGATCGCTTTTTCCCATGAGGCACATGCACGTCTTAATTCTTTAGTCAGGCCCAATCCTTTCATTAGTATTAGGTCTAGTGTTGCTGGTTCATTATCTTCCCTATATTTTATATTTTCAGTCAACCATTGGATCATTATGTTTTCCATAGTCAGCTTCAGAAATCTTTCTCCCCATGCAGTCTCATTTCCACCTGCTTCAAAAGTTTCCAAATTTACTTCTTTGCAGTTGAAGTCACCAACTAATAATACTCTTTTATTAATTTTGATTAATTTACTCAAACACTGAATGGTATCTTCTGTTACTTTCTCATATTCTTCCTTGTTCCAAGAATTTATTTTGGGTGGTACATAGATTGTTATTACTCCATTATTGTACACTTACTATTTCTGCTTTTCCTTCCCCATATATCTCTTTTTGTTTTCAACTCTTTTTCTTGTCATTATCATTACACTGCTACCTCCTTTACCAATCCTATCTCTTTCTTCATGTATTGTAGTTATTGTTAATGACTATCTGATTTCCTTCTTTTATCTTTGTTTCCATTTAGCACACCACCTTCAGATTCTTCTCTCTTAAAGTGTTGTAATTCCGGTGTTCTGTGTATCAGTCTGTCTTTGTTGGTGTACATCCCATCCAGTCCTTCATTTTTACCATTTTTCACTATTTTATTTTCATTTATTTTATTATCTTTATGTACCATTTCTTCATTCTGTCCCAAAAACTAAAAAAAAAATTTTTTCTTCTTTTGTTCTTGAATAATTTTTCACTTTTGCTTCTTCAAACATTTCTTTCAATTTTTTCCATTCTTCATTTCTGTTCTTAATGTATATATCCTTGCATTCTTCTATTTCTCTTAGTTTGGATGTTCTTTTCAGTATCTCTTCTGCTGCTTAATGTGATTTTAATCTTATTTTCATAGGTCTTGTTATGCATTCCAGATAAGGCCCCAGTCTAAGTATTTCTTCCACTTCCTCAAGTTTAGTGTCATCTTCATCATTAAGTTTCTTTAACAAATCCTTCACTGTTTTTTCATTCTTCTTTATCTCTTTTCAGTTTGTATATTTTTCTCTTATTCCATAAACTATAACACTTTTCTTATCTGCTGCATCTTATCAAATCTTCATTCTGCATGCGTGTTTGTGTATGTTTATACTAACCAGCTCAGAATGACAGAGCTATTATATGTCAGATGAAACTCAACCATGAGGGAAGGTAGGTCATGCTGCTCTTGCTGCTTATTCTTATCTGCTTTGTCGCTCCACTTCAATCCTTATATTTGTACAGCAAGACTTAAAGATGCCAAAAAAGAGGTCATGCAGTATTGAAGAAGGCTGCTTTAGCATAGCCATGTTGCTTCAGTTGGCAATAACAGACAATTCTAGGAATTCTAGTATTGTGGAGGTAGTTAAAGAAGTGGTAGATAAGAAGCCTTGCCAATGTGCTTTGTTTTCAGTTTTCACCTTTTTAGCTGGGATTACTATTTTGGTGATGAGGTGATGGGTAGTGGCCACAAGACTTGACCATGCCTAAATCAGCCTCAGTTGATGATAACAAACTTGCTAATGGTGGTGCCACACCATATTCTGTCATCTCCTACACATCAGTAACTTAATATGTTGCCAGTGATTGTGGGTTACTTCTGATATTTCCTTTTCAGAAGATACATCAGTAAACTAGGAGGAAAATAAAGGAACAAGATTACCAGGTTTTACAAAAGTGTGGTAGTGACATCAGTGATATTAAGTTAGTCCAATTCACTGATGACCAGTTTGGCCATGTGAAAGGAGAGATGAATGTTTGCAGGAGATCATCAAGGCCATGGGACTGTTAATAAGAATCAAATGATGGAGTTTGTTCCTTTTAACTGGTCAGTTCCAGTGAGAGAAACAGCAGAGAGTACAGACAAGGCTTTAGTGTGAGAGTTAAGGAAAATCAGCCATTCTGTCATATACTTAGCATCACAGGAGGAGAATTTATGAAATGAGTGAGGACTCTGGGAAGAGAAAAGCAAGTGTTGAAACTTTTTTTTGATTTAGGTTTTGCCCAAGAAGGCAGCAGAAGTCTCAGGTCATATTTCACAGTAGTTAGATATCTTGTTTGTGGTGTGTGATTGTTGAGCCACTGATCTGACTTGACTGAGATGGCATCCTGTGTTGTTGAGTTTAATGATTGTGTTAGTTACTTTGGTTTACTTGAGTCCTTTGCTATAAAGGTCACAAGAATTGGAGGCTAAGTTCTACAGGAGGATCATAGAGGTATAGGTTGACATCTGTGAGAGGATGTAATCACAGGAGGGTGACTGACCATCACCAAGACATTGTCTAACCTAGTAGGGACATGGAGGAGTGGACAGTGGTGTTCAGGGAAACCAAAAAGGATGGAGCCCTCCAAGAAGCCTTGCCTTACTGAGAGGTGCCATATGTAAATGAGGAATCTTTTCATTGTTTTGGTGCAAGTTACAGAGGAGGAGGTGGATAGGATGAGGAGTGACAAGGAGAGGATGGAAAAGGCAAGTGTTCTGTCCTGTTAGAGTGTTTATGGTTGATTGCTGTAAGGCTAAATGCTTAGATAGTGCATTTTGTGCCAGAGCTAGAAAGTGCAGGATGATGTGTTTGCCTGGTGCAGATATAAGAAAGATTTCAGATAGGCTGGACACATGCTTGAAGAACAAAGGGATCAAACTCATTTTTTTCTAAGCATGGATGGGAATGACCTTAGTAAAGTAGGGAGTGAGGAGTTGTACAGGTGGTAGATAAAGTGAAGGGTAAGAGAGAGATTTCTGTGATACATTGTGGTATTTAACACTGCCACATACTAGTAAGTTTCATAAGTTTTCTCTTCTGTTAGCAGACATTTATGGCCTCTCCACTCACCTTACAAAACTTTTGATTTAGAAGCAGTTTTCTTCCCTTTGAGATCCACAAGTAGGCAGTTATTATATATCACTAGATTCACAAGGAAATTATCTTTATAATGATCACATCACTAAAAAGTAATTTCACTTTTTTCCATAAAAAAAATAAATAAATACAAAGCAAGAAAAATGCTCACAGACTCATATTTCTGAATATTTCCTGCAAGAATTCTGTATACAACACATCACCAAAACTGTCTTTTTATGAACTTTACAATGGTGCTTTTGGCATATGTGAATTAGATCTCAAGAAAATATAGGAAAACTAAAATCAGCTCTCTTCTCTGATTACAAGTAGACAGCCTGAGCCATGGGCTGAAACTGACAAATTGTATAACCATTGACCTATTGTGGGAAGCATCAGCATTGCCATTGCATTGCTTTTGTGAAACTTATGTTTATCTTTTGACTCATCAAACCAAAAATTGATGCCCTTACACCTGAGAATTTATTTTTAATGAATTTAAATAAGTCTTTCATGCACTTGTGTGTCAGTGCAGTAGACACCTGCCAAAACAGTTATTACTCCCAACGAGATCTCAAGCACTGGTCTGGTTTCATACTGGATCAGAGGGTACTGTGAACTCTATATGATCTAGCTGTGACCTTTCTGAACATTCCCCTTTGTGTCTCACAACACAAGGGGGCAGTCACAGCCTGCCTTTAAAGACAACTCTTCATCCACCTAATACATGCACACCCTTCACTCAAAATTTGAAATTTGTTATGAAACCAGCCTCAGAGTCCCTGTCTGGTGAGAGGACCACAAATGTTTCTACGTCAGACTATTCTGGCATCAACCCTAAGTGTCTTGACACCCCTAAACGTTTTCTTCATTAATTTCTGCAGCATTCATGAGCTTAGATCTAATTTTCAATCTGGAATACCACCACTCTTCTACCAAACCTTATCTTGTTTTCCTTACCAAAATGCAGGTGTCTGAGGCAACTGACAGTAGCCCCTTTTCTGTTCCCTCCAACTTTTTCAATCCTCATTTTCAATCCAAACCTAGGTGTTGTGTCTATGTGCACAATGACCTAATTTGCTCTCATGCTCACACTCTTGAATCTGAATTTTCTATCATCTGGCTACAACAGCAGAGTCACTCTCAATATAAATTCATCTGTGCTGTATACCTCTCACCTAACTCCTCTGACTATATATATATATATATATATATATATATATATATATATATATATATATATATATATATATATATATATATATATATATATATATATATATATATATATATATATATATATATATATATATATATATATTTTTTTTTTTTTTTTTTTTTTTTTTTTTTTTTTTTTTTTTTGTAAAGTGGAACACATTCTGACTCTTCCCTTTCACCAGTTTCAGCTTTCCTCTCCCATCATTGACCAGCCTGGTGAATTAACCTTTAACTTTGCTATCCTCCATGGCCTAGAGCAACTAGTGCAACACCTTACTCGTATTTCTGACTGTCTTGGAGGTATGCAAATCATTCTGCTTATGCTGTCACTCTCTCTTCTGTGTTGGACTCCTCTTATCACAACTACATATCTGTATTTTGTCCTATCACTCCAATCCTTCCTCAGGATCCCCCAAAGCAGAGGTGCCTCTGGTGTTTTGCCTCTGCTGATTGGGGGGAATAATACCTGAGGAGGTATTATTCTGATCCATGCCAGAGACCCAACTCTGTGTGCTGAGTGCATAACAGAGGTGATAATGTCTGTCATGGAGGTGTAAATTCCTCACTCTTTCTCTCCCCTTCAACCTTCCAAACCTTGGTTTAACACACCCATTCCCTCACTGGCTTTAACCCTCAGAAGGCTTATGTACCTGATGGGATCCCTCCTATTGTTCTCCAAGACTGTGCTTCCGTGCTTGCACCTTGCCTAGTTAAACTCTTCTAACTCTGCCTATCAACATATACTTTTCCTTTCTTGCTGGAAGTCTGCCTGCATTTAGCCTATCCCTGAAAAGGGTGACCACTCTAATCCCCCAAACTACCATCCTATTCCTTTAATTTCCTGCCACAGAAGTTTTTTAATCTATCCTCAGTAGAAGGTTCTTCAACATCTGTCACTTCACAACCTTATATCTGATTGCCAGTTTAGGTTCCATCATGGCCACTCTACCAGTGATTTTCTGGCTTTTCTTGTTAAGTCTTGGTCATTCTCTTTTAGGGATTTTGGTAAAACTTTAAGTCTTGCCATAGACATATGAAAAGCATTTGAGTTTGGTACAAAGCTTTAATTTCCAAACCACCCTTGTATGGCTTGTATCATTCTCTTTGTAACATCATCTCAGGTTTCCTTTCTCATCATTCTATTGCTGCTGTGGTACACGGTCACTGTTCTTCTCCAAAGTCTATTAACAGTGGTGTTCATCAGGGTTCTGTCCTGTAACCCACTTTCTATTGTTCATCAATGATTTTCTAAGCTAAACTTCTTATCCTCTCCACTCCTATACTAATGATACCACCCTAAACTTTTCCACATTTTTTCTTTGTCATTCAATCCTACAGGAAATAGTTTATGCTGAGAAGCTACAAAAATGTCTGATTCCTGATCTCTCTAAAATTTCTGATTTGGGCAGAGTAAACTTTGCATTGTTCAATGCCTTAAATACTCATTTCCTCCATTTTTCAACTGAACACAGAAAACTACCTCCAATTCTTCAGTGACACTCAATTGTCTCCCTCTTCTACATTGAACATCCTCAGTCTGTCCTCGGTCCTACCTGTAGCTAAAACAGCTTTTGTGAAGTTAGACGTTCTGAGTCATCTCCAGCTTACGAACTGATTAGTGATTTTTTTTTTTATTTTATTTTATTTATTTTTTTTTTTTTGTGTGTAATCCATCATCCCTGGAGGTTAGTGTGAGATAACATCAAATAAGTTTTTAATTTTATCCTGTGATGGACTTCTTCCTTTATCTCTGATGCCTCACAACCAGTGCTTTTTGTGGCATCAGAGTGAACTATTCTGAAGCCTGCTGATCATGCCAAGCCCTTTAATGCTACATTGAGCATAAGCCAGGATGACCATCACATCCTGGGCAATGGTACCTGATGTCTGTGTGTTGGGTAACAAACCTTACACCAATTTTGTTTTTCCCATCAAACAGTACAGACTGATGAGTGCTGCTGACAACTATTCCATTGGATGCTTTTCAAATGTTTACATTGGCAAGCACTGCAGCACCAAGGTTGTGCTCAAACAAGAGTTCTCTTGATACCTCCCAGATGTACTTGAAGAAATCCATACCACTACTACCATTTTCAGCTTTGTAGGCAATGAATTAACTCAGTAATGTAAATTGTCAAGAGATAACCCTCAGTTAACTTTGGAAAATAGCTAGTTCTGGATAACTCTAGAACCTAGGATGCTGAAGTATTGATGGTTAATCTACATATGTAATATGCACATTCTCTCTCTCTCTCTCTCTCTCTCTCTCTCTCTCTCTCTCTCTCTCTCTCTCTCTCTCTCTCTCTCTCTCTCTCTCTCTCTCTCTCTCTCTCTCTCTCTCTCTCTCTCTCTCTCTCTCTCTCTCTCTCTCTCTCTCTCTCTCTCTCTCTCTCTCTCTCTCTCTCTCTGCTGATTTATTGTTAATGCTGTATTAAGAGAGAGAGTGGCAAAGTTGGGGTAGGTTATTGAATATTGGCAATTAGGTAAATGTCCATCACATTTTGGTAAAAAAGATTTACTCAAGAATTATTGGTCATCATAGGAAGAAACAAAAGAGAATGATGTGCTTGTAAATTTCAAGGGTAAATTTTGCACCCATACATATGTTATCATAATATCCTTGTCTTGTCCTAGAAGATATTCAGTCATGCTAAAACACTAAGATTAGTCTGAGAGAGAGTTGGAATATTACCAACCCTTAATAGATGTATGACAGCAAATGTGATGTCCATTTTTTTTTTCCCCTTAAGGCCTCTGAGGCTGGTGTACATCGACCACATGTAGCAGGAATCCATGGCCGAGAAAATGAGGGAGCTTACAGCATTGTTCTGTCTGGAGGCTATGAGGATGATGAAGACAATGGAGATTCATTTACCTACACAGGCTCGGGTGGCCGTGATCTGTCGGGCAATAAGCGAACAGCAGAACAATCCTGTGATCAGCAGCTGACCCGCATGAACAGGTAATATTATAAGTTTAAACACAAATGCTTGGGTAAAGTAGAGTGGTGCTGTACATAACACAGTAAATTTGTACTGTCAGCATACCGGGTTATGCAAATCAGCACTATATACTACTCAGAGTATAAAGGGATCCTGTGGTGAAAATTCAAGCTAGTTCCAGTGCACCCCAACTTCAACCCTTCCATCTAAACTTCCACCACCCATGCAATTACAACGTAACTAAAGCACTTTCTTTATAAATGTAGCATTATGTATGCAATAAATCACAGTTAAATACGAGTAAGCTACAGTAGTATTAGTAATAGTTGTCACATTGCAGTGATGGCACAACAAATAGTGTGTATGATTTAGCTTGATTCTTCACTATTGTAGAACTTCAGGGCATGAGGTCACCAATTAACACTCATGGGCTGGTGTAACATTTTCATTAAAGAAAAAAAACATAACACAGACATTCATGAGCTGGCTTCACTTTCATATGGAGAGGAGAAAAAAAAAACACCATCTCATCTCAGGCTGAGTCAGACACTGTGGCACCAGCTTCTCCCATGTCATCACTCCTAAGATATTGTGTCAGACTTTGACACAACATTGTCATCCTCTGGTACAACTAGGATACTTTCAATTTCTTTGCCTTCCACTTACAGTGAGGGAGGTGGAGGGCTGCTTGCTGATGGTTTGGGGAAGTAGTTGTAGGTAATCAGGGTATGCTGCTTGATATTTATGTATTTCATGAACAGTTCATTGTAAGGCTTTAGGCTGTTCAAGTGACCTAAGACAGTAAAAGATCTGTCAACATTAGGATCAAGCTCCACAAGGTTGTCCTTGAAATGTTCTGCAATCAATAGCAAGTGTCTCACACTCTCTATTGTCATCTCTCCTGGCACCTCCTCTTCTTGCTCCTGTTGCTCCTGCTTCTGCTCCTTTGCTACCTCCACCATTTCTTCTACAGTAGATTCTGTCTGCTGACTGTTCACTATGTTCAGAACCTTATCCATGGTGACAGCATCAAAGGCTGGTATCCTTTGAGCAACTGTGAGAGTATCTGCCACCTGCCTCTCCACCTTACTGCTGTTGGCAGAAAGCACAGTGTCTGCTGCATCGCTTTCACCACCAAAGGCCATCAGGCATGGTGGATACAAGCCACTGAGATATCCTCCCAGGAAGCCAGTAGAGTATTTAAAGCACTTTTAATGTGGAAATGCTTCCAGTATATTTTTATTTAATTTTGTTTCTTTCCTTTTTGTCCCATGACAAGAGCTGAGATGTTGGCTGTATATTTTTGGCTTCCAGTATATTTTTATTTAATTTTGTTTCTTTCCTTTTTGTCCCATGACAAGAGCTGAGATGTTGGCTGTGTATATGGGAGGAGACAGGT
>NC_087161.1:12792246-12842246 GCF_035594125.1 Scylla paramamosain
TCTTCCCTAGTATTTGTGTTGTTTTCTCATAATTTTCCTCCATGCCCTGTCCTTTTTCTTTTTTGCATGTACACACCTGGCATTATACCATTCATGCTTCCCAATTTTCACTTTATAACTTGGTACAAACTGTTGCACCCTTTTCTATACTTACTCAAAATATCTTTTTTTTTTTTGTACTACTTTACCTTTGAATAGCTCTTTCCAGTTCATTTTTCCATAAAATTTATTAAGCTCTGCAAAGTTTGCCTTAGCATAGTTCTTGCTCCCATTTCTAAATTGTTCACTCCTGTGCAACACTGTTTCCTCCTGTAATACTATTTCTATTATCACATGATTACTTCTCCCCATTTGACTGAGACAATGTATACTTGGTCTTTTTATATATATATATATATATATATATATATATATATATATATATATATATATATATATATATATATATATATATATATATATATATATATATATATATATATATATATATATATATATATATACACGAAGTCCAACTGTAATGGTTCTTCTCTGCATCTTTTAGGTTCGTTTACCCACTGTCTCATTGTATTCACCGTCATGGTTTGCATAAGTTCTTTCCTCCATGACCCGACATTTTCTTTCACTTCCATCTCCTCCCAGTTAATTCCTTTAGTGTTGAAGTCGCCTACTAAGAGCAATTTTTTACTTCTTCATATCATTTCCATTTTGCTATTTCTTGTTTTTAGTTGCATAGTTTTATATCTACTGGCCTCCCATACATTAGTTTTTTGGTGGTATGTATGTCACAATAACTTTCCCTTTTTTCACATCCTTTGATCTTAATCACAGTACTCAAAGTTTCCGCCATCCCATCACATATTCCACTTCCTCAATGACAATATCCTCTTTTACCAATATCATCACTCCTCCTCCACCCCTTCCTTTTCTGTCTCTCCTTCATGTGCTACAACCTTCCTTTGCAAGTCTCATCTTTATTTCCTATTTTAGTTTGGTTTCTGTTAAACATACCATGTGTGGTGTATTGTTCTTTAAGTAGTCTTTAAGTTCCAATAGGCTCAACACCAAACCATCTATATTTGTATACATATTTTTTAAACTTGCGCTTGATATTCCGTAGTATCTTTGTGCCACCATTTCCTCACTTTTATGTCCACAACTTTCCAAATGAATCTCCTCACTTGTTCCTGTATTTTCTCCTCGGTTTTTTTTTTTTTTTTTTTTTTTTTTTTTTTTTTTTTTTGCTGGGCCTCCTCTCAATTCTTTCAGTTTACTTCTCTCTTTTTCGTTCATGTCTCTTTTTATCCATATTCCCTTTATTCCTTCTACTTTTGCCAATTTTCCTGTTCTTTGTACAGTAAAATCCCTCTTATCCGGCATCAACGGGACCGCCGACATGCCGGATACTTGAATAGAAGTGAAATTATGTCCACAATCACCACCTTACACTCACGCATCTTACCATAACAAAGATCAGCTGATCTTAATCAGCAGCTGATCTGATCAGCTGCTTAAGTGTAAGCACAACACGCTTCCTCTTTTCTACAACTTTAGGCATGATGAAGGTGTCAGGCGATAAACAGTGCACACGCGGGACTGAGTCACTGAGTAAACACAGTGCAGTGGGCTGCGGATGGCGCAAAGCAGTGCGCTCTGGTGGCAAAGGGACAAAGTATGCCTCGCGTGGGAATTTTAGTCGATTTTATGAGTACATATTGATTTTTTATTGATTTTAAGGCTCGGGGAAAAATGTGCCGGATACTTGAAGCTGCCGGATACTCGAATGCCGGATAAGAGGGATTTTACTGTAACTCATGTTTTGCTGCTGTTTGTGACATGAATATTATTTTCATTGGTGTTCTATTTTCGTTATACTTTCCAATCCTATAAACCTCTTCAAGTTGTTCAACGATCTGCTCTCTCCCGCCACTTCTGCTATAATTTCCTAAAGGCCGGTTCACACTAGTATGCTTTTTTTTTCTTTGCGGATTTTGCACCCGGTTTCCGCTTCAACTATGACGTCACTCCCATCCACTCTTGTGCGAACCGGGCTCAGCTGGTGTCCAGCTCCACCACCCGCACTGACCGTGAGTCGTGTGCAGAAGAGATGAATCCAGGTCAACTCTGTTTGTAATTATAGATTGTAATAATTGTATTCCAAGTTAAGACTGGAAATACGGCACCACTGTCTGATTGTGAACATCAGAGATCCTGCCAGCATCAAAGCCCATAGACTCATTCTCTCACATATTTAGTACTCATACCTACGTGTACTCATACGAGGCTACCCCATACACACATCATGCTCATGTGCTCACCTGTAGGGCTGCTACTTATATGCGTTCCTAACAATAATAATCAAGAAGGCTCGAGGGAAGACGAATAGGGGGAAAGAGATGCAGAACGAATTGGATAGTGAGTTAGTGAGTAGGAGAAAGGATTTTATATATATATATATATATATATATATATATATATATATATATATATATATATATATATATATATATATATATATATATATATATATATATATATATATATATATATATATATATATATATATATATATATATATATATATATATATATATATATATATCGGCTTTTGAGTGTAGAAATCTATTAATGTGTTTTAGTAGACTCAAAAACACTCTTAAAAAGCTGTTTCACTTCAATTAGAGGCTTTTCATTGTAGAAATCTTGATAATGTTAATAGAATCATAGAAACACCCTTGAAAACCTGTGTGTGACTTCAACTAGAGCTGTTTGAATGGAGAAATTTTGTAATCTGTCACTAGAATCATAAAAACACCTGTAAAAACCCATGTCACTTCAATTAGATCCCTTTGAATGCAGAAATTTTGTGAATCTCACTAGAATCGTAAAAGCACATTTAAAAACCCGTGTTTCACTTCAGCTAGAGCCTTTGCAAACGAAGGTCAGAAGATGGAAAGGTACATATCCCAACTCATCCGCTCCTTAAGCTTCACCTCTTTGTGACGTCAAAGCAGAAGCGGAGACCGGGTGCAGAATACGCAAAAACTTACCATGTGTGAACCGGCCTTTAGCCCTTTTCGCCTCTTTCTCTCTAGCTATTTTCATGGGTAGGTTCTTCTCTTTGACCCCAAATACCACCACACACATCTTTCTGAGTACCGTGTCTCACAAGATCACTTTTTTCCTTTATTATTTTAATTACGTGCTTTTCCATGCTCTTATTGTGTTCCTGTTGCTCTTGCCTTATTATCTCCTCCATGTCCACTTTTTGTTGTTGTTGTTTTCTCTCATCTTTCTAACTTCTGACTTCCTCTAACTAATTCTTTTACCTTTTCAACCTTAATCTCTCTCTCTCTCTCTCTCTCTCTCTCTCTCTCTCTCTCTCTCTCTCTCTCTCTCTCTCTCTCTCTCTCTCTCTCTCTCTCTCTCTCTCTCTCTCTCTCTCTCTCTCTCTCTCTCTCTCTCTCTCTCTCTCTCTCTCAAAGTTTTCTTTAACTCCTTCTCTTCCTTGAGTTTCTTGATTTCTTCAGAGTACTTCTTCTTTAAGAGAACAATTTTTGTCACCTCTTCTCTCATATCTCCGTTTCCTTTTCCTCTTTCCATTTCCCTCTCCTTCATCTCTGTTATATCACTCCATATCTTTTTTACATTGTCACCACCCACCTCTCTCGTCTTCCTCGTAACTTATCGCTGCTAAGTTACATATTACTTCTCAGTATTTTCACTTTTTTTTTTCCACATTAGCTTATTTGTATGAGCTACACTGAGGTCCTCATCCTTGAACCCTTCGAAAACATTTACCTTGCCAACCGCCATCTTCCCTGTTGATATCACTGATATCACCTTTTACTACTCTACCATTTCACCCTTTCAGCCACTTCCCAATTTACACTTCATTTCCCCTGCACCCACACATCACACAATTCCCTATTATAGATACAGGACTCAAGCTCATCTCTCTGTACAACCAGAACCTAGGTAAATCCTTGGAGCTGCTGTGTATGCCTTCTCTATATCTACTAACGCCCAAGTTGGCCTTGAAATCACAAATCAACCGTGCATGAACAACATTTATTTATTTTTTTTCAAACTATTCTATATCTCTACTATTCTTTGAGGAAAGCTGTTCTTTTTAATATTCCTTCAGGTGGCCTTTTTCAACTTCTTTCCATGTCCTCTTGAATCTTAACTTTCAGTGGTCGTTGCCCTCTTTTGGTATACTTTCCTGTTCAGACCACTTCTTAAATTTCCTCATGAATACTGCTTCCTTGATTTTGAGCCTTTTTTAACTACATCAACTGCTGCACTCCTTTCTTGTTTTCCTCTTATATGCCATATTGTAAAACCTTTTCTTTAATCCTTTATATATATATATATATATATATATATATATATATATATATATATATATATATATATATATATATATATATATATATATATATATATATATATATATATATATATATATATATATATATATATATATATATATATATATTTCTTTAAAACTTGACCTTTCTTCCTCTCTTTCAATCTTCTATTTTTTCTGTATATATATATACAGATCCAACTTAGGCAGGGTTTACTGCATGTATACGCGTGACACCAACAGCATGTAAATGCGACCAATACTTTGTCAAAGCAGTGCGAATCTCAGGGTAATAATGCACGTAACTAGTGACGGTAAAAATTTTGAACTGTGTAAGCGCCAAACTCAAGGATCGTGAAACTCAGACAGCATGAAACTTGGGAGGGTACTGTACATATACAGTGAACCCATAGTTTATCGCAGGGTTATGTTCCAAAGGCAACCGCGATGTACCAAAATCCGCGATATATTGAGAAAAAAAAAAAAAGCTAATTAAACCACTCACCTCCATGTGGCAGTAATGGTGATTAACTGCCAACTTGGCGAATGAAGAACACGCACCATGTGCACAACACACCGACCACCACCACCGACCCAATGCAACGACAACCAGAATGTTTGTTCAACTCTTACATAACTCACCAAACCACCACCACCACCACCATAAGGATAACTAAACCCATACACAGCGTCGACTAGTGACAAAACTTGCTTCTGCACGATCATCCAACCCAAGGACCACCCAACAGTAACAGCAATGTAAAGTCACTCACAAAAATGATGGACCCGGAGCATGTCTTTTCAACTCAACCTGCCACCAATATTAACAAGTAAAGCTTTCATATGAAGGGCAGAGATTGATTTAGAGGAAGAGAATCAAATAAAACGATTCACACCTTCCGTCTGTGCGCCTCTCTCTCTCTCTCTCTCTCTCTCTCTCTCTCTCTCTCTCTCTCTCTCTCTCTCTCTCTCTCTCTCCTCTCTCTCTCTCTCTCTCTCTCTCTCTCTCCTCTCTCTCTCTCTCTCTCTCTCTCTCTCTCTCTCTCTCTCTCTCTCTCTCTCTCTCTCTCTCTCTCTCTCTTAATTATTATTATTATTATTATTATCATTATTATTATTATTATTATTATTATTATTGTTATTATTATTATTATTATTATTATTATTATTATTATTATTATTATTATTATTATTATTATTAATATCATTATTATTATTATCATTATTATTATTATTATTATTAATTATTAATATTATTATCCTTATTATAACGATATTAATAACAACTTCAACAAGAGGAAGAAAAATAACTACAACAACAGCACTACTACCTACTACTACTACTACTACTACTACTACTACTACTACTACTACTGCTGCTGCTGCTGCTGCTGCTGCTGCTGCTGCTGCTAATGATAACAGTAATAAAATGACAATAATAATATGGTAATAATAATAATAATGATAATAATAAATAATAATAGTAATTATTATTATTATTATTATTATTATTATTATTATTATTATTATTATTACTATTATTATTATTATTATTATTATTATTATTATTATTATTATTATTATTGTTGTCACTTATCATAGTGTTATTATCGTAATTCTCCCTTTTCTTCTTCCTATAATTAAAGTTTATATTATTATTGTTAATATTATAATTTTCTATTGTTATTACTATTGTTATTATTAGTGTTAGTATTAGTATTAGTATTATTATATTACAAAGAGAGAGAGAGCAAGAGCGAGAGAGAGAGAGAGGAGAGAGAGAGAGAGAGAGGAGAGAGAGAGAGAGAGAGAGAGAGAGAGAGAGAGAGAGAGAGAGAGAGATCTGAAATCATTTGGTAAGGAGAGAAGGAATATGTAATTTTCAGTCATGCCACCTCCCTTCCAGCTACATTTTGTAAAGATGAGGATCCTTGGGCGAATATTGGAGATAAGTCAGACCATCATTTGGGAATATTTCAACATCGTCTCTCACACGAATTGATAATGCTCTTTTGCTATTCGACTTTATTTGCCTCTATAATCTATTTCATTTTTTTTCTTCCTGTGTTTTCTTATTAATGACATTATTATTATTATTATTATTATTATTATTATTATTATTATTAGAGAGAGAGAGAGAGAGAGTGGCGTGGGGAGAGAGGATTGGAGTGTCTCATGGGAAACCGCCTTTAACAAGAACTTAACACTTAATGAATTGCGGAATGTATCTGTTTTGCGTTTTCATCACTCAGGCTTATACCACGTTAGAGTACAGCACTCACACGAACACGCCAAACTGCCACTAACCCAAGTACACCAACCCACAAACAATGTGAGGGTCGTAACGAAAATTACTGCTTGCACGGCCGACCAAACAACACCAGCTGGTGCCCACTCTGCCTGCCAACAGTTTGCGCCAAGTTATAAAGTGAAAATTGGGAAGCATTAATGGTATAATGCCAGATGTGTAAAAGTGATGATGACGGGCTGGTGCGAACCGCACCGTTGCCTCCGCCTGGCCGCCACATTATTAGCATCCAGTGGTGCCAAATATACAAGTGCACCTAAACCCTCATGTGGGTTCCTCAACCCACGCCACGCCATGTCAGGTCATGGAGCGAAGAACTTATGCAAATCATGATGATGAATACAATGAGACAACGGGTGAATGAGCCCATGAGATGCAGAGAAGAACCAGCACAGGGGGACTAAGTGTTTACAAAAACCCCAGAAAGAAGACCAAGTATGCATTGTCCGAGTCCACTGGGAAGAAGCGATCATGTGATAATAGAAATAGTACCACAGGAGGGAAAAGTGTTGGAAAAGAAAGAACAGTACAAAAATGGGAGTCAGCTATGCTATGGCAAACTGCAGAACTTAATAAATTATATGGAAAAATTCACAGCAAAGAGCTATTTGAAGGTAAAGTAGTGCAAGAATAATGAGATATTTTTTAGCAAGTATAGAGAAGGGATGCAACAGTTTGCGCCAAGTTTTAAAGTGAAAATTGGGAAGCACTAATGGTATAATGCCAGATGTGTAAAAGTGAAAAAGAAAAGGACATGGACAAAAAAGACAGGACATGGAAAAAATGATGAGACAGCAGAACAGAAATGCTAGAGAAGAATACAGAAAGGCAAGGAATGAATCTAGTAAAATAAAAGAAGAAAAAAGAGACAAAGTGACAGTAAGAAAATGCAAGGAAGAACCCAAACTCTTCAACAGATACATAAATGGGAAAATGAAACAAGGATGGCATAAACAAGTTAAAAAGGGGAGGAAGAATTTATAAAACTACAGAGATGAGTGAACTAATGAATGAGAGCTTTCAATCTGTTTACAAAGGAAACCTAATTTGGGGCACTGAAAGTGGTATCACAGAATGAGGGAATACAGGAGATACAAGTAAAGAGAAAAGAAATCAAGAAACTGCTGGAAGAGCTGGATGTTAGGAAAGATATGGGATCAAGTAAATGGATGGATATTAAAAGAATGCTGAGAAGATGTAGAGGAACCCATATGTGATATAATGAACAGCTTGTTGAGAGAAGGAAAAGTACCAAGGGAATGGAAAAGAGTTAACATAGTCCCAATATACAAAGTAGTAAAATGGAACCATTAAATTGCAGACTAGTGTCACTAACAAGTATTGTAAGGAAGCTCTGTGAAATAGTAATTTAAGATGGATGAGTGCAGTATTTAGAAGATGAAAAGATAATTACAGAAAAGCAATTTTGATTCAGGAAAGTGAGATCCTGTGTCATAAATCTACTGAGCTTCTGTACGAGAGTAATAGATGGAGTGCAAGAGGACAAATGTGTTGATGTGGTATACCTGGATCTTAAATAAGCATTCGATAAAATTCCCCTCAAAACCCTTATGTGGAATATAGAGAATGGAGGAGGACTAAAGCGAGCAGCATTGAGATGGATGGAAGATTATTTACAAGGAAGGGATATAAAGACAGTAATCAAAGACACTAAATCAAGTTGGCACAGAATGACGAGTGGAGTACTGCAAGGATCTGTGTTAGCACCCATTATGTTTTAAATATATATAAATTATATGACAGAGGATCTAAATAGTTATATAAACCTGTTTGCTGATGATGCAAAAATAATGAAAATAACAAGGGATGATAATGACTGTAAGGAATTACAAAAGGATATTGACAAGATACATGCATGGAGCCAGAGATGGAAACTAGAATTTAACGCCAGAAAATGTCATGTTGGAAAAAAAGTAAAAAGTAAGAAGAGACCTTTGTGGAAGTATAAAATGGGAAGAGAAATAATAATGAAAAGTAATGAAGAAAAAGATTATGGAGTCATGATTCAGGACACACTATCACCTGAAGCTGTATGGCTCTACATACAGCTTGTTAACAGACATTAGGGAGACATTTAACTGTTTAGTTAAGGAAATGATGGAAAAGTTATAACAAGCATGATATGACCTAAATTGGAATACTCAGCAGTAGTTTAGGTTCCACATAGAAAAAAAGATATATGAAAACTAGAAAGAATACAGAGGATAGTGACAAAGATAGTACCAGAATTGAAAGACTTAAGCTATGAAGAAAGACTTGAAGAGCTATGATTACCAACACTACGTGAGAAGAGAGAGGAGATCTTATAACTGTACAAATTAGTAAACAATATAGAAAGAATAGACAGAACTGACTTTGTACCACAGATGGAGGAGGGAGAGAGACAGACGAAGGGGCATGGGGAAGAAAATAAAGAAGTGAGTATGTTCAAGCGACATCAAGAAATACAGCTATTACAACTATTGAAATCTGGAATGATTTGAAGGAAGAGGTGGTTGCGGCAAACAGTGTACACATGTTTAAAGAGAAACTGGATAAATATGGTTATGGAGATGGGACAAAATGAGCTTTGGCTTGTGCCCTGTACAATACAACTAGGTAAATACTTATTAATCCCAGATTCATGATAGTTTCTTGTCTTGAAACCTTTCACTAACTTAATGGAGTATATCAGTTTTTATTAGCCATTTTTGCTAAAACTCATTCTGTCTTTTTGAAATTTTTATTGTAAGTTTGTCTTGATGATAAACTTAAGCTGTCCCAATACAATGGTGATATTTTTAGTAAATTGTAAACTTGCGTGTTTTTTTTTTTTTTTTTTTTTTTTTTTTTTTTTTTTTTTTTTTTGTCAAAAAAAATAGAGAAATTAGGGGAAAATTTGACTGGAAGATTTGGCAAAATAAAAATTGCAATCCAACTAAGATATAGAATATTAAGGGGAGATCATTTTAAAAAAGAATGTAGGTAATTGGTTAAAAATTGATTAAGTTAATAAAACGCAAATTCAAAAAAGTTAGCTTGAAGAAAATGGGGTGGAAAGATGAGTCTCCAAGACGTACGCTCCAACCCAACAGAAGTTTTGAGGCTAGTAAACTAGTTCTCTTTAGAGACATTTGTTCACTTCTCTCTCTCTCTCTCTCTCTCTCTCTCTCTCTCTCTCTCTCTCTCTCTCTCTCTCTCTCTCTCTCTCTCTCTCTCTCTCTCTTCTTCTTCTTCTTCTTCTTCTTCTTCTTCTTCTTCTTCTTCTTCTTCTTCTTCTTCTTCTTCTTTTTTCTTCTTCTTCTTCTTCTTCTTCTTCTTCTTCTTCTTCTTCTTCTTCTTCTTCTTCTTCTTCTTCTTCTTCTTCTTCTTCTTCTTCTTCTTCTTCTTCTTCTTTTTTTTTTTTCTTCTTCTTCTTCTTCTTCTTCTTCTTCTTCTTCTTCTTCTTCTTCTTCTTCTTCTTCTTCTTCTTCTTCTTCTTCTTCTTCTTCTTCTTCTTCTTCTTCTTCTTCTTCTTCTTCTTCTTCTTCTTCCATTAGTGGCCTGTCTATCCTGTTGTCCTTCTTGAGGCCCTTGTGAAGTATGGAGGTGTATGACAGTCCGAGACAGCGAAGGAGATTGCTGGTGACGTAACGACTTGTACTCATTCGTTGACAAAGCTACTGCGAAGTCGAGCTTTCTTTTTGTAGCTCTAAGGTGCTTCAGGCAGTGTAGCCTTATGCAGCTGTGGAAGGATTCATTTGGGTTTCATTTGGGTTCTGTGTGAGTCCCTGCAGACATCTTTTCATCATTTCATCTGATGTAAGCCAAGTATACACTCTCTTCAGTAATTCTAGCTGCTCAGGTGGGAGGGAGAAAAATATCTTCATCTCTCGATGGCTTGGTAGTGTTTCACTTTTTGCTGGAAATTCGAACAAGTGTGTGAGAAACCTATTCTGCTTTTTAGCACTTGAAAGAGGAGCTAAGGCCTAATCCTGCAGGTTGTGGGAATGCATTGCATCTGTTTCTTGCTGATTTTCATCTTTCCGGCATTGTGCTCTTGCCTTGACAAAGGCCTCCTTCCTCTTCTTAAATAAGGCATATAAATAAATAAGTTCTTGGCATGATGAGGCCAAGTGTAAGTGTTCAGAAGTAAGAATAACGAAAAGTATGATAGAGCAATGCGCTACACCCTCCTCTCTCTTAGAAGTCCTCAAGGACACTGGTACTGGTAAGTGTAGGCCTGGCCCTGAGGCAATGAGGGGACACCAGCAGCTGTTCAGATAGGTACCGTGTTTTGCAAGTTAGAAAAATATAATAAAAAATCAGGAAAACATGAAAGTGTACATGTTTCCTATGCCTCAGAGTTGACTTTTAAATGCTGCTGCAAAGCAGCATTTAAAAAATGGCATGGAACACTAAAATTTTATCTCTAAAATATTGTCAGGACATTGGTTGATTTTTTGGAGCAAATATATCATTTCACCTTTTTTGACTGAAAATGGGTGAAAAAGGCTGATATATCCCCTTAACTGTTGCCTCTCCAGATGCAACAATACATTATTATTATTATTATTATTATTATTATTACATGAATCAACAAAGGTGACCTGCTGGAAAGCACGAATGCATAAGCCCGAAGGCCCAGTGGGTGGCACTTCACTGATAACTAAAGGTTTAGTAACAGGAAAAAAGCATAGAATAGGAAGGTTTGGAAAAATCTAGTAGGTAGAGTGCTGAGAGAGAAGGAAGGTAGTCAAAAGTTTTTTTAAGTTTCACAATTACTAGCATTGACAATCTCAGTGGGAATTGTATTCCAAAGTTTGACGGATGCTGGGATGAAACACTGGCAAAATTGTGATGTATTACATCAATTCACAGACAAGGCACGGTCATTCAAGCTCACGGAGTGTCTTGTAGCACGTGCCGTTTCTAAGGGAGCACATACATACAAACTTCCTCTCATACTTATATCAAACTTTTTTCCTCTCTCACTGCTACTTCAGTCATATTCCTACTTCCTTCTCATTTCTGCATTAATTACTGTATGTATACTAATGATAAGAAACCTCATAAATTTCTCTCACTACTTTAGGATCATATATTTCCATTTTAACTTGTAGTACATTGGTGTATAAAAAAGTACATTGGTGTATAATTACACAACTGCCCAACCTCTCTCCTTCATGTAAGTATAAATGTGGATCATCTTGCACTGCAAGAATTTGCTAAGAACAGATCTCTCTCCTTATACTGTATTAGGTGTTTGCCATTCCCACCCACTCCATCTACAGTAAATTTTTTCACTATATCTGCTACCTCTCCTTCCAACCCTTTCCCTCAACAATATTCAATTCAGGTAGCATTTCCTTGTGATTGCTGTGACTCATTACTCATTGTGTGGCTTACTTACCTAGAACACTATATCAATCTTCTTCAAATGTTCATTTATATCATATCAAAACTTTGAAGTCTTATCTCTTCTCTGACCACTTCTTGCATTACATACAAGCTTGTACACATTCATATACCATATGACTTGAATTCCTTCAAGAGGGAGGTTTCAGGACACTTATCCACCAATTTTTGACCACTGCTTTGACCCTTTTATGGGACTGGCATTTTAGTGGGCATTTTTTTTTTATTAGATTTTTGTTGCTCTTGGCCAGTGTCCTTCCTACATAAAAAAAAAAAACTTATTATACAAATCCTATTTTCCCCATATAACCCTGATCCTTTATTCCTTCCTGCACTCATGCAGATACATGGTGAACATTCATGCTTAAATTATTGAATTATTTCATAGAATAAAAACTTATTGTATTGAATAAAATTGTATGTATTTACAGCCAGGTAATTGAAGAACCTTCTACATACATTGAATTTATTTGAATCATTAAAAAAATCTAAATAAAATTAACCAAAATATCCTACAAAAATACTACTGATACATATTTCAGCTCTGGGCAGATTATTAACAAAATATAACCTCTACATCCCATACATTATCTCCAAGTCCCCTTCCTGATGGAGTATTGGCTGCTCTTGTGGGGTGATGTCGTACCTACTCTTTGTGGCTCAGTGTAAAATCTGAATAAAATTAAGCAAAATATCCTACAAAAATACTCCCAGTACATATTTCAACTCTAGGCAGATCATTAATAAAATATAATCTCTGTATCCAGTCCACTAGTTTCAAGTCCTCCGCCTGATTGAGTATTAGCTGCTCTTGCGGGGGACAAGCGAAACACCTCTCTAGCTGTTGCTTTTGTGGACTTCAAAAAGGCTTTTGATCTTGTTGATCACACTGTTGTCATCAGCAAAGCAGTGAGTCTGGGTCTCCCTCCTAACCTGATAGCGTGGCTAGCCGACTTCCTCACAGGGAGGCGTCAGGCCGTTCGCTATCAGGGCTCTGTCTCTACTTTCCAACAGCTGACTTGTGGGGTCCCCCAGGGGACCAAGATGGGTCCTCTATGCTTCCTCTTCCTCATTAACGACGCCCTCACTGACACCCCCCATCGCTGGAAGTATGTGGACGACTGCACCGTGGGCGTCCCAGTTTCCACCAAGAACCCGGACTACTCGCCACTGCAAGCGATCCTGGAGCAACTGCAGACGTGGACGGAGGAGAGCAGGATGACCATCATCCACAACAAAACTGTGGTGATGCATTTCTGTACCTCCTCTGTACCAGTGCCCCCTCCCCAGCTCTCAGTGGGCCCTCACCCCCTCCAGGTAGTCCGATGTGCCAAGCTCCTCGGAGTCACAGTGGACGACCAGCTGACCTGGAAGCAGCATGTCACCAGCACCATAAAATCAGCTACCTACAGGCTGTACATGCTGCGCAGACTCAGGTCGCTGGGGACGCCGACAGATGAGTTAAGGGGGGTGTATCTTACTTTCATCCTCCCCAAACTCATGTACGCCTCCCCAGCGTGGTCCTCCTCCCTCACACAAACTCAACAGCTACAGTTGGAGAGTGTGCAGAAAAGGGCGTGCAGGGTCATCCTTGGCCCTGCATACACCACCTATGAAGAAGCCCTGAACACCCTGAAGCTGTCCAGACTATCCACCAGGTACAGTGAGGCTCTAGAGAAGTTTGGAAGGGGACTTCTGAATCATCCACGTCTCAGAAACATGCTGCCACCTGACGCGCCTCGCCCTACCCGTGCCACCAGACACCACAATAAGATAACGCCCCTAAAGGCGCCACGTACGGACCGGTACAGACTCAGTGCGATTCCCACCATGGTGCGAGCCATCAATCAATAGTCTCTTCTAGATTTGACCTACCTTTAGGATTAATGTCAAGTATTTCCCCACCCCCAATGTACATTTTCAGTTTGTTGACTGCCTAAAGAATAAACCGTTTATTATTATTATTATTATTTTACTTTGTGTAGCTTGGTGTGTGTTGGGATTTTACTTTTAGTAAATCTCAGACAGCTGCAAACCAATTGTAGCTACAAATTGCATGGTTCCTCAACTTTTTTGAGGACTTTGTATTGATAGAAAAATAGTTTGAGGAAAACCAAACCCAATAGAAAATATAAGGTCAACTAAAATTGAATTGTATGAACTGCTATGTGAGATTCCACCCAATGCCAAAGCAAAGCCTGTACTAAGACTATTTGGCATGCCAGAAATAGTTTATTTTTCTTTAATTTTGTGTCTAAAGTATGCCATTTTTTCTTTACTTCTAGCCTGCTTCATCTTTGGTATCTGGGCCTTTCTGATGTCTGTGAAGCTGGGCACAGGTCCTCATTAATGATGTTTCTTAATACCACTTCACAGTCACCATACCTTGCAAAACAAGCAATGGTAGGGCAGTTCTAGTGAATGTCACACAGACCCACATGATGTGCTCATTCAAGCTGTATATCTGGTAGTTAAAGCTTCTTTTCCAGGTGTTTGGGGATTTTCAGTGCAGTGTTTTCCCACATTACCCCTTCAGGTTTCTCTTCAACACCATTGAATTGCAGATTGTGCTGTTTGTATTCTTAAAAGTCCACTCTTTCTTCTAAATCCTTAGTAATTTTTTCACTTGTGCACAAATCCTCTCTCAGTTTCTTGATGGTTTCATTTTTGTTCCTTTTGTCTTCTTTGTACTGCTTCACTTCTTGCTTCAGATCCTCCACTTCTCTCTGAGTGAATTCCATACTATATTGATTGTTGATGGCAGAGTTTTCATATTTCCATTCACTTGTTTCATATCTCCAAGGTGCCTCTGAAAGCTTGGTCCTGGGCTTCCAAAATGGTTTTCAATATTGATGTGTCCATCTTGATAAATTTATGCTTCTTTCCTTGGACACCAACAAGGGCAAAGCTTGGGAAGTATACAGTGGAGAGACCAGAGCACGTGTCTGTTCACCACCATGGCGCAGTCAGTGAGAAACATTAAGATGGCATTTACCTATATTAATGAAGATACAGTCAGGGAGTTGGTAACATCAGTGATACGTGCATGATTGCAGTATGCAGTATTGATATGGTTACAGGGTTTGAAGAAAAAAATCAGAAAATTGGAGAGAATTCAGAAAACTAACCAAAATCCCTTCAAGCTACTGAAACAATCATAACTTTCTTGATAAAAAAATCTGAAAGGGATTGTATATTGCCTTTTAATTTTATTTTATTGCAAGAAAACCATCATACAGACTATTTCGTCCTCTTCCTGCAACTAACAGTATTTAGTAATTGTGGCTGTATATTTGTGATAACATCTGTTGTAGCATAAATGGAAAAATTCTGGAAATGCATGTTGAAAATCGGAAAATCCTATCAGCTGTGGGGTGGGTTGTTACCATGCAAAAAACACTTTATTCTTCTATCCTCTAGTTAGTGTATCACTGATTTCTGAACCTCATTGTGCATTCCTGGTAATTGGTAATAGAAAACTGGAAAAAAAAAAGTTAAATAAGCTGTGTTTAAGGTGAAGTCATGGTGGGTATTAGCAAGAGACAGGTTCAAAAATAACAAAAGGAATAAACAAATTAGTGCAATAGACACAAAGTAGTAGCCACTCGAAAAGCAGGCACCACACTGGCCTCAGCATTGGGGGCCAGCAGGCTGCAAGTTGGTGATGCCACTCACATCTGGTGATGAAACTGCATCCAAACCATGAGCTTCTCATTTCATCACTCACATTTAATTCTTCTTACATTATAATGAGTCCTGGCAAGCTTAACAATGAAGAAAAGTGTGTTGTGATGGCATTCGTCTGAGAGTGGATCAATAATTGCCAGACTAGAAGGAAGATAAGGTCAGAGACAGCCATGACACAGGTGGCAAAGGCTCCACTAGCACTTGGGATGGCTGTCACTCCCTGTCGGCTTGCAGCTCACAAGCCTCTTCTGACTGAGCAAAAGAGGTTGCAGCAACTGTTTTTTTTACAAGGCGTATGTCCTACCAACTTAGTATTCTTGTATCTGTCTTCCTTTTGTACTCAGAACCTTTCTTTGATAGAAGATTGTGAAGTGATAGATGTTTAACATGCCCAATGCCAATGCTTTAAATTCATGGCGTATCACATACCCATGCTCAGTGCCAGCACTCTGAATTTATGGTGGCAACTTTAAAATAGTCCAGATTCTTCATTTGTTAATTGAACTTGACAGAAAACACACTGTGTGCATCCCTAACCTTACTCTAGCCTGTGGATGTGTAGGTAGCCACATGACAAAACACCCTTGGAAGCACACTGACTCATGATTTCAGAGTAATGACTGTGATTTAGGGTTATGCCTGGAGAACTGCTTTAGAGAATACCACACACTTCACTTCTAAAGTGATTCAGTACTGCTTATGAATTGTATTTAAAAAAAAAATGTCACCACACTCACAAGCACATGCGAATTACAACAGCCTACTGATATTGTTCAGTGAGGTGAATAATGTAATGCCAGCTCTCATTCCCTTACGTACTACAGGTAGTCTACCAGTTGTATGTACATTAGTGTTGTGGTGATTTACCATTACTGAGGTGACATAACACCATTCATAAACATTGATGATGGCCACAAATTACTAGCACCACAAACACCACTGGCATTACTATTCGTTACATTATTATGGACCCATGCCAGGCAACTTATAATGTGGTTTCAAAAATGTTTCATTTTGTTAAACTCCTTTCTGCATATTTTCTCAATAACTTTACATTGTGTAAAATTTTTCAGTGCATAAAAAAAATATAAATAAAATAGAAAATCGGCAGGCATCACAGGTGGATCCATAGTTAAACAGGCTGGCACCATGTGGGATAAGAATCTTCCTGTTGAGGATAGATTCAGAAACTTTAGATAGACAGGAAATTAAAGTAATAGGATGGTAGTAGTTTGAGGGATTAGAACAGTCACCCTTTTTAGGGACAGGTTGAATGTAAGTGAACTTCCTGCAAGAAGGAAAGGTAGATGTTGATAGACAGATTTGGAAGAGTTTAACCAGGCAAGGTGCAAGCATGGAGGTACAGTTTCAAAGAATAATAGGAGGGACTCCCATCAGGTCTATAAGCCTTCCGAGGGTTAAGGCTAATGAGAGCATGGAAAACATCACTGCGAAGGATCTTAATGGATAGCATGAGGTAGTAATATAGGAGGAGGCTGTAGGCACCTGCCAAAATGATAATTACTCCCAGTGAGGTCTAAAGCACTGTTCAGAGGGTGTTTTGAACTTATCATTAAACCCAGCTGTGACCTCACTGAACGTTTCCCTTTGTGTCTCACAACACAAGGGGGCAGTCACAGCCTGCCCTCTAAAGACAGCTCTCTTCCTCCACACAAAACTACAAGCACCTGATAACACACACACCCTTCACTCAAAATTTAAAAATTATCATGGTGACTCCTACACCAGCCTCGAGTCCCCATCTGGTGAGGGAACCATAAATGTCCCCAGGTCGGACTGCCCTTCTGTTGACGACCCTAAGTGTCTTGACACCCCCTTCAACTTTTTCTTCATTAACTTCTGCAACATTTGCAGTCTAAGATCTAATTTTCAATCTGTAGAACACCACCTCTCCTCTTCTAAATCTTATCTTCTTTTCCTCAGTGAAACTCAGGTATCTGAGGCAACTGACAGTAGCGCCTTTCTGTTCCCTCCTACTTTTTCTATCCTCATTTTCGATCCAAAACTGGATGTTGCGTTTATGTGCACAGTGACTTAACCTGCTCTCATGCCCACGCTCTTGAGTCATCCGAGTTTTCCACCATCTGGCTACGACAACAGAGTCACTCTCAAACTAAATTTATCTGTGCTGTATACCTCTCACCTAACTCCTCTGACTATAAGAAATTCTTTGACTACTTAACTTCCTAAGTAGAGCACATTCTGACCCTCTTCTCTTTTGCAGAGATCTCCATTCTTGGAGACTTCAATGTTCACCACCAGCTTTGGCTTTCCTCTCCCTTCACTGACCATCCTGGTGAACTAGCCTACAACTTTGCTATCCTCCACGCCCTATAGCAATTGGTGCAACACCCTACTCGTATTCCTGACCGTCTTGGATATACGCCCAACATTCTTGACCTTTTCCTGACCTCTAATCCTTCTGCTTAAGCTGTAATCCTCTCTTCACCATTGGACTCCTCCGATCACAATCTCATATCTGTATCTTGTCTTATCATTCCAATACCTCCTCAGGATCCCCCTAAGCGAAGGTACCTCTGGCATTTTGCCTCTGCTAGTTGGGGGAACCTGAGGAGGTATTTTGCTGATTTCCCTTGGAATGACTATTGCTTCCGTGTCAGAGACCCGTCTTTGTGTGCCGAGCGCATAACAGAGGTGATAGTGTCTGGCATGGAGGCGCACATTCCTCATTCTTTTTCTCGACCTAAACCTTCCAAACCTTGGTTCAACACAGCTTGTTCTCATGCTATACATGATAGAGAGATGGCCCACAAAAGGTACTTAAGCCTTCCATTACCAGAATCTCGTGCACTTTATATTTCTGCCCGGAACCATGCCAAGTCTGTTCTCCAACTAGCCAAAAACTCCTTCATTAACAGAAAGTGTCAAAACCTTTCAAGATCTAACTTCTCTTGTGACTTCTGGCATCTAGCCAAAAATATCTCCAATAACTTTGCTTCTTCTTTCCCTCCTTTATTTCAACCAGATGGCACCACTGCTATCACATTTATTTCTAAAGGTGAACTCTTCCCTCAAACCTTTGCTAAAAACTCTACCTTGGTCGATTCTGGGCTTGTTCTTCCCACTCCTCCACCCTCTTGCTACTTCATGTTACCTATTAAAATTCTTTGCAATGATGTTTTCCATGCCCTTGCTGGCCTAAACCCTCGGAAGGCTTATGGACTTGACGGGGTCCCTCCTATTGTTCTCCGAAAATGTGCCTCTGTGCTTGCACCTTGCCTAGTCAAACTCTTTCAGCTCTATCTGTCAACATCTACCTTTCCTTCTTGCTGGAAGTTTGCCTACATTCAGCCTGTTCCTAAAAAGGGGGACTGTTCTAATCCCTCAAACTACCGTCCTATTGCTTTAATTTCCTGCCTATCTAAAGTTTTTGAATCTATCCTCAACAGGAAGATTCTTAAACATCTATCACTTCATAACCTTCTATCTGATCACCAGTATGGGTTCTGTCAAGGCCGCTCCACTGGTGATCTAGCTTTCCTTACTGAGTCTTGGTCATCCTCTTTTAGAGATTTTGGTGAAACTTTTGTTGTTGCCTTGGACATATCAAAGCTTTTGATAGAGTTTGGCACAAAGCTTTGATTTCCAAATTACCCTCCTATGGCTTCTATCCTTCTCTCTGTAACTTCATCTCAAGTTTCCTTTCTGACTGTTCTATCGCTGCTGTGGTAGATGGTCACTGTTCTTCTCAATCTATTAACAGTGGTGTTCCTCAGGGTTCTGTCCTGTCACCCACTCTCTTCTTATTATTCATTAATGATCTTCTAAACTAAACTTCTTGTCTTATCCACTCCTACACTGATGATACCACCCTGCACTTTTCCACGTCTTTTCATGGATGTCCAACCCTTCAGGAAGTAAACATTTCACGCAGGGAAGCCACAGAACACTTGACTTCTTATCTTTCTAAAATTTCTGATTGGGGCAAAGCAAACTTGGTATTGTTCAGTGCCTCAAAAACTCAATTCCTCCATCTATCAGCTCGACACAACCTTCCAGACAACTATCCTCTCTTCTTCAATGACAACTCAACTATCCCCTTTTTCTACACTGAACATCCTCAGTCTGTCCTTTACTTATAATCTGCACTGAAAACTTTACATCTGATCTCTAGCTAAAACAGCTTCTATGAAGTTAGGCATTCTGAGATGTCTTCGCCAGTTTTTCTCACCCCCACAGCTGCTAACTCTGTACAAGGGCCTTATCCATCCATATATGGAATATGCTTCACATGTCTGGGGGTGTTCCACTCATACCGCTCTTCTAGACAAGGTGGAATCAAAAGCTTTTTGTCTCATCAATTCCTCTCCTCTAACTGACTGTCTTCAGCCTCTCTCTTATCGCTGCAGTGGTGCATCTTTAGCTGTCTTGTACCGCCATTTTTATGCTAACTGCTCTTCTGATCTTGCTAACTGCATGCCTCCCCTCCTCCCACGGCCTCGCTGCACAAGACTTTCTTGTTTCTCTCACCCTTATTCTGTCCACCTCTCTAATGCAAGAGTTAACCAGTATTCTCAATCATTCATCCCTTTCGCTGGAACTCCCTGCCTGCTTCTGCATTTTCACCTTCCTGTGACTTGAGTTCCTTCAAAAGGGAGGTTTCAAGACACTTATCCTTCAATTTTTGACTACCGCTTTGGACCCTTTTATGGGACTGGCATCTCAGTGGGCATTTTTTTATTTTTTTTTATTGGATTTTTGTTGCCCTTGGCCAGTGTCCCTCTTACATAAAAAAAAAAGTCAGAGAGTGGAGGAGAGGGAGGAACAAGCCCTGAAGCATCCAGGGTTGAGTTTTTAGCACAGATTTGAGTGAAGAGTTCAGCTTTAGAAATAGATGAGATGTCAGTGGTGCCATCAGGTTGAAATAAAGAAGGAAAAGATGAGGAAGTAAAGTCTTTGGAGACATTTTTGGCTAGTAACAGAAATCATGAGGGAAGTTAGATCTTGAAAGATTTATATTAATGAAGGAGTTTTTGGCTAGTTGGAGAATGAACTTGGCATGATTCCAGGCAGAAATATAAAGTGCATGAGATTCCTGTGATGGAAGGCTCAAGTACCTTTTGTGGGCCACCTCTGTATCATGTATAGCATGAGAACAGGCTGTGTTAAACCAAGGTTTGAAAGTTTAGATTGAGAGAGAGTGAGAAATGTACACCTCCATGTCAGACACTATTACCTCTGTTATGCACTCAACACACAGAGATGGGTCTCTGACATAGAAGTAGAAGTCATTCCAAGGAAAATAAAAATAATACCTCTTCAGGTTCCCCCAGCTAGCAGAGGCAACAAGCCAGAGGCACCTCTGCTTTGGGGGATCCTGAGGAGGAATTGGAGTGATAGGACACAACACAGATATGAGGTTGTAATTGGAGCTCAACAGAGAAGAAAGGCTGACAGCATAAGCAGAAGGATCAGAGGGTAGGAAAAGATCAAGAATGGTGGGCATATCTCTTAAGACAGTCATGAATACAATTAGGATGTTGCACCAGTTGCTCTAGGTCATGGAGAATAGCAAAGTTCAAAAGCTAGTTCACCAGGATGGTCAGTGA
Organism: Scylla paramamosain; assembly: GCF_035594125.1. Lineage (NCBI taxonomy): Eukaryota > Metazoa > Arthropoda > Malacostraca > Decapoda > Portunidae > Scylla > Scylla paramamosain. Next base: position 12,813,602 of record NC_087161.1, read on the forward strand.
AGGGAGAGAAAAGCCAAAGCTGCTGGTGAACATTGAAATCTCCAAGAATGTAGATCTCCACAAAAGGGAAGAGTGTCAGTATGTGATCCACTTTGGAAGTTAAAAAGTCAAAGAATTTCTTATAGTCAGAGGGGGTTAGGTGAGAGGTGTACAGCACAGATAAATTTAGTTTGGGAGTGACTCTGTAGTCATAGCCAGATGGTGGGAAATTCGGAAGATTCAAGAGTGTGGGCACAAAAGCAGGTTAAGTCATTGTGCACATAGACGCAATATTCAGCTTTGGATTGAAAGTGACAATAGAGAAAGTAAGAGGGAACAAAAAAGGAGCTACTGTCAGTTGCCTCAGATACCTGTGTTTCAGTGAGGTAAAGACGAGGTTTAGTAGAGGAGAGGTGGTGTTCTACATTAGATCTAAGGCTGCAAATGTTGCAGAAGTGAATGAAGAAAAGGTTGAGGAGTTGTGCCAAGACACTTAAGGTTGATACCAGAAGAACAGTCCATCTTGGGGACATTTTTGGTCCTCTCCCCAGATGGGGACCATATTTAATTTGAATTTTGAACAAAGAGTGAGTATGTAATTAGGTAATTTTATGTGAAGGAAGAGAGTTGTCTTTAGAAGGCAGGCTATGACTGCCCCCTTGCATTGTGAGACACAAAGAGAAATGTTCAGTGAGGTTGCAGGTGGGTTATTGATGAGTTCACAGCACTCCCTGATCCAGTGTTTGAAAGCCCATTGGGAGTAATTATCATTTTGGCAGGTGTTTACTGCCTTCTCCATTAGGAAATGCAAATGGATATCGTGTTTAGGCCTGGATAGTGTCTCGAAGCTGCCCCATTTTATAAATCTAAATTAAAATACTTAAAAACTGGAAAGAAAACTAAATCTACAACACTTTCAATCCCAGGAATTTCAGGTAAGGAATTCTCAGGTGTATAATAAAAAAGTAAGAAATATATTTCAAGAACATAGAGGCAGAAAATGTAACCGGGGAAGGGGAGTAAAGGTGGCAAGTAGATGAAGGGAGTAGAAGTGTGGAGGGATGGATGGAGGAAGAGTGAGAAGGATTTGGGGATAGGAAAAGGAAAAATTATTCCCCACTAATTCATCTGTCTCTCTTATTCTTCACTCCCTTCTCACCCTTCTTGCTTATATTTATTCTTACTCTACTTTCTCCCCATACTCCTATCTTCCTCCTTCACCCTTCCTCCACTTCCTTACCCTATTTAGTCTTCTTCCCTCTACATTGGGATCTTGCATCTATTGAGTTTACATCTAACAAATTTGCATCTAGCAACATTAGTGGACATCTACCCATATTCATGTCTAGTGCGTGAGTTTCAAATCTAATGAAATTGTAGAAGTACATGAGACTTACCGCAGGTCAGTTGAAGTGTGCTTTGGATTTTATGATGCACATCACCTCTTCCAGCAGTGAGCTTTCATATGAGAGACACCATGCTGCTTCGCCACTTCAGACTTTAAAGTGTACGACCACCCACATGATAATTTTTTAAGCAATCCAACGTAACTGTCCAAGTATGTGACACCCTATAGCTTAGGGAGGGAGCGGAGGGCATATGAAAGCTCACTGCTGGCAGAGGTGATTTGCATCATAAAATCCGAAGCACTCTTCAACTGACCTGCGGTAAGTCTCATGTACTTCTACAATTTTATGTCTGCAAATCACTCCTCTGCCACCGCTTGCTTTCCTATGAGATTTTGAAGCCATGTGGGTGGAGTACAGAACATAAGTAATCAAGAATGTGCAATGGCTAAAGAAAACATACGAGAAACAAAATAACTTATTGTGATGAAGTTACATATTCAATACATATGTATGTAATTAATCAAAAAAAAATTCCATGCAACTAAAGGTGGTACACACTAACCCAGTACCCCTTCCTGAAAAGTGTCAATGTCCCCAAGAACCTCTTTGTCATAATGCTTGGCAAAAGTAGCTTCCCTTGACCACCCGGCCTTTGCCAAGATATGTGCAATTGGTACCACCATGGCCTTTGCCCTCGACGCTGCAGCCTGCCTAACGCTGCCAGCTGAATAGATCTTGGTGTCCACACCCGACCTGTTCAGCATAATTCTGAGCCATCTAGCAATAGTGTCTCTAGTGACAGGTTTATGGGGTCTCACAATACTAAGGAATAAAGGACCGTTCCTCTGATCCCCATCAGTCCGAAACTAGGCAGTCCTCTCAATGTACATTTCTAATGTCTCACAAACACATAGCCTCTTATCAGTAGCGTATGCTGTAAATTGCACATATTTTACATTGAATTTTGGCCGACATTGCTTAATGTTATCCCCTAATGATACACAAATAGAGGTTTCACCAATGGAAATATTGTTCAACACTAACAAATGCAATGTTTGCACTCTGGCAGCTTGCGTGAGTGCCATCAGCATTACTAGTTTCAGTGTGAGTTCTTTTAGTGTAAGTATGCGTAACGGTTCCAGGGTATGCAGCTGTTCCAGCACCAACTTTACATCCCAGGTCTGTGTGTAACGGGGCACAGGTGGTCTCAGGTTGAAGACTCCCCTCAGAAATCTGTTAACCAGAGGGTGATTCCCCACTCGGCACCCATCCACCACAATGCCAAGTGAAGAGAGGGCTCCCCTCGCTGTGTTAACACAGTCATAGGCAACACCCCTGTGGAAAGTGTCAGATAAAAATTGTATGACATCTGTTAAACTGGGAGTAAGGGGATTGATGTGCCCTCTGTCACAAAACTGTATCCATCTGGTGACATGTGTCTGATACTGTCTCTGTGTCGCTGGTCTCCAGGAGGCCATGAGGATGTCCGTACCCGCTGTCGAAATGCCTCTTGCTCGGAGGTGTTGCCGGACAAGAGACATGCCATCAACCGGGTGTGCTTCATGACAGGGTGTTCCTCCTCTGAAGCCGGATGCCGCAGAATATCCTTCCTCCACATGATTATCCGGGACTCGGTGATGAGCATCTTCAGGAGGGTTCCCATCCAAGGTTGTGATGGCCATAAGGGCACAATGAACCACCCTCTCGCCATCTCTGCACGCAGCTTTTGAAGGCATCTGGCAGTCAGAGCAAACGGGGGAAAAATGTAGACCAGAGGAAACTGTGACCAAGGTATAGTAAAGGCATCAAAGTGTTCTGCCTCTGGGTCAGGATGCCAAGAACAAAAACGAGGAACCTGGTTATTTAACCTGGAGGCAAACAGATCAACGCTGGGGACACCAAAAATTTTGCAAAGCTCTCTAAAAATTCTCACATTTAATTTCCATTCATGTCTATCATTAAATTGTCTTGAAGCTGCATCTGCCATAGAATTACCACTTCCTGGGATGTGAGAACATGTAATCCAAACATTGTATTCTGTACACCAATCCCAGATTTCCCGACTGATGTCATTACATGCTGGTGATTTCGTGCCCCCCATTTGATTTATATAAGCTACTGCTGTGGCGTTGTCTGAAAATACCTTAATGTGCTTTCCTCTGATCAGATGGGCAAAGGACTTCACTGCAAATAGGATGACTTTTAGTTCCTTTGAGTTTATATGTAATCCCATTTCAGTCTCGGACCATCTGCCATTAATAGATTGGTCATTAAGGCATCCACCCCAACCCAAGTTTGAGGCATCCGTGTAAAGGTGTAATTCTGTGCCAATTCTAAGAATTTTTCTGTCTTGTATGTCAACATTAGTGATCCACCAAAGGAGATCTTTCTTCATGTCAGCTGTGATGTCTATCTACTTGTCAAAATTACCTTTTGTCCGCTGCAATGCTGAGATTTTCGCCATCTCTAGGTACCTATAATGTAATTTCCCCATTTCCACCGCGGGAACTGCCACAACCAAGTATCCGATCACTTTGGCCACATTCCTGATCGTGTCACGACTCCAGTGAATAAGTCTTGTGCAGCTTTGAACTATTTTTTCTCTCCTTCTGTCAGGTAAAGTAACTGTCATTGACAGAGTCTATGATGTTTCCCAAATACTCCAAATGCTGCGTTGGCACAAAGACAGATTTCTTCACATTAATACAAAAGCCTACCTGCTGAAGTAGCTCAAGCGTTGCATTAATACTCTCATAGCATCCTTCTAATGAACAGTGGGTAATAAGAGTGTCATCTATGTAACTTGTAATGGTGTAACCTCTCTGTCTCAAGGTAGCAAAAACAGGTTTCATTAACTTAGTGAATAGGCGAGGCCCTTCAGAAACCCCATTTGGAAGGCAGGTAAATTGATAGATCTTGCCTTGCCACCTAAAACAAAGAAATTTCTGTTGCTCCTCCACAATCCTGACTGAATAGTAAGTGTGTCTGAGGTCCACAGAGGCCATGTAATCCCCTTTGTTCATCAGGCGAACCGCCTGCTCGAAATTTTCCATTTTAAAATGTTTGTAATCAATGTGCCTGTTTAGTTTTTCAAGTTTAATATTCTATAGCCACCATCCTTATTCTGACGCAGAAATACAGGGGATAAAATCTGTCCCTCCTGTCTTATTGTAAGTTTTAAAACCCCAAGGTCTAATAGCTTATCAACCTCTTGAGTGACAATACATCTTTCCTCATCACTAAAACCATAAGTAATATCCTCAGAAAATAAGTGACTGATCTCATCAACTTTAATATCCAAATGGCAATGTGCCACAATGTCAAGAATATTAGGATCATGTGTCAATTTTTTCCACTCATGCACAAATTGTTGAAGCCTGCCTGCTTCAAAATCAGGTCTTACCTCAATTATTGCTGGGGGTTGTTGGTCCCCCGGCCCCTGGAGTTTTTTGCTTCAGAAGTCTGTCGCTGGAAGGTCTGCCTGTGGTCTAGTCTCTGGCCAGAAACGCGGTGGCTATAGGGGTGGTACATAGATGTAACACCCCGTGAAGGCCCTCTCCCAAAAGAGCCTCTGCCTCTTCCAGCATTGAACCTCCAAGTAGGTAACTGTTTCTTGGCCGTGAACTTAGACTTGAGTCTCTCCGATTCCTCAATGGTCTTGGCCGACTGAGAAACATCGTCGCCAAAAAGTAATCTAGTCATCGGAGCCTTGTCAGAGCATAAATGCGCATATTTTTTATTTATCTCCCTCTTAATCAAGAATCTTGTCAGGTTGTTCCTGTGATGTGCATGTCCAAGCAAGGCCAGAGCTCCATTAAGCATATGGATTTCATTGGCCACCTCCTGGTTACCCTCCTGGGCAACCTTGTCCAAAACTGTGAGTGACTTGGTGACAATCGTGGCAGCCTTAACTATGTCCTTACTAATTTCCTTCATACGAAAGTCAGCCTTCTTACCATCTGTTTTTAGTGCCTCCAGCACCTGAGTGTTACATTCAACAGGTGCCAAAGCCGGGCAGTTTCTCGGCCTCTTCACAACATCTGCCTCCATAATTTCCTTGTATTCCTCCTCATGCATGCCACTGTCAAACACATGATTTACCATGTCTGCAACATGCTTGTCAATCTCTTCTGAGATGTCATCCACTGGGCCGTAAGACCTAGCACACTGCCTGAGGACACTATCCGTGGTTAAAACTTCCTGAAAAACCTCCTCCTGGGCAGCCTGCTGTACCGAGGGAAATCCTGAGAAACTTGGGCTGGCACCGCCTCTGACACTTACTGTGGGAAGTGTGTTGACATCATGGCTGGCGACATCAACGCCATCTGGTGCTTTTTCTCTCTCCTTCTTCATTTCTTCCATTTCTGCTCGTAATTCAGCCAAAGAGTCCATAATCATTTGCCAGGGTGGAGCACAGGCCTCTTCCCGTGTAGTACAAGCCCTAGCAACCGTAGGTGGAGGCCGGTAAACATCTTCCTCTGAGTCACTGGTAACTCCATGTAGACGTTCTCGCACCGAACCTTCCCTGCTGGTAGAGCTCCTTCCGGTCCTGTAGGAGTCCTTTCTTGAGGATCCTTTGCTTTTATGCTGCCTGTAAGTAGGTGCAGCCCTCAAGCTTGGTGACGGCACTTCTGACATGTTGTCTGGCAGGAGGTAGCGGCGGAACTGTTTGTTTGTCAAGGAGAACGAGAGTCGTAAACTCCCTTCTCAGTGCACCAGAACGGGCACTCCCCTGCTTCTGTATGGATAACAGGGTGACGTTGCGGCCTGCTCCTAAACGGATAACAGGCCGAGGTAAAGCCTTTCCGCTCCAAACCAGGATAACGGGAAGAAGGCTACCTGCACGAAGTCGGAGCGCAGACGTCTGATCATGACGAAAACAACACAAGTACTGAAGTGGCGAAGCAGCATGGTGTCTCTCATAGGAAAGCGAGCGGTGGCAGAGGAGTGATTTGCAGACATAAAATCATTCCAGGCACGTGGTTTAAACCAGTTGCCCCTTAGGTGAGTGCTTGACCTCTTTATAGTGTAGTTATTTTGTACTGAGCATTTAGGTGTGGCCCCCTTTGGGGATTCTGCTTTCCTCTGCCCTGCCAGGTCTACCTGCACTGCACTTAAAATGACTGAGAATACCCCACCTTTCAATTAAAGGTTCTCGATTTTTTTTTTTTTTTTTTTTTTTTTTTTTTTTTTTTTTTTTTTTTTTGTCATAAGTTCTTTCTTGTTACTGTGAAGCACACAAGGGTGCGTGGCAGGTGTGGAAGGCTAAGTTTCCATTGTTGATGGTGAGGAAGTGACTGTGATCACCTGCCTCCACCTGACCTGTGGTGTGTGGCCATGGCTGGTCACTGTGTGACCTTGGTAAGCTCATAGCACAGCATTGTCAAGTGTTATGGTATATACACCAAAATCATTGCCATTATCCTCAAAGAAGTTATATATTCATTATATTTTCATCCTTATTAAAGAAAATTATGTATTCAGATTCATATTGAAGCAACAGTTGGCGTGTCAGACAGACACATGAGCGTTGTAGGGCGATGGGCTGAAGAATTTCCATGGGGGCCATGCTTAAATGCTCAGTATGAGATTATTTTACTCCCTCCATTCATACCACCTCTACCACTAGGCCACTGACCCCAGTGGCAGTCTCCTCTCTCTACAAGTGTTGTATAGTTGGTTCTTGCCCATGCTACCATCGCCTAAATTCTCATCTTGTGTATTTGGTGGTGAATCACACCTTGTGCCATATCATCCCCACTCTCGTGAAATATTTGGGATGAAGAATAAAGAGCCCAAGAAATGTAGGAAAGTTTTAGCAAATCTTGATGAAAGAGGGAAAAGAAACTGTGAGTGACAATGAAGACATAAATAATCAAAGTGATGATATTCTGGATGATTTTTCTGGATTTACTTGGAAGGGCAGGGCAGTGGACTTGAGGGAGCAGACAAACTGTAATCTTCCTTCTGTCTTGGATACCATTCATTTTACCCATGCATCTAATTTCATCATCCACATGCGAGTTAGTCACATTATGTCTTAGGTATTTATTTGATATTTTGTTTCAGAATGTTTGATTAAATACTTAAATTAATGCCAATACTGTATGTTTTGAGTGAAAATAAGGCTTCAGTCCAAATTTTCTTACCTATCATAATTTTTCCACTTGTTTACGTATTCACACTTAACAAATTCACATCTAGAGTTTTTTAGTACCTATTACTTGTTAGATGCAAGATTTTACTGTACTCCATAATATATCCCTTCTTCCCCATGTTCCTTTCATCTTCCTCCTTCATTTGTCTTGTCTTAAACCTACCTCACAATCACCTCACCTCCCTCTATTGGTCCCTCTCACTCATTCCATAGCATCCTTCCTCACTCTCTCTAACCCCCTTGAATAATTCCTTTCTCATTTTCACTTAGTCTCATTCTACTTAACAATCCTAAGGATCATTCGTACTTAGTCTCACATTTCATTATGCTCACTCACGCTTGCGTTCTCACTCATTCTCTCTCTAATTAACATTCATTCCCATCCCTGCTATCACTCACACATATTTAATCTTTAATTTATTTTGATAATCTAGTGCATGCTTGTTTTCTCCTTCTTGCTGACTCTCACTCATGCACATACACACACTCATAGGTCCACAACCTCTGCATTTCTTTGATGGCAAAGTCTATGTCATTCACCACATGTCAGGTGGAGGCAGATGACTGAAATCACCTCCTCTCAGGCCACCACATACTAATGAAACTCCCTGCCACACCTGCCATATGCCTCATGTGCTTCACTATCATCGAAAAAACTTATTTATAGTGAAAGTAACAATTTCTTAAAAGAAGTGGCCAATAGAAGGCATTTAATTCCATCCTCAAGAGTAGTTGCTTGAATGGCTAATGCCATTAACCTCAGAGAAGTGACAGGCTAGTGTCACCACAACAACCTACTTTTGCATCACCAACAAAAGGATCACAGTGCAGCTGTGGGGCATTTTGATCAGAGAGGGCTAGGATGCAGATGGTGAAGGTGTGGGTATTCTCAGACCACTTAGGCACAGCACAAAAGTGTAAAAATTTTACAAGAGGCTGACACTGAAGAAACAAGTTGACAAATGAGTCCTGTTCACATGCAGACACCACAGAATACTTAAGTTCTGTTCTCCATATTATTTTAGAATTTGGCAAAATAAATTTTATGTTGTTCAATGCCTTAAAAGTCATTTCCATCATCACTGCATTTGACACAGCCTTCCAGATAACTATCCCCTCTTCCTCAGTGACACTCAGCTTTTCCCTTCCACATTAATTGAACTTCACTATGAATCTCAAGCAGAAATTTCACATTTCTTCTCTTGCAAAAACTTTTTCTATGATTGTGTTCTCTGTTGCTTGTGCTCATACTTACCTTTCCTTTCAGTTGCTTACTCTTTACAGGGGGCTTCAATCCACATATATATAGTACTGCTTCCACATATGGGAAGATTCAATTCACAGAGCTCTCCTAAACAAGTGGAGTCAGGAGTTTTTTTTCACTAATTCCTCTTCTGCAGCAGGCTGTCTTGATTTTCTCACTTATTGTGGTATTATTGAAGCTTTTAATATCTTTTATCTCCATGGTTATTCCCTTCTTAACTTGGTAACTGCTTGCCTCCTCTCCTTCTGTGGCCATGCTGCACAAGATTATTTACTCTTATTTCTATTCTGTCCACATTTATAATGCAAGACTTAACCAGTATTTTCATGTTTTCATCTCTTTTACTGTTTATCTCTTGAAATGTTCCTATTGTTTCTATATTTCTCCTTGCCCCTTGAATTAGACTGTTTTAAATGAGCAAGTGTCAAGAGATCTCAGAAAATAAATTATCTTCATTCCTTTTTGGGAACAGTGTTGTGAGTGAGCCTTCTCTCTCTCTTCTATGGTCTGACCATTTTGAATTGAGCGTTTAGGCATTGTCCTTTCCGGGGATTCCCCGGCCTGCGACACTGTCACACTTATACCAAGACACACCTCGTCAGGTATTTCCTACCTCAAAATTAAATGGTGTTTTAGTATATATACACTGTGATGCTCTAAAAGAGGCAAGTCAGGCGTGATCACGTCTCCATGGGTGATTGAGTGAGATCACATGGTCAGTGAACATGTTAATCCATAGTCACTTCCTCTCGTCCCGCCAACCAGGATGGAAACTGCTACTCCCGGTCTCTCTCTCATCACCTCCACAGCTGAGAAAAAAGGCTTACTTTCTCATTGAAAAAGTACTTTTGGAAGAAAAGGCTAATAAGGGGTCATTACATGACCCATCAAGAGCTGTTGCCCAAACAGCGAAAGCCACCAATGTGCCTTGACTTTTACCTCGATGGTGATGTGGAAAAAAGGCGTAACTAAAGAATGAAAATATAACATCCTAGTTTAAGGGAAATATCATATCTAAAAGGAAATCAATCACATTTACAATGGAGAGAGAGAGAGAGAGAGAGAGAGAGAGAGAGAGAGAGAGAGAGAGAGAGAGAGAGAGAGAGAGAGAGAGAGAGAGAGAGAGAGAGAGAGAGAGAGAGAGAGAGTGGTAGGGGGGTGGGCAGCTTTGACTGACTGACAAGCAGATTTTTCTCAAATTCTAATGATTCATAGGCAAGTATAGATCTCTGATATAAATTAATTTGCATGAAATGTAGATTGTATATGCAAAGAAAGAGGGAGAGGAAGAGAGAGAGAGAGAGAGAGAGAGAGAGAGAGAGAGAGAGAGAGAGAGAGAGAGAGAGAGAGAGAGAGTGGTGTGTGGGGAGCGAGGTTGTTAGCAACACATAGGCTCTAATCTGATAATTGCCCAGTACAAGGTTTGGCAGTGCTGTAGGCCTGGGAATCCCCGGAAAGGACAATACCAAATCAAAATGGTCAGACCATAGTTTGCTTTCTCTAGTATATAAAAGAGTTAGATCTTGAATATGAGCTTTATTATTTAAGAAGGCATATAGTCTTTTAATTGCAAATGTAATACTATTTTTACTTTTTTTTTTTTTTTTTTTTTTTTTTTTTTTTTTGCAAAAAGGCCAAGGCCAACAAAAAAATTTCATAAAACAAGGCAATTTTAATGCCAGATCCTGCTGAGAATTTCAAATAGAAAAATCAGATAATGGAGAATAATTCTCTTGAAACTTCCCTCTTGAAAGAGTTCAAGACATAGAAAGAAGGAAATACAGAAGCAGGCAGGGAGTTCCAGAGTTTACCAGAAAAAGGGATGAATGACTGAGAATACTGGTTAACTCTTGCATTAGAGAGGTGGACAGAATAGGGGTGAGAGAAAGAAGAAAGTCATGTGCAGCAAAGCCATGGTAGGAGGGGAGAAATGCAGTTAGCAAGATCAGAAGAGCAGCTAGCAAAAAAGTAGCAGAAGATAGCAAGAGATGCAACATTGCGGCGATGAGAAAGAGGCTGAAGACAGTTAGTTAGAGGGGAGGAGTTGATGAGATGAAAAGCTTTTGATTCCACCCTGTCTAGAAGAGCAGTATGAGTGGAACATGTTAGGCATACTCCGTACATGGACAGATAAGGCATGCATGCAGAGATAGCAGCTGGGGAGGATGAGAAAAACTGGCAGAGATGATTTAGAATGCCTTACTTCATAGAAGCTTTCATAGCTATGTGAAGTTTCCTGTTTAGGTTATAAGTAATGGACAGACTGAGGATGTTCAGTGTAGAGGAGGGGTACAGTTGAGTGTCACTGAAAAAAAGATAGTTGTCTGGAAGGTTGTGTCGAGTTGATAGGTAGAGGAATTGAGTTTTTTGAGGCATTGAACAATATTAAGTTTGCTCTGCCCCAATCAAAAATTTTAGAGAGATCAGAAATCAGGCATTATGTGGCTTCCCTGCATGAATTGTTTACTTCCTGTAGGGTTGGATGTCTATGAAAAGACTAGAAAAGTGCAGGGTAGCATTGATGTAGTTCTTTTTTAGAATACCTGTCAGGTTAATTTACTTTAGTAGCAATGAAAGATTGTCATAAATAGCTTCAATGATCACTATTTGTATTAAGTTATTCAAAATTAATGTTTTTCCCCACAGCATTACCACTGATATCTTCCACAGATATGATGGCATTTACAAGGTGGTCAAGTATTGGCAAGACAAAGGAAAGAGTGGCTTCAAGGTGTGGCGGTATCTTCTACGGAGGGATGATCCCACACCAGCACCGTGGACCAAGGAAGGGAGGAAGAGAATTGAGAGACTGGGACTAACAATGCAGGTGCAGTCTTTATAAAACATGCCTAAATTTAGAAAGAAATTAAAACATGATCACCAGAAGTCTTTATTATTTTTGGATATAGATTATTTGAAATATTTGGGATCAACAGTTATATTATTTTTGGATATAGATTATTTGAAATATTTGGGAACAACAGTTACAGTGAATGAGAGAGTTGAGACAAAAGGTGAAATGCAGGATGAAAGAAGCAGGAAAAGTACTTGGTGGATTGAGAAAGATCTTTAGATATAGGATACAAGATATAAGTGTGAAAATGGGATTATTTGAAGGAATAGTGGTGCCCACTGTGCTGTATGATGCTGAAACACAGAACATGGTAATGGCAGAGAAGAAGTGCAGGGTGAAAGAAGCAGGAAAAATACCTGGTGGACTGAAAAAGATCTTTAGATATAGGACACTAGATGTAAGTGTGAAAAGAGGTAATTTAAGGAAATAGTGATGCCCACTGTGCTGTATGATGCTGAAACATAGAACATGATAGTGGTAGAAAAGAAATAGTTAAATGGAAGTGAGGTGTGTGAAAGGTATGTGTGGAGTGACATGAAGGGACAGAATGAGAAACGAGGTATGAAGAACTGGTGTGTTAGATTGGTTTAGACATATGGAAATAATGGAGAACAGAAAACTAGTAAATAGACTAATGGGGTCAGATATATGCAGTGGAATGTTAAGAGGAAAGCCATGTATGGAGTGGATGAACTGTGTGAAGAGAACACTGAATGAGTGAGGAATGACTGTGCAACAAGCAAGAGCAATTGTACATGCCTACCTTTCATAGCACTTTCATCCATCTCACCATGTTTACATAATATAATCTCTGGATATTTGAACTCTTTCACTTTTCCCATTTGCTCCCTTTCTATAAAAACTGCACACCTTCCTATTGCTGACACACTGTATAAGGTATACAAGCTACATACTTCTACTTCCTTTCTCTCAAAAAAACATTATCTTATTTTTCAGTTTGTCTTGTACACACACTTATAGCATTGATCCACCACGCTGAAGTTCCCCTTCACTTTCTGCAAGTAACACTGTGTCATCTGCAAATAAATTTACTACCATACCCCATACCACTCCAGTGATTTTCAGTCTTACTTTATTATTTCTAATACATTATTATTTCCTTCTTAACTGACTACCTAAAGTACTACTTATTCTCATTGAAATTTTCACTCATCTTACCACACCTACTTTCTCTTGTCACTTTATTTGCTTTCCAATTCTGAGACTTGTCTGGTCTTTCTCCAAACTTTGAGTCAGTTTTTTGGCACATTCTTTTGCAACATTTTCCCATATACTTTCCTTGCCTCTTTTATGTCCTCATTGAACAGGTGTCTACCATGTGCTTCTTTTTTTGTACCTTCAATATACCCTATTACCTATGCTGCTACTGTAGTCACCTTGAAACACATTAAGCCCATCAGTGCCATGTTATCATTGTGATGCTACTCTACTTCTGCTGCCTATGCAAAATCATCACTTCAGTGATAAGTCAGTCTTGAATCTTGTGCCCTTTATATTCCAACATTATTCCACAGTTTTTATTTTCACTGGTTGACATCATAGGGATCATGGTCCCTGATGTGGATCAGTGAAAATAAAGACTGGAGTATTGTTAGAATATCAAAGGGCAGGAAGTTTAGATCTGACTAATGGTATCACAGTGAAGAGGGGTAACATAATGCTCATAACTATAAACCAGTCTTGTAGACTTGAGCCTTTTCTTTCTTAATGCATGTGAAATTTTCTCACAATCCTTAGTTTCTGAGATGTAGAGGGGAAAAGAGATCCTACCTATGTATGATGGAGTGCACACAGGGGTATCAGTTCTTTAGGCAATTAGTGAAATGAAGTTAGACACCTCATTTACAAGTACATATCCTCCATTTCCAACTGTTGTCTTAGCTCCTCATAGTATCTCACATGCCATCATCTCATATTTCTCTTTAAACTCCTTCATGTCCATCTTTTCATTACCCCACCCCATATTCATTGTGTGTCACCATTTTAAAAAATGTTTCCATCCGTCTCTTATTTTCATCTTTACAAGAGTACAGACACTTCCCCTACTTACAAACATCCATCCTGACAGTTCCATTTCATGAAAATCTCCATTCTTGGAGACTTAAGTGTTCACCACCAGCTTTGACTTTCCTCTCCCTTCACTCACCAATGTGATGAACTAGCCTTTAAATTTGTTATCCTCCACAACCTTGAGAAATTACTGCAACACACTATTTGTATTCTTGACTGTCTTGGAGATAATGCCCAACATTCTTGACCTTTTCCTAACTTCTATTCCTCCTACTTATGCTGTCACTATCTTCTCTGTTAGGCTTTTCCAATTATGACCTCATATCTGTGTCTTGTCCTATCACTCCAATCCCTCCTTGGGATCCCCCAAAGGAGAGGTGCCTCTTTCATTTTGCCACTGCTAATTTGGGAGACATCAGGAGGTATTTTGATTTTCCATGTTAGAGATTTTCCGTGGTAGAGACATGACTCTGTGTGCTGAGTGCATAATAGGTGACAATGTCTAACATGGAAGCATAAATTCATCATTCTTTTTCCTGCCCTAAATCTTCCAAACTGTGGTTTAATTCAGCCAGTTCTTATGCTATACATGATAGAGGGGTGGTCCACATAAGGTATTTGAACCTTCCATCACCTGAAATTTATGCACTTTATATATTGGCCCAAATTTATTTTTAAAACAGGTAATCTTTAAGCTCACAAGGGGGAACAATATTCTAGATTTAACAGGGAGGAAGCAATCATGCAGGTAGAGCTTGGAGGACAGCTGACAGTGACCATTAGGAAATTAGGTAAAAATTTAAATGAGAGGAAACTTTTAGAAGCAAAAACACTAGTAAAATACCTGATTTTAGGAAAGCAGATTTTGAGGGATTAAAAAGGTACCTCCAAGGAGTTGACTGGCAATGGACACAAGGTGAGGTCAGGTCCAGGACAGAGTTGAGAAAGATAAGGCAGGATGAGAGAGGTGAGGTGAGGTGAAGTGTGAGGATGTAGGGCAAGAGGAGGGAAGGGTCAAAGGGAGAGAGGGGAAGATATGTGTGAATGTGTTGAAGGGTTAGATCATGCTGAGATTGGAGAGGTGAGGTTGAGGCGAGTAGATGAGGGAGCGGAGAGGACAGAAGGGACTGAGATGAGGGGATTAGGTGAAGTAAATGTAGATGAATTGTATGAATATTTGAATATTTTGTAGATAGATTGCATACAGGACAGTTAGCAAACATCCCTTGTAGAGTAATAAGGTCACAGAAAAATGACCCTAAACGAATGACTGTTAGGTTAAAACACTATATAGGACAGAAGAGAAGTATATATAAGAGATTAAAGCAGGGGAAGAGGTTTTAAGGCCACAATATAATGAATTAGTTAGAACAGTCAGGAAATTAATGAGGAAAGCTAAAAGCAATTATAAATTCAAGGAAGCCAGCCAGGCGAAGATGGACCCCAAGGGATTTCATCAGGTATGTAGGACAAAGAATAAGGAAGCTACAGGTCCATTAAAGGCAGCAGATGGGGAGCTGGTTACTTTTGGGGAGGAGATTAGTAAAATTCTGAATGAGTATTTTTTAACTGTCTTCACCCAGGAAAACATACAGGATATGCTGAATAGTAAACAGATGTTTAGAGCAGATAAGAATGAGAGGCTGACAGATATTACCATAACTAAGGAGATAGTGGAACAGGAGATAAATAGGCTAAAAAAATTCAAAACACCAGGACCAGATGAAATATATCCCAGAGTACTTAAGGAATGCAAAGAGATTATTAGTGAGCTGCTAGTTTCTGTCTTTAGGAAATCAGTTGAGTCAGGTGAGGTACCAGTAATGTGGAGGCAGGCTAATGTAGTACCCATCTTTAAGAAAGGAGATAAAACTTTAATGTCAAATTATAGACCTGTCAGCTTAACTTTTGTTGTAGGTAAAATAATGGAGTCAATAATTGTGAAGAACATAAGGGAGCATTTGGACAAACATAACTTGATAAATCAGTCACAGCATGGTTTCATGAAGGGGAAGTCTTGCCTGACAAACTTGTTAGGTTTTTGCAATAAGGTGTATGAGGCAACTGATAATGGTGATAGTTATGACATCTGATATCTGGACTTCAGTAAAACATTTGACAAGGTACCCCATCAGAGGCTCCTGAGAAAGGTTAGGGCACATGGGATAGATGGGAAGTTGTTAGGCTGGATAAGGTCATGGCTAAGCGACAGGCAACAGAGGGTTGTAATAAACGGCTCTAAATCAGAGTTGGGGCAGGTAATTAGTGGGGTGCCACAGGGATCAGTATTAGGGCCATTGTTGTTTTTAATATATATATCAATGACTTGGATAGTGGAATTAGTAGTGATGTTAGTAAATTTGTGGATGTCACAAAGATAGGTAGATTAATTATGTCAGAATCGGATGCCATCGTCTTGCAGGCAGATTTAGATAGGATGAACGAATGGACAGATTAGATGGCAAATGCAGTTTAATATCAACAAATGCAAAGTACTTGGCGTAGGTAGAGGAAACCCACACAATAAGTACACAATAAACAACAAAACTCCAGTAGGTTCAGGGTACAAAAAAGATTTAGGAGTTATAGTTAGCTCTGAACTCTAGAAAAGCAATGCATTGAGGCCAGAAACAGGATTAATTTTTAGGAGTGTTAAAAGTAGAAGGCCGGAAGTAATATTAAAGTTATATTTGGCACTGATCAGACCTCATTTAGACTATGCTGTGCAGTTCTGGTCCCCACATTACAAGAAGGTTATAGGTCTATTAGAATCAGTACAAAGGAGAATGACTGAAAGGATACAGGGGATGAGGAGTATTCCTTATGAGGCAAGGTTGAAGCTGTTAAATTTACATTCTTTAGAGAGACGTAGGTTAAGAGGGGACCTGATAGAAGTCTAAGTGGTATAAGGGTTATAACAAGAGGGACGTAAGCAAAATTCTTAGGACTAGTAACCAAGATGGAACAAGAAATAACGGGTTCAAGCTTGAAAAATTTAGGTTTATGAAAGAGGTAGGAAGAAATTGGTTCTCAAATAGAGTGGTAGATGAATGGAATGGACTCAGTAATCAAGTTGTTGGTTCTAAAACATTAGGGAGCTTTAAGAGAAGATTAGACGGATTTATGGATGGGGATGATAGGTGGAAATAGGTAGGTATATTTTGTAGAGGAACTGCCACATGTAAGCCTGGTGGCTTCTTGCAGCTTCCCTTATTTCTTATGTTCTTATGACTTGATGGGATCTCTCCTATTGTTCTCAGAAATAATGCCTCCACAATTCTACCAACTGTCAGTGTCTACCTTTCCTTCGTACTGGAAGTTTGCTTACATTCAATCTGTTCCTAACAAGGGTCACTTCTCTTTACTGTAATCCCTCCCCCCCCCCCCCCCCTCTCTCTCTCTCTCTCTCTCTCTCTCTCTCTCTCTCTCTCTCTCTCTCTCTCTCTCTCTCTCTCTCTCTCTCTCTCTCTCTCTCTCTCTCTCTCTCTCTCTCTCTCTCTCTCTCTCTCTCTCTCTCTCTCTCTCTCTCTCTCTCTCTCTCTCTCTCTCTCTCTCTCTCTCTCTCTCTCTCTCTCTCTCTCTCACCTGCCTTTCTCAAGTTTTTTAACCTATCCTTAAAAAAAAGATTCTTGAACATCTATCATTTCACAGTCTCAAATCTGATTGCCAGTATTGAGTCTTGCTCCATCCTTTTTTAAGGATTTGGTGAAACTTTTGCCATTGCCCTAACTTCAGTCCTGTCCTCTGTGAGTCTATAACTTCATCACAATGTTCCTTTCTGACCCTTGTATTGCTGCTGTGGTAAATGGTCACTGTTCTTCTCCTAAGTCAATTAACAGTAGTGTTCCTCAGGATTCTGTTCTGTCATCCACTCTCTTCCTGTTTTTCATCAATGCCAAAATTATTGTCCTATCCACTCTTATGTTGTGCACTTTTGCAGATGTTTTCTTAGATGCCCAACACTTCAGAAATTAAACAACTCACTCAGAGAAGCTACAGAACACCTGACTGTCTAAAATTTCTAATTGGAGCAGAGCAAACTTAGTGTTTTTCATTGCCTCAAAACTCAATTCCTCAGTCTACCAACTCAACACAACCTTCCATGTAATTATCCTCTCTTCTTTAATAACACTCAACTGTCTTTCTCTTCTTGTCTGTCCTTTCTTGATAATCTAAACTACAGTACCTTCTCTGGTTTCACACTTGCATTCTTCTGAAAACATAGTACTAAACTCGAGGATCATGAAACTTGATGTATTGAAAACACTGGAAAAATGTCTTTTTTTTTTTCCAGTTGCATGCCCCAGAACTACATGTTTGCTTTGTTCTCACATCCAGTATCAAGCAGTGCTGCAACAATGCAGAACCCACGGCATTTTAAACTGTGTGTGTGTGTGTGTGTGTGTGTGTGTGTGTGTGTGTGTGTGTGTGTGTGTGTGTGTGTGTGTGTGTGTGTGTGTGTCTACCTAGTTGTTTCATGTGCGAAAGGAGCTATGCTGATACTGTCCCACCTCTGTATCTATTATCATCTAACTTTGCCTTGAAATCATGAATAGTTTCTGCTTGCACCACATCCTTGTTGAGACAGTTCCTTATACCAACAACTTTTTGCAGAAAGCTATTCTTTTTTTATATCTCTTCTACAGATTTTTTTTTTTTTCAGCTTCTTTCTGTGTCCTATAGTGTCTCTTGTATCCCACATCAATTTCATTACTGTCTAGCTTTTCCAGTCCTTCAATTAGTCCAGGGGTTCCCAACCTTTTGCAAGCTGGTTCAATGCAGTTGGGGCCCCCTCCTCCCTGCAGCTCCCACTCAGTCCTCTCTCCAACTATGCCACCATAGATAGATAGAATCAGATAGATAGATAGCCCTTGGCTAGGCTCTTATTGTATTGGCCCACATCATTATTATTTTTATATATTAAATAAATAAATGAAAATAATAATAATGTGGGCCAATACAATAAGAGCCTAGCCAAGGACTATTTATCTATCTATCTATCTAATTCTATCTATTTATTGTGGCATAGTTGAGGAGAGGACTGAGTGGGTACTGCAGGGAGGAGGAAGCCCCAACTGCATTTATTTATTTATTCTATTTACTTATTTATTTATTTATTTATTTATTTATTTATTGATTTATTGATTTATTGATTTATTTATTTATTTATTTATTTTCTCTCCCCTCCCATCCTATGCTCATGCCTCCCTGGGAGAGTGTCTCCCCCTTCCCTCCTGGTTGAAAGCCACTACACTAGTTTGTATATCACAGTTGAGTCTCCTCTTTCTCTTCTTTGTTCCAGAGTCGGAAGGTTTAGTTTTCTAGTCTCTTTGTATGTCTTATCACTTATGGCTGGGGTCATCTTTGTTGCTATTCTTTGTATCCTCTTCAGTTTCCTGATATGTTTCTTTAGACTTGGTAAGCATACCACAGCTGCATGTTACAATTTTGGACAAATCATCATTACAATTAGTTTCTTCATCATTTCTTCATCCATGTATACAAATGCAATTCTTATATTCCCTAGCAGATTCATTGTTTCCCAACAATCTTGTTTATGTGGTAATCAGCTGTTAATGTCTCTGCTACTGTCACCCAAGATCTTTTTTGTTTGTTCTTTTTCCAATATATTCATCTCCCAACTTGTAATCACCAGATGGACGGTCCCTTTTTACTCTTCCCAAATTCCAATAAGCTACATTTTTTAGTATTAATATTAATTTCCCATTTACAGCTCCATTTTTTACTCTGGTTCAAATCTTGTTGTAGAGCTTTCTGATCTTCCTCCATTTCTATTTTTTCATCAACTTAGCATCATCCCCAAATAAACTCACATAGCTGTTGATCCCTTCCGCCATATCATTAATATACACAGTGAACATGACTTGAGCCAGTACTGAACCTTGAAGTACTCCACATACTAATTTTCTCCAGGATGACTTTTGATCTCTAATAACTTCTCATTTCTCTATTTCTTAGGAAATCTTCCATACACTTCGAGTCTCCCTCCCACTCCACCAATATTCTTTATCTTCCTTTTGTTTGTGTATTTACCTAGTTGTGGTTTATGGGAGGGGAGTAATCTCATAGTATCCTGTCTATATCTTTCTAGTTTGGTCTTAAAAGCACTGACAGTTTCGGCATTTACAACGTCTTCACCGAGTTCATTCCATTTGTTCACACTTCTGTGAGGAAAACTATACTTCTTAATGTCCCTTCTACTGTTAACTTTCTTCAACTTCTTATTGTGTCCCCTCATACTCTGTGTCAAAATGTATAAAACCTTCTTTGTCCACATTTTTCATACCATTTATCATTCTATAGATGTTTATTAAATCTCCTCTCTCCTATTTTCAAGGGTAGGAATTTCCAACATTCTTAATCTCTCTTCATATGTCAATTTACTCAACTCCAGAACCATCTTAGTGACTGCTCTTTGTACTCTTTCTAATTTTATAATATTCCTCTTTGTATGAGGAGATCACACCACTGCCACATATTCCAATCTTGGTCATATCATGGAAATCAACAACTTTTTATCATTTCTATATCCAAATATGAGAATGCCATTCTTACTCTTTTTAACAAATTCATTGTCTCTCTAGTAATTTTATCAATGTGTCTGTCTGGAGTCAAATTCTCAGTAGCTGTTACTCCCAAATCCACTTTCTCTTTTGACTTCTTTAACTTCACACCTTCCATCTCATGATATTGTATTCTTTTCTTACTCTTACCAAACTCCATTACTTTACATTTACTTAAATTGAATTCCATTTGCCAAGATTTACTCCATCTATTTATCTTATTTAAATCATCTTGCTGTACCATACAGTCATTTACATTTTCTACCCTTCTCATCAGCTTAGGATTATCCACAAATAAGTTCATATAACTATCTTTTTCTTAATTTATGTCATTTACATATATTACAAACATTGTTGGCCCCAACACTGACCCCTATGGGACACCACTAGTTACTTTCAGCCAAGATTAATTTGGTCTTGTATTGCAGTTCTTATCTCTCTATCGTTTCACTCCAGCAGTCTTCCTCCAATTTTTCCATAATTTTTTTATCTTTCATAGCAATCTTTGGTGTGGTACTTTGTCAAATGCCTTCTTCAAGTCAAAGTAGACACCATCCACCCATCCATCTCTCTCCTGCACAATATTGACTACCCTTGAATAAAAGGACAATAAGTTCATGGAGCATGATCTTCCCTTGCTAAATCCAAATTGACAGTTTACTTAAACTTTATCTCTTTCCAAGTGTTCCACCCATCTTTCCTTTACTGTTCTTTCACATAATTTTCCTACAACACTAGTCAAGGACACTGGTCTATAATTTAGTGGGTTTTCCTTATTTCCTCCTTTGAATATTGGTGTAATATTTGCTCTCTTCCAATCTTTTGCTACTCTTTCCTGTGATAGTGATGTCACCACTAGACTGAATTTTATCAGCCAGTTGTTCTCTACATTCCTTCAATATCCAGTTTGATACTCCATCTGGACTAGTTGCTTTATTTACTTCAATCTATCAATCCATATCATATTAAATAATCAATTGGTCTTCAATCCATCATCTTAAGTGTTTCATAACTGACTGGAACTGTACTTAGTATATTCCTCACCAAGTTATCCCTTCCAGGATCAAACTCCACACGAACACACACACACACACACACTTATCAGCCACTCGGTAGGAAGTCGGACTGTCACTGAAAATACTCCTGTTCATCTCTCTCTCTCTCTCTCTCTCTCTCTCTCTCTCTCTCTCTCTCTCTCTCTCTCTCTCTCTCTCTCTCTCTCTCTCTCTCTCTCTCTCTCTCTCTCTCTCTCTCTCTCTCTCTCTCTCTCTCTCTCTCTCTCTCTCTCTCTTTCTCTCTCATAATTATGATAATGATTATAATAATAATAATAATAATAGTAATAATAATAATGATAATAATAATGATAATGATAATAATAATAATAATAATAATAATAATTATTATTATTATTATTATTATTATTATTATTATTACATAATTATTATTACATAATTATTATTTTATTTCTATTATTATTATTATTATTTTTTCTTTTTTTATTATTTTATTTTATTATTTATCATCATCATTAATAGTTATTAACATTATTATTATTATTATCCTTATCATTATTATAAAAATATTGATAATAACTTCAACAAGAGGAAAAAGAATAATTACAACAACAGCACTACTACTACTGCTGCTGCTGCTGCTGCTGCTGCTGCCGCTAATAATAATAATAATAATAATAATAATAATAATAATAATAATAATAATAATAATAATTATTATTATTATTATTATTATTATTATTATTATTATTATTACATAATTATTATTATTTTATTTTTATTATGATTTTATTATTATTATTATTATTATTATTATTATTATTATTATTATTATTATTGTTATTATTATTATTGTTATTATTATTATTATTATTATTATTATTATTATTATTATTATTATTATTATTATTATTATAACAATTATTATTTTATTATTATTATTATTATTATTATTATTATTATTATTATTATTTTATTATTATTATTATTATTATTATTATCAATAATAATTATTAACATTATTATTATTATTATCATTATTATAACAATATTAATAATAACTTCAACAAGAGGAAGAAGAAGAATTACAACAACAGCACTACTACTACAACTACTATTGCTGCTTCTGCTGCTGCTGCTGCTGCTAACAGCAATAAAATAACAATAATAATATGATAATAATAATAGTATTAATAGTATTAATTTGTATTAATATTATTATTTTTATTGTTGTTATGATAATAAAATTAGTAATAATAATAATAAAAATATTATTATCATTATTATTATTATTATTATTATTATTATTATTATTATTATTATTATTATTATTATTGTCATCATTATTATTATTATTATTATTATTATTATTATTATTATTATTATTATTATTGTCATCATTATTATTATTATTATTATTATTATTATTATTATTATTATTATTATAATGTAATTATTATCATCATCATGATTATTATCATTATATTACGAGAGAGAGAGAGAGAGAGAGAGAGAGAGAGAGAGAGAGAGAGAGAGAGAGAGAGAGAGAGAGAGGGGGGGGGAAGTAGCAATGAGACAGTGAAAGAGTGCATGTATTTAGGAGATGGACAGGAGAGACTGGCTGGGTTGGGGCTGGAGAAAGACAATGGTGATTAGTGGAAATACTGAGATAGGAGGGGGGGATGAGGTCACATGGTAGGGAGAGAAAGAGAAGGAATAGGTAATTTTCATTGTTATGCCACCTTCCTTCCAGCTACAATTTGTAAAGATAAGGTTCCTTGGGTGGATATTGGAGAATGTCAGACCATCATTTGGGAATACTTCAACACCGAGTCTCCTCTCACACGAATTGATAATGCTCATTTGCTATTTTTCCTCTATATTTCTCTTTATTTTTCCTCTATAATCTATTTTTTTTCTCTTCTTCCTGTTTTCTTATTAATAACTTAAAATCATTATTATTATTATTATTAATATTATTATTATTATTATTATTATTATTATTATTATTATTATTATTATTATTATTATTATTATTAGAGAGACATGGGGAGAGAGGGTTGGAGTGCCTCATGGGAAACCGCCTTTTCTTGGAGCTTAACATTTAATGAATGCAGAATGTATCTACTGTTTTGTGTTTTCATCATTCAGGCTTGTACCACATTAGAGTACAGCACTCACGCGAACACGCCAAACTGCTGCTAACTCAAGTACACCAACCCGCAAACAATGTGAGAGCAGTAACAAAAATTACTGCTTGCATGGCTGACCAACCAACACCAGCTGGTGCCCACTCTGCCTGCCAACTATGGCTATTGACGGTGACGGGCTGGTGTGAACCGCACCGTTGCCTCCGCCTGGCCGCCACCTTATCAGCAACCAGTGTTGCCAAATAAACAAGTACAACTAGACCCTCATTAGGGTATTTTCCCACCCCACGCCACAATTTAGCTTGTATTTTATCAAATATGGTAGCTGATTTTTCTGCAATAAAGTGGGATTATCTGCATTGTAAAAATAAATTAGGTTTCAATGAAAAAAATGCAAAAAAGTGAACCGGTGATAACTGAACCACGAAAAACTGGGATTCATTTATATCTGATACAGTAAAATCCCACTTATCCAGTATCAACGAGACTGCTGATATGCCGGATACTTGAATATTGCCGGATACTTGAATAGAAGTGAAATTATGTCCACAATCACCACCCTACACTCACGCATCTTACCATAACAAAGATCAGCTGATCTTAATCAGCAGCTGATCTGATCAGCTGCTTAAGTGTAAGCACAACACACTTCCTCTTTTCTACAACTTTAGGCATGATGAAGGCGTCAGGCGATAAACAGTGCACACGCGGGACTGAGTCACTGAGTAAACACAGTGCAGTGGGCCACGGGTGGCGCGAAGCAGTGCGCTCTGGTAGCGAGGGGACAAAGTATGCCTGGCGCGGGAATTTTAATCGATTTTATGAGTACACATTGATTTTTTTATTGATTTTAAGGCTCGGGGAAAAATGTGCCGGATACTCGAATGCCGGATGAGAGGGATTTTACTGTACAATCAGTGCTAATACAAATCATTGTGGTACTCCTTGCTATCTCACTGCAGCTTGAAGTATTATCCCATTATTGTCCTCATTTGTCTGTCCTTCTAATAGCCTTGCATCCAACTCAATGTTTTTCCTTTTTAATCCTCCTACATTTTCCATTCTTCACAATAGGCTCATGTGTGGTACCCTGTCAATTGCTTTTCTGTGTCCAAATATCCATCTCTATTGCACCACATCTATCACTCATATGAAAGCTCAGCAGATTTGTAATACATGATATTTCTTGTCTAAATTCAAATTGTTTATCTGTAATTATCTTCCAAATACTGTACCCATTTGTTTTTAATTACATTTTCACAGAGTTTACCTGTGACGCTAGTTAATGATACTGGTCTGTAGTTTAGTGGCTCCATTTTATCAACTTTATAGATGTGTATTATATTGGCTCTTTTCCATTCCTTGGACATTCTTCTTTAATTTAACGAACTGTTTACCACATTCCAGATTGGCTTCACCATTTGGTCTCTACATTCTTTCAATACCCATCCTGACACACCATCTGTTCCCATTGCTTTTCTGACATCTAAGTCAGTCAACAGCTTATAGATATCATACTTTTCACCTTAATTTCATGTAACCCCTCATTTGACACTCCACCTGTTGGAGCTACAAAATCTGCTTCACTTTTGAATGTGGATTTAAAACTCATAATTTTGCTCATTTCCTTGTCATCTTCATATGCCCTTTCACCTCTTTTTAACTCAAGAATACTGTCTATACTTAATTTTTCCGTTTACATATCTATAGATAGTTAATCTGAGTCAGTCATTTCTTCATTACCAAACCTGTGAAGGCAGCAGCTCCCCACACCCTACCCAGCATTGAAATGCACTGTCATGTGTATGATTTGTTTACCATCTTTTTCTTATCCTGTTTTCACTTTGTAATCATTTTGCTGTGTTCCTTTGACTTTTATCAATACTATTATACTTTTGGGACTACATGATAGGTAACTTCCATGGAGAGCATGGATGCTTGTGATGTTTGTTTGTTTTAGTATCATAAGACTTGTTGTCTCAATCAGCCTATTCAAGCACCTCCTTTAGATCCTTACCCATCACAAAATCAGGAATGGTTCAGAAAGGCATTTCATATGATATACAAATACTGTATATACTGTATAAATAATGTAATATAAAATCAGGAATGGTTCAGAAAGGCATTTCATATGATATACAAATACTGTATATACTGTTAGGTCACCACTAATGTATGGGTTTAGTTTCACAATCGACACAAGTTAGAATTTTAATGAATGCAATCACAGAAAATGACAGTGTCTCTGACCTGGCTGAGAGAGGCCACTCCAAATTTAAAATAAAATATTTTCAGACAATCTATAACATTCAATTTTTTCATACATAGAACTGAAGGTAATAAATACATAGAAGTTCATAAAATATCAAGAGGATAACGAATAAAAACCGACACAGTACGTACAGCAAAAATCATTCAAAAACCAAATTGAGTTGTTGCTTACACACAGCTGATGAATGGCTCACAGTTGATATTACTGTGGATGGTACCAGTGGTGGTGGTGGTGGCAGCAGTGACTGCAGCCCACCCTTTTGCTCACTAAACTAGCATTACTGTAGGTGGAGGCAGTGCCACATCTATCCCCCCCAACATTAATGTTACTCTGCAAAGCATTATAGACTTCTCTTCAACTTGGCTAAGCCATGCATTAAGTTCTAAGTTTCCTGTGTTAGAGTATGATTTGGAAGCAAACTAATCCCCACATTAGATGTGATTCCTTAGAATGTTAGAGGGGGAAGGGCATGGAACCTCCTCAATGTAGAAACCAGGAGCTCTCATTGCAAAAAAATAACCATCTTAGAAAATAAGTATAGTGAAGAATTATATCTTAAATATAATGGTAATAAAAAAGTTGTGTAGTGGGGAAAAAAAGTAATGAAGTTTATTTTGGCAGTATCCTGAGGGCTACTTGGAGGCTCAACAGGAAAAGAAAGAAGCACCTGCAGAGGAAGAGAGTGATTCATATCAGAATAAAAAAGCTAAAGGAAAAAAAGAAAAAATCAAGAATAGAAAAAGAAGTTTAGAGAAGAAGAATGAGGTAAGCCTTTATCTGAAATCTGCTTTCAAACTTAAGTAAGTGTATTTAAACTTCAAACTGTTCCAGTCTAACTCAGCAGGTTAATGATGTTGCCCATTTTACAGTGACAGTCTATTTCCAGTTGGTCTACATTAATTACGTGTGTGTGTGTGTGTGTGTGTGTGTGTGTGTGTGTGTGTGTGTGTGTGTGTGTGTGTGTGTGTGTGTGTGTGTGCGTGCGTGCGTGCGTGCGTGCGTGCAATTTTCTGTCTTTTGAAAGCTTCT
Source organism: Scylla paramamosain (assembly GCF_035594125.1). Taxonomy (NCBI): domain Eukaryota; kingdom Metazoa; phylum Arthropoda; class Malacostraca; order Decapoda; family Portunidae; genus Scylla; species Scylla paramamosain. Next base: position 12,840,287 of record NC_087161.1, read on the forward strand.
GGGCCTATTGTCAGCAGGAAGACTGTAAAGTATCTATATGCTCATAACCATTCCGGTCATCAGTAAGGATTCCATAAAGACTGATCTATTGGTGATCTTCAAGCCTTACTAAATCTTTGTCTTTCTGCAGGATTTCAGTAAAACCTATGCTGTGGCTTTAGACATATGAAGAGCTTGTTGGAGTATAGGATAAATCCTTAACCCTTAGACCACTGCAGTTGCATATGTAATCAAATTCCTCTGGGTGCCTGATGTTATGCTCATTTATGTAATCATGAATTTTCCCACTATATATGTTGAATTTCTGTGGCACACTTCTTTCAGATGCATTCTAGTGATCACTGGCAACTTAACCCCTCCTTCATGAGATTTTGAAACAGTGACAAAAGCCCACATTTGACATTTTATTATAATGTACTCTCTCTCTCTCTCTCTCTCTCTCTCTCTCTCTCTCTCTCTCTCTCTCTCTCTCTCTCTCTCTCTCTCTCTCTCTCTCTCTCTCTCTCTCTCTCTCTCTCTCTCTCTCTCTCTCTCTCTCTCTCTCTCTCTCTCTCTCTCTCTCTCTCTCTCTCTCTCTCTCTCTCTCTCTCTCTCTCTCTCTCCATTATGTAAGAGGGGGCACTGCCAAAGGGCAACAAAAAAAATTGCTGAAAAGAAAAAGACCCAATAAAGGTACCAGTCCCTAAAGATTGCAGTGTCAAGGATTATCCAAAACTTGTGAACTGTCTTGAAACATCCCTCTTGGAACAGCTCAAGTTAAAGCCAGGAGGAAATACAGAAGTAGGCAGGGAGTTCCAGGTTTACTAGTAAAAGAGATGAATAAGAATACTGGTTAACTTGCATTAGGGAGATAGACAAAGTAGGAATGAGAGGAAACAGAAAGTCTTGTACTGTGAGGCTACAGGAGAAGGGGAGGCAAGTAACAAGATCAGAAGAGCAGCTAGTATGAAAGTAGCAAAAGATGCAATGTCAAAGAGAGAGAGGGAGGTTGAAAACAGTTAGAGGAGAAGCGTTGGTGAGATGGAATGCATTTGATCTAGAGAATAGTATGAGAGAAATCCCCATATATGTGTTGCATACTCCATACATAGGTGGATAAGATCCCTAGATAGAGTTGGTAGCAGAGTTGAGAGGGGGAGAGTGAGAAAAACTGGTGTGGATGGCTCAGATTGTATAACTTGATAGAAGCTGTTTTAGGAAGAGATGAGATTTAAATTTTCTAGTTTAGATTATTAGTAAAGAACAGACCAAAGATGTTCAGTGTAGAAGAAAGGACAGTTGAGTGTCATCAAAGAAAAAGAGATAGTTATCTGGAAGGTTGTGTTGTCATTATATGGAGGAATTGGGCTTATGAGGCACTGAACAACATTAAGTGTTCTCTGCCTAATCAGAAATTTTAAAAAGGTCAAAAGTCAGACATTCTGTACCTTTCTTGCGTGAGTTGTTTAATTCCTGAAAGATTGGATGTCTAAGAAAAGATGTGGTAAAGTGCAATGGTATCATCAGCATGTTAGTGGATAGGACAGTGAATTAGGATTGAATATGATTCATTGATGAACATTAGAAAGAGAGTGGATAATAAGACAGAGCCTTGAGGAACATCACTGTTGATAGACTTAGGAGAGCAGTGATTATCTATCACAGCAGTAGTAGAACAGTCTAAAAGGAAACAAAGTTACAGAGAAAAGTATAGAAGCCATAGCTTTGTGACAGATTCTATCAAATGCTTTTGATATATCTAAGGCAACAGTGAAATTTTCATAAAAATCCCTAAAATAGAATTACTAAGACTCAGTAAGGAAAGCCAAAAGATCACCAGTAGAGCAGCCACAACAGAACCCATACTACATTCAGGTATTATTTTGTGAAGTGATAGATATTAAGAACCTTCCTACTGAGGATAGATAAAAAATTTAGTAAGATAGGAAATTAAAGCATGTAGGGCAATAGTTTGAAGGGT
>NC_087161.1:12847246-13027246 GCF_035594125.1 Scylla paramamosain
ATTCATGGAATTAACTCCTTGGGCTGGCAGATCCATCGGAACTAGTTCCAGAACTGTTTCCGTAGAGAATCTTGTAGAGTGCGCAGGGCCAGTACCAGAGCCTTGGAGTCACCAGCGCGCAGGGTGAGTACCAGAGTCTTGGAGCCGCCAGCACACTGCTCAGACGGTTACCAGGTGGAGCTGGTTCAGGAATCAGTTCCGTGGAGAATCATATAGAGCATGCAGGGACAGTACCAGAGTCATGGAGCTGCCAGCGTGCTGAGTGAGTATCAGAGTCTTGGAGCCACCAGCACGCTGCTTAGACAGTTACCAGGTGGAGCTGGTTCCAGAATCGGTTCCATGGGGAATTGTTTAGAGAGCATGTTGAGAGTAGCAAGTCTTAGAGCTGCCAACGTGCAACTCAGACAGTTACCACTAGTGTGTAACAGTTCCAGGACTCATCTAGAATATTGCCAGAGATTATTACAAGCTTCTCGTTTGACAGACACATATTAGTTTTCCCCAGATAACAGAGAGTGTATGTCACATGGTCATGTTGCTCTAAATATCGTTCCATCATGTAGTATGTAGAATTTCATCTAGTTTCTACATCCTGAATTAGTTTTTTCGAAGGCTACTTGTGTTGCTCTTGCACCTGCATGAGCTTATCAGAAACCTTCGCGCTGTGATGGGAAAAACTTACAATATATATATATATATATATATATATATATATATATATATATATATATATATATATATATATATATATATATATATATATATATATATATATATATATATATATATATATATATATATATATATATATATATATATATATATATATATATATGTTTTTTTTTTTTCTTTCTTTTTTTTTCTTAATAGTTCTGGACATCCACAGTGTTCTTAATGGAGTCCTGAACAACTAGATTCAAAGTGTGTGCAAAGCACAGAATATGGCAAACATTCATTTGTTTTATTGCTGCAGTCATGTTAGCAACAGTCAGTTACAATTGAGTGAATTTTATCTAAAATGTTCCCCTTATTGTAGACAAGTCTTATCTCTTCAGCAATATTATCTGCTGTATGGGACTTAACCATATGAACAGTATCAAACACAGCAGACTTGAGGACCCACTCTGGGGATATGTAGTGAGCTGTCACTGTGATGAATGCTTTTTGTTTGTCGGGATGTCCATGATATGTCTTTTGTTAAAGCAATATGTGCGAAAAACCTAACCTGTTCTCGTGCCCACGCTCTTGAATCTTTTCCGAGTTTTCCACCATCTGGCTACAACTACAGAGTCACTCTCAAACTAAATTCATCTGTGCTGTATACCTCTCACCTAACTCCTCTGACTGTAAGAAATTCTTTTACTACTTAATTTCCAAAGTGGAGCACATTCTAACTCTCTCCCCTTTTGCAGAGATCTCCATTCTTGGAGACTTCAATGTTTCCTCTCCCTTCACTGACCATCCTGGTGAACTAGCCTTCAACTCTCCTATCCTCCACAATCTAGAGCAATTGGTGTAACACCCTATCGTATTCCTGACCATCTTGGAGATACGCCCAACATTCTTGACCTTTTCCTGACCTCTAATCCTTCTGCTTATGCTATCACCCTCTTTTCTCCGTTGGGCTCCTCCGATCACAATCTCATATCTGTATCTTGTCCTATCACTCCAGTCCCTGCTCAGGATCCTCCTAAGCAAAGGTGCCTCTGGCATTTTGTCTCTGCTAGTTGAGGGGACCTGAGGAGGCATTTTGCTGATTTTCCTTGGAATGACTACTGCTTCTGTGTCAGAGACCTGTTTTTGTGTGCTGAGCGCATAACAGGTGATAGTGTCTGACATGGAGGCGTATATTCCTCACTCTTTTTTTTGACCTAAATTTTTCAAACCTTGGTTTAACATAGCTTATTCTCATGCTATACATGATAGAGAGTGGCCCACAAAAGGTACTTAAGCCTTCCATCACCAAAATCTCATGCACTTTATATTTCTGCCTGGAACCAAGCCAAGTCTGTTCTCCAACTAGCCAAAAATTCCTTCATTAACAGAAAATGTCAAAATCTTTCAAGATCTAACTCCCCTCGTGACTTCTGGCATCTAGCCAAAAAATATCTCAAATAACTTTGCTTCTTCTTCTTTCCCTCCTTTATTTCAACCAGATGGCACCACTGCTATCACATATGTCTCTAAAGCTGAACTCTTCACTCAAACCTTTGCTAAAAACTCTACCTTGGACGATTCAGGGCTTGTTCCTCCCTCTCCTCCACCCTCTGACTACTTCATGCTACCTATTAAAATTCTTCACAATGGTGTTTTCCATGCCCTCGCTGGCCTAAACCCTTGGAAGGCTTATGGACCTGATGGGGTCCCTCCTGTTGTTCTCCGAAACTGTACCTCCGTGCTTGCACCTTGCCTAGTCAAACTCTTTCAACTTTGTCTGTCAACATCTACCTTTCCTTCTTGCTGGAAGTTTGCTACATTCAGCCTGTTCCTAAAAAGGGTGACCATTCTAATCCCTCAAACTACTGTCCTGTTGCTTTAATTTCCTGCCTATCTAAAGTTTTTGAATCTATCCTCAACAGGAAGATTCTTAAACATCTATCATTTCACAACCTTCTATCTGATCACCAGTATGGTCAAGGCCGCTCTACTGGTGATCTGGCTTTCCTTACTGAGTCTTGGCCATCCTCTTTTAGAGATTGTGGTGAAACTTTTGCTGTTGCCTTGGATATATTAAAAGCTTTCAATAGAGTCTAGCACAAAGCTTTGATTTCCAAACTACCCTCCTATGGCTTCTATCCTTCTCTCTGTAACTTCATCTCAAGTTTCCTTTCTGACTGTTCTATTGCCGCTGTGGTAGATGGTCACTGTTCTCCTAAATCTATTAACAGTGGTGTTCCTCGGGGTTCTGTCCTGTCACCCACTCTTCTTATTATTCATCAATGACCTTCTAAACCAAATATCTTGTCCTATCTACTCCTACGCTGATGATACCACCCTGCACTTTTCCACATCTTTTCATAGACATCCAACCCTTCAGGAAGTAAACATTTCACGCAGGGAAGCCACAGAACACCTGATTTCTGATCTTTCAAAAATTTTTGATTGGGGTGCAATTCCTCCATCTATCAACTCGACACAACCATCCAGACAACTATCCCCTCTTCTTCAGTGACACTCAACTGTCCCCTTCTACACCGAACATCACCAGTCTGTCCTTTACTCATAATCTGAACTGGAAACTTCACATCTCATCTCTAGCTAAAACAGCTTTTATGAAGTTAGGCATTCTGAGACGTCTCCACCAGTTTTTCTCATCCCCCCCAGCTGCTAACTCTGTACAGGGGCCTTATCCGTCCATGTATGGAGTATGCTTCACATGTCTGGGGGGTTCCACTCATACCACTCTTCTAGACAGGGTGGAATCAAAAGCTTTTCGTCTCATCAACTCCTCCTCTAACTGACTGTCTTCAGCCTCTCTCTCATCACTGCAGTGTTGCTTCTCTTGCTGTCTTCTACCGCTATTTTCATGCTAACTGCTCTTCTGATCTCGCTATCTGCATGCCTCCCCTCCTCCCACAGCCTTGCTACGCAAGACTTTCTTCTTTCTCTCACTCCTATTCTGTCCATCTCCCTAATGCAAGGGTTAATCAGTATTTTCAATCATTCATCCCTTTCTCTGGTAAACTCTTGAACTACCTGCCTGCGTCTGTATTTCCACCTTCCTATCACTTGAACTCCTTCAAGCGAGAGGTTTCAAGACACTTATCCTTCAATTTTTGACTACCACTTTGGACCCTTTTATGGGACTGGCATCTCAGTGGGCTTTTTTTTTTTCTTCCCTTGACAAGTGTCCCTCCTACATTGAAAAAAAAAAAAAAACCTTCTCCAGCTCTTGATGGACTCTCTCTATTGTAAATAGAAGGTAAGAGAGTTCTACCTATCTCTGTGGCTTGCCAAATCATATCTGGAGTCAAGTCTATTTATTAATCTCTTGAACCCCTTGTCTTCAACAACAGATAGTGGTTGTAAGTCTTCCACTATCATCCTGACAACCAGAGCGTCAAGTTCATTCTTTTTATCTGAGTCATTCTTATAGGGCTGAGCCCTAGTGATGACCTCAATCAGTATCGGTTGAGCACAGGTGGATGGTCTGGGGTGTTTGGCAGCAATTTCCATATCTGCATTCTCCTTGAACTCCACATATTCAATGGGATGTCTGGTGCATAGGTGTTTTACCATGTTCAATGTACATCCACTGTACTTCAGCTTATCTTTATTCACCAAGCATACAATGACGTCAGACGATGTCTGTTCCATGTACGTCCACACTGGAGCTGTTCTATTCCACTTTTATGCCATTGTTTTTTGTGAAATTTAGGCTTAATAAGTGAGATATACACCTCCATTCTCTATGCTCTGATGCTGCAAAGTAGGTACAAACACGATATGTGCACCTTCAGCATGGTGCCTTTAAAAAAAACTTGGTGCCTGTAAAATATTACATTATAATGTGAGAGAAGAAGGGTTGAAGTACAACATACAAGGAAGTTATTTTGAGTATCTGAAAAAAATAAAGTCTTTATTTATTTATGAGGATGATGGTCACAGATTCCCTCTCCATAACTCAGTTTTAGCTCTTATGAGCAAGTCACCAGCCATGTACTACTATTTATACCCTGTCATGACATCACAAGACGTCTACCAGTCAGTGTTAAGAAACTATTACGCATATGGCAACACTAAATCGGTGCATACTATTGGCCATCATGAATGAAATATTTTCATATCATTCATGCCATTTCTTTGAATACTGGATAAGAGATATTATCCATGTATCTACACTCCATTTTGTTCATTTGTAGATACCCTTTGCAAAACTTCCTGAATAATATTCATGATTACATATTTTAAACACTACATAACTGTTTGTGATTTGTAACTCTCAAGCATCAGCCATCAGTACTCATGAGGAACCATTAAGATGGAACCAGCTCCAAGACTCGGAACCGATTCTAAGCAAGGCCTAGCAGAACTGTCGGAACTGATTCCGGAACCGGTTCCCACCCAGCTCTAACAGACAATCTTCAATTTCATGCCAAGATTTGGCATGAAATTATGGTTGTTTCTTTCATATGTGACAAGATTTATAAAGTTGTATGTTAATTGTATAACTTTAATGGATAAGCTAAACTTATACAGGGTGTCCTGTGAGTTAAGGTATATATTTCAGGATCTGAAAGTTCAAGTAATTTTAAGTCGAAAATACTTTATACATGTGCTGTGGTTTGCTTTATTTTGGGGGAAATTAACATAACAGCTATGCGGTAGTTGTTAAGTGCTACTTTTTAAACATACGTGGCAACTCACGAGCTTCATGATGACTGCCCAGCGTTCTCACCACTCCTGTAAATGTCCCTTGAGATTGTACAATATTCTTTATAAGTGATGTCAAATTGTGTTATGCTCCATGAATTTTGCCCCTTTACATATTTGTGTATTTATGTTTGTATTCTCATACTGATGATGAGGTTTCGTATTGTCACCTGGACAGCACTGTCTTAAGCTGCTCCAATGTGTTCAGCTGCTGCAGAAGTACTGGGGAAACTTCCTTTCTTACAGAAATGCTGATACACTCTGTAGAACACTCCGTTGTCTTGGTGTCTTCTGTTTGAGTATTTGCATCTGTATTCTGCTGCTGCAGCCCAGGCATTCCCATCACAGAATGAATATCCTGTCATGAATATCATGTCCAAATACTATGTTACTAATGTGAAAGCCATTTTCACAGTAGCAAAAAAATGTACTTCAGCAGTCAACTGATTGACAAGGTGTCAAGACATCAACTGTTGGGTGCTGAGGGGATGATGTGACAGTTGCAATGATTTGCCATGTCTGTTTAAAAAGTACCACATAACAACCACTGCATAGCTGTGTTACATGTACATTTTCTTACTGACACATACAAAAATTTAATTTGTCATTTGCTAACTGTTTCATTGTGTAGATTGTACACAAAAATTGATCACTTAATGCTGCGTGGTGCCATTCATTACATAGAGAGCTGAGGAGGGAAGAAAGGAGGTAGAGGCCCACCTAGGTGAGCAGCTTCCACAACACACAACTTACATGTTAATTTCTTCCAAAACAAAGTAAAACACAGCATATGTGTAAAGTATTTTCAACTTAGGTATTACTCAAACTATCAAATCCCGAACTTGCGGGACACCTTGCATAGAGGAAAAGATGGCATTCTTCCCCAAGATGACAATACATCCAAATCCTGAGATAATGTGCATATTATTTATCTCATTTTGCTATATCTCTTGCTCTTTACTTGATGATGGTGACAAAAAATGTTCCTAATATTTTATTAGTTGATTTTATAACACACAAATGATGTAAAGATGTTTTTTCCAGCATACCAAGTTTTTTTGTGTAAAATTAAGTTGGCTGATGAATCTCAGTTTTTCGAGAAGCACTGCAAATGCCCCAGTTGCATTTCAAAAGTTAATTTATATGTTTATGGTTTGACTGTATGTACATACATGCATGACTTCATGTGCCTCAGTATTGGAATTCTGAATGAAAGTACATATGTGGTTTTAAAGTTACCTCAAGAATGTTCCATTATAACCATTAGTTTATGAAATTTTGTCATGCTTCAAGTTTGTTTTTTACTAGAGATTTCAAGTACAGAGATGATAAAGAAGCAGGCCTGAGTTTCATAACAAGTGGCCAAAGTTATAGGGCTTCTAACTTATTGATTTTGAAGGAAAAATGGGATAGAATAATTATACAATAATTTGCTTTTTTTTTTTTTTTTTTTTTTTTTTTTTTTTTTTTTTTTTTTTTTTTTTTTTATATATCTAGCAGGAAGACACCTTATTGGACTAGCAACATATTTTGAGATTGTCAAGGCTGTTAGGACAGTAGGTTTTATGTCTTGTGTGACATAAAAACTAGGACTGATGAGAAATGGAGGATAAGCAAGAACCAGTGACTAAGGCACTCCTAGAAACAAGCTGTTATGAGGCAGGTTTTAAATGTGTTGGTATTGTTGACTACTCTCCAGGAGCAGACTGAATTTAAGAAGTTTGACACTCTAAGAAACCCTAACTCATTTCAGAAACTTAAACTGGCTTATTACCACAAAGTACTCTTTGAAAATACATGCCAATCAACAACCTTTGACCACTCTCTACTGGAGGGGAGAAAAGTTGGAGCATGAGACTATGTGGCTATCAGTCAGAAACACTGATGAAGATAAAAGATCTGATGACATTGTCCTTGCTGTGTCTTAAAGGATCTGATGACTTTGTCCTTGCTGTGTCTTGCACATCCTTATTAACTCTGAGGACGTGACTGGGTTTAGCGATCATAAATTGTTGCAGTATGCGTTGCTGAGGGGGCTTATCATGTATCCATCTGCAGAGCCTCAGAATTACTATAGTAATTCTGAGCATTGCTGTTTCACTGCTTTGATTTTTATTTTAGCTTTGTATGTTTCACATTATCATCATAATTATGACAGTTTAACTTACAATTCTCCCTTGACCCTTTTGTGCGCCAGTAAGTTTAAGTTTTCTATTCCAATAGCCTGTGCCATATATATATATGTCATTGTTTCCCTGCTTAAGTTAGTTGAAAGATCTTTTAACTTACTTTGTCTTGACTAATGTAGTACCCAGAAGAGACAGTAACTTTGAATTTTTTTTCCTGGCTTCCATCTCGTTACAGGCACTCACAGTTTCTGCGGCTTGCAAAGAAAAGGCATTAGACACCTGCCAAAATGATAATTATTCCCATTGAGGCCTCAAGCACTAAATCAGGGTGCTGTGAACTTATCAGTGACCCAGCTGTGACCTTCCTGAACATTTCCCTTTGTGTCTCACAGCACAAGGAGGCAGTCACAGCCTACCCTCTTGACACAACTCTCTTCCTTCACACAGTTCTACATGCAGACCCTTCAAGTAAAAATTCAAAATTTAATATGGTGACTCCTACACCAGCCTCAGAGCTCGTGTAGCTGGGGAGGGGACCACAGGTGACCCCAGGTCAGACTGCCCTTCTGGTATCAGCTTAGAGTGTCATGTCACTTCCTTTGATTTCTTCATCAATATCTGCAACATCCATGGCCTTAGATATAATTTTCAATTTGAAACCACCTCTCCTCTACTAAACCTCATATTTTCCTCACCGAAATGCAGGTGTCTGACCTCAACAAAATGTGCCTGAGGCAATTGACAGTAACTTTCTCTGCACCCTCCTACTTTCTTTTATCCATATTTTCTTTATAAAGCTGGATGTAGCATTTATGTGCACAACAACCAATCTTGTTCCCAGGCCCACATTCTTGAATCTTCGGAATTTTCTACCTCCTGGCTTTAACTGCAGTTACTCAAACTAAATTAATCTGTGCTGTATACTGTTCACCTAACTACTCCAACTACAAGAATTTTTTTTGACTAACTTCCAAAGTGGAGCACATCCTTACTGTTCCCTTTTGTAGAGATCTCCATTGTTGAAGACTTCAATGTTCACCAACAGGTTTAGCTTTCTTTTCCCTTCACTGACCAACCTGGTGAAGCATCCTTTAATTTTGATATCCTCCAAGACCTAGAGCAATTAGTGCAACACACAACTAGTTTTCCTGACCACCTTGAAGATATGCCAACCTTTTTTACCTTTTCTTAATCTCTAATCTTTCTGCTTATGCTGTCACTGTCTTCTCTTTTGCAAGTGCTGTGGTTGGAAGCCCTGTTGTTGTGATAATTTAATGCTGAAATGTCTTCCATTTTATTGTCATTATTATCATCATTGGGAAGCATACACCAGAGGATGTGTATTGCCTCATTAACCAACTGCTCCATTCAAGATTTATCTTTGAAGCATATCCTATTATTGTTGTCCTTTGTCTACATCTTTCCTTCATTAATTGTCTCTAATCCTTACATTCCTTATGTAATATGCTTCTGTAGCTTAGCAGCTGCATTAGTGCAACTGTATCTTATTATCTGTTCTTTTGTTTTGCTTGATTTCTGACCTCCAGTTTTTTTTCACTTTCATAAGGTATTTGAAAAATTATATCAAATTTTATTATACACTGGGGTATGTGACAACGCATGGTTGTTATAAGGTACAACTGCAATAATACACTGAAATTTGTAATAAATATTTAATCAGAATAACAAATCAAAACTCACTCATGTGAGCACTGAAATTATGATAAAAAATGAATTGGAATAACATAACAAACTAAAACTCACAAGACTAACTCACCAACTGTGTGCACTGCTGCTCACCTATCCACCACCTGTCCTTTCCTCCCTTTTTCCTTTCCCTTCCCTTTTTTCCTCTTGCCTGAAACTTCCCTCCCTGTCACCTCCCCCACCTCTTATCTATCAGAGATACAGGACAAAAGAGTGATACCTCTCTCTCTCTCTCTCTCTCTCTCTCTCTCTCTCTCTCTCTCTCTCTCTCTCTCTCTCTCTCTCTCTCTCTCTCTCTCTCTCTCTCTCTCTCTCTCTCTCTCTCTCTCTCTCTCTCTCTCTCGTCCTCTCTCTCTCTCTCTCTCTCTCTCTCTCTCTCTCTCTCTCTCTCTCTCTCTCTCTCTCTCTCTCTCTCTCTCTCTCTCTCTCTCTCTCTCTCTCTCTCTCTCTCTCTCTCTCTCTCTCTCTCTCTCTCTCTCTCTCTCTCTCTCTCTCTCTCTCTCTCTCTCTCTCTCTCTCTCTCTCTCTCACATTTTATGTAATTTTTGCTTTATCCATTCTCCCTCTTGTAGACGTAATTCCATTTCCATTCTCAATCAGTTTCATTCTATTTAGCAATCTTTAGAATTGCTTGTACTTTCAGAGAGAGAGAGAGAGAGAGAGAGAGACTGACAGTAGATAAGTGTGACCGATACCTGATATTTGTCAAAGCAGCATGAAACTCGATAATAATGCAGGAAACTCAGGATGGTAAGAATTTAGGACCAGGCATGAAACTCAGGAGAGTACTGTATACCATATTTGATGGCTTATAAGATGCATGGGCTTATAAGATGCACCTCAGTTGTGGTTGCCATGGGGGAAGGGGGGGAAGATAAATAAGCAGGTTTAAGCTCTAAATATGAAGTGAAGGTTTCACTTGACACTTGAAGCCCTCTCATATGTATTCAGATTCTTATTAGATCCCAATATTTTACATTTTAAAAACCTTAATATTTGCTAGGATCTACCCACACTGGTCCTTAGACCATTCCTGTTGTGAGATGGAAACAAATATGGCATAGGCATTGACATTATCAGAGCCCAGAGGGTTAATAGAGTTTGTACAGTATGTGTTTTTTTATCATCATGTTACACATAATTCTAATTGTAATATTTTAGTACATTTTCAAAGCATAAGAATGTGTGAAAATAGATTTATTTATTCTCTACAACATATTTTATTTTAAATATTCAGTACAGACCATCACCAAGAGCCGCCCTACCTCATGACGCTCTCTTCCCTTATAAAATCTTTTGTTTTGTTAGGTAGTAATCTATTTTCTAAAAAAAACAATAATTTCTCATTAGCTTCAAGTTTTGTTGAACATGTATGCAAGGTAAGAATGTTCAAAGATAGGCACATTTTCAATTGTATGAATGTGTCTTACCTCAAGGAGTAATGGCATCATAGGCACATTTTCAATTGTATGAATGTGTCTTACCTCAAGGAGTAATGGCATCATACTAGGCACATTTTCAATTGTATGAATGTGTCTTACCTCAAGGAGTAATGGCATCATACTAGGCACATTTTCAATTGTATGAATGTGTCTTACCTCAAGGAGTAATGGCAGCATACTAAGAAACGCAGTGAATCTTGCATGCGTTGCCAGGTTTGGTGTGTAACTGACCGAGTTTGTTTTGGTACATGCAATGCAAGCATCATCACTTAATTTCTTCCTAACTGGGGTTATTTTATGTGCATTCTTACCTTGCAAAAAAGAGTTGTTTTTGTGGTGTAGAAGTGATCATCATTTTGTGTACATGTGTGAAGATGTTTGGGGTTTGATTTAAGGACCACTGTTGCCATAGACTTACCACTATCCACTGCCCCAAAGCTGAACCTTGTCTTATAAGACACAGGCTCATTTTCTGAGACCTTTTTTTTTTTTTTTTTTTTTTTTTTTTTTTTTTTTTTTTTTTTTTTTTTTTTTTTGAAAAAAAGGCGCATCTTATAAACCATCAAATATGATATATTTGTTGTGTTATCTCAACTGCTGGGGTGTTAATGTGCTCATTTTATGTACTTTTTTAAAATCATGGATTTTTATGTTATTTTCTGGTTCCCTGTAATTTTTTTCCACATAGGTTCTTCAATTGCCATAACACACATTTGCCATAACAAACACTCCATTGGAATGAATCATGTTTGTTGTCACATACCCTACTGTACTTCAATAAGTAATCATAATATTCTCCTAGAAATGTATAAGCCATCAAAATATGATATATTTGTTGTGTTATCTCAACTGTTGGGGTGTTAATGTGCTCATTTTATGTACTTTTTTAAAATCATGGATTTTTATGTTATTTTCTGGTTCCCTGTAATTTTTTCCACATAGGTTCTTCAGTTGCCATAACACACATTTGCCATAACAAACACTCCATTGGAATGAATCATGTTTGTTGTCACATACCCTACTGTACTTCAATAAGTAATCATAATATTCTCCTAGAAATGTTTCAAATTACCTCAGATCTGTTTACTTAACTTTCTTATATTTTGCAGTGCTTCCTGAGCAGTGTGCAAGACAAATTTTTGTGTGTTTGCTGCCAAGAATTGGTGTTCCAACCTGTGACTACTGAGTGTGCTCATAATGTATGCAAGACATGCCTTCAACGCTCCTTCAAGGCTGAAGTATTTACCTGCCCAGCCTGCAGGCATGATCTAGGAAAGGACCACGAAATGGAAGTCAACAAGCCTCTTAGCAAGTGCCTCTTGGCACTCTTCCCTGGATATGATGCTACACGCTGAACTGATCTTATACTTTTAGATGCATTTTGAGTCACTAATGGAGGTTCATGAAAACAGAACTCTGGAAGAGCATAGTTGCTAGATACATGAAGCTGATTCTATCGTAGTGGATGTTTTTCAAATTCATATTGAATAAGTATTAAATGGTCAGCTTAAATTATATATTTATGCAAATAGACCTGCTGAACAGTAATCTAAACATAATACTATAGTTTGTAATAAATTGATATTGATTTTATCCTTTCTAGTTTTAGAAATCATACCAAATGAACTTTAAATGATGTGCTTATATGACACATTTGTTTATACTAAAAGAGTTACTAACACAAATTTTGATACTAATAGTTTGTAATGAATATGTATTCAGTCTGTATTATTTGTTACAATTAAAGATTGGCTAATTAATATTTATCCATCTATCTGTATTTGATGCCTTTTCCTATAAACTATAAACATCTCTGAGGATTGCTGTGGTAGAAGATCTATTTATGTTTTTTGATGCCTTGCATCCTTGAGAAGCATCTCTCAAAGGAATGACCATGGCAGAACAGCCTTCACTTTTCCCTATCCAAACATTCCTTTCTTATTTGTTCAAGTACTTGGAGGAAAGTGTATATGAGAGATGTATGAACACTAGAGCACCTTCCCATCTGGTCACACCACATACCCATCTCAGATCATTAATTTCCATAGCATACACTCTTGATTGTTGTACCATATTCAACATCCAGGTCTCTGATCCTTATATCAGTTCTAGTACAAGAATACTATTCCTCAAATCTCTCTTCATATTTACATTTTTTCCCTTTCATGATTTGCAAGTGATCCTATGATCTATCTATCTTTTCCAACCATCCTCTTCTTTCTCTCCATCTATCTGATCATGCTTATCAAGCACTTCCCAGTCAAATGAATTCACTTCCTTCATTCTCCCTCCTTCCATAATCACCTTACACCTCCCTACATATGGGACACTTACCTTATAAAGCATCTCCTATTAAATGCTATCATCTTACTTTTCCCAACATTCACCATCATTTTCCATCTGACAAACACACCCTATAAAAATTACCCTGAACTCTATAGAGTTTTCCTTCACATTCCACCAGCAAGACAGTGTCTTCTACAAACAGACATGCTGCAACTATCTATCCCCACTCCATCCATTTTCCTTCTACCTCGTACCAAAATTTCCTACTGTAGCATTTCCCTCTCTCATACAGCCACCCATAAAAATATTAAACAACTACAGAGGCATCACATATCCATCTCACCCATGTTTATTTAGTGAAACACTCTTCAAGTAGCTTGATGGGATCTGGTGATGACTCCCATCAGTTTATTGTTCAGGTTTGTTTCCTGTATGACCTGAGTGTTCAGTGATATTGATTTATACTCAGCTGTTCAATTAAAGACTCTACCCTCACACACACTTGCATCATTATAAAAAGGCCAGACCCTTCACACCTTGGATACACACGTATGTCATTGCAGTGTGTGGTGACATACACATGTACATTGTTACATAGTTGTGGGGAGCATTTTTTTGAGCGTGGTATAGCTCACTGAGGCTTTTAAGAAGTTCCACTTAACAATGAGGAATGAAGTCGAGGAACTCCACATACTTTACATTTTCCCTAGCCACAGGCCCTTTCCATGCTGTTTGTCTCTGTTATCACACATCTCTTGGTGCAGGATAGTTAGACCCATTTTATGTTGACTCTGTATTGACTGAATCAATCAAAACCTCGGAATGTGAACAAGTTCTCATAAAAAACAGGACATACATTGGTAGCTTATAGTCTCATCCCTACAGAAACAGACTTACAGAGTTATGCCACAGTACACAATTACATAAGATAGGACAAATATATTATACTGAGAATGTTGTAATGAAGACACTCACATGTAGATGGGTCCTTAAACTCCAATAGGTAAGAATCACTTTCAAAACACAGGACACCTGTTAACTAACACAGTATAAAGGTTTCTGCCTCAGGGCTGAATGAGGGAGCCATACACATTTCTTATGATGCACCTTATTTGATCTCCAGATGCGACTTGAACAGGTCAGCATAACGCCTTCTTCCTATCCTAACTACTAACCACCATTTTCAGCCCCCCCCCCCCCCCCCCACACACACACACACACACTCTCTCTCTCTCTCTCTCTCTCTCTCTCTCTCTCTCTCTCTCTCTCTCTCTCTCTCTCTCACAGGCTTTGCACAAAACTGAAGGCCATGCACAGCATTCATTTCAAGTTATATGGTTTCTGTGCTCTGTTACTTGTGCATAACTCTGAGAATCACTGTGGGTATGGGGCCCCTCACTTGAAGAGTCATGCCCCAGGCTCCTGCACTGATCTTGGTTTTTAGATGTCTGTGACCCCTTCTAGGAGATAGAGTTTCATAATTGAATGTAAGAGCACTGAATCCTTGGTTTTCACCTTGACCTTCTGTACCAGGTCATCATCACTTGGCATCACTTCTAGCACCTTTCCCAACAACAATAATTGATCAGCAATGATAACTTTATCTTCAGCTTGGAAATTACATTAAGGAGCAATGTTCCCTTGTCTCTGAAGTATTCCTTAATCCAGATTTGATCAGAAAAGAAGAGTATGTTTCCAGCTTTGCCTATAGGTTTCATTTATAGGTGGTTCCTTCCCAGTGACAGACTCTTCTGTCTTAAATAGATGTGGGATGAGTAGTTCTAGATCACTCAGATCATTGGATTTGGTGTAAGTGGTCTACCTTCACAATTTCTTCCACACTACAGAACACAGTAATGAATTTGTGTTCCAATGACCTTCGATAGATTGTTTTTTACTGCACAGATTTGTCTCTCCCAGACTCCACCTATGTGAGGGGTTGTAGGTGGATTAAAAACCCACTCAGTGTGCCTCATCAAGAATGTGTTTCACACCATCCTCATGCCAGCTCTCAGCAATCCTTTGTAGTTCCTTGTTCACTCTAACCATCTTGGTTCTCTGGTCAGACGTGATGCTTATAAGGGAACCTCTGTGAGCACAGAATCTCAAGAGGGTAGTGATGAATATGTCAGCACTCAGAGATGTCAGGACCTCAAGTGAATGGCTTGGGAAGTTAGACATGTAAAAATGCATCCCCATCTTTTGACTTATGCCTGTCCTTATTAGGCCAGAAAGGGTGCAAAGCAGTAAACCCCACAACAAGGGCTTCTCCCCTGCCTTGATCTGATCTTCCGGTAGGTTTGCTTTTTGATATGTGCCACTCCAGTTGTTCTTATGGCAAGTTACAGTTTCACATAAGATCTATCAGATTATGACACCTTGATATGTTCACACCCAGAATGTCCAGCTATCTGAGTGTGCATTTCTTCAGTAATGAATCTTAAGACATGATTATCTCTGGGCAACAGTATGAAATTCTCCATGAAGGTAGTGCATTGACATGCCTCAGCTGTCCATCAACTCTGATCATCCCATCATCATCTAAGAATGTGCAGCTGAGGTTGCCTTTCTCTATGATACCCTGTCACTATAATGCAAGATATTCTGATGCAAAGCTCGCTGCTTGCACTATACACAAGATACAGTTTTTGCATCCTCCAGTTCTATAGGCTTGATGCATTGGTCTTCATCTTCCCCACATCTCCACTTCCTTTGACACCAACATATGAATCTCTTTACCCAGGCAACTCCTACCAAGAGGCAGTGCAATGATGAATATCTTGTTGTTGTTTTCTTCTTTATTGCTCTACAAGGTTAACACAGTACACTCCTTTCTCACCTCTGGACCACTGTCTCTGAGATCCAAGATCTGTTGTGGGTATGTTGGGCAGTCTTTCTCATTCAGATCCAAAAAATGGAGGTTCTTGTAGCCATCGGCTCTCACTGGTGAATCTGTCTCCTACTCCCCAAGCAGAAGCAGGATTCGTTCCCAAGTTGACATGCTTCCATTGTTTGGGTTTAGATATGTCATGTATGGTTTCTAAACAAGTGCTTACAAAGGTAAGGAAACACCTCTTAGTATTCCTTATGATCTAAATAACTGCCATGCTGTCTGTCCAGAATGTCGACTGGAAAATATGAATTCCTTGTCCTTTCTCAATTGTTTGCTTTCATGGCCAGAACTGCAGGCAAGGAATGGTTAGTTTTTTTCATTGGAGCTAACTTGACCTTACCACATACTAAGGCCACATGATAAGCCATCCTTATGCATCATTCTCAAATAGGACACAAATCCATATGCTTGCTGAAGTGATGTAGCTGTATGTCAATCAGTTGGTCTGCATTTCCAAGCAAATATCATCACAGTATTTTCACCTGTGATAGGTGCTGAAGTCCCTTCCTCCACTGTACTCAGGCAGACTCATTTGAACCTGTTAGTGGTTCTTCGGCATTCTTCTTGGAAGATAATTTTATTAATTATAACCATGGGAGCGAGGAGACCTAAAAGGTCATATATAGAGCTCATCATGCTTACCAGGTTTCTTTGGGGCTTCTACCATGACCCCAGCTTTATCCTTTTAGAGATCCCAGAAAATTCCCAATGCACATTCAGTGTGTGCCTTGTCCCCCTGCAAGCATTATTTGCCTCAGCATTGCCACCCTTTCTGTCTGGAATATTCTTAAGTGCTCTTTCATTATTCAAAATCCACTTGATAAGCCTGACAAAGCCATGCTTTGTCAGTAAGTTTCTCAGCTGATGAGAGATAAGCAGAGCCTTCAACAGTGAATCCACTGAGAGAAGTAAGTCATCCACATAAAAGTTTTGTTCACTTTGGTGATATCTTCTGGCATCCTCTTCCCATGCTCAAAGAATGTTTGCCATAAGGTGAACCCAGTACAGAATGACTCCAAACACCTCCAAAGAGATGAACTGTCATGCAATAAATATCAGGGTTACCAGTGAGCTGGTCATCTGCACTACACAGGAATCATAGTGCATCCCTGTCTGCAGGGTGCACCTTTACCTAATGGAATATGGTTTTGATGTCAGCAAATCATCATCATCAGATCCCTTGATGGGATCTGATGATGACTCCTATCAGTTTATTGTTCAGGTTTGTTCCCTGTATGACCTGAGTGTCCAGTGATATTGATTTATACTCAGCTGTTCAATTAAAGACTATCCTCAGGTTTCTTGATGTTTAGTATTGGGTGATGTGGGAAATACCAGATCCTTCCAGTCACACCGTTCAACAAACTCAGAATCAATCATACCATGCATCTCTTGTCAGTATCATTGTCCAAAATTCTTTATGAAGCATCTCCTCAAACTCAGAAGGTGATGTTCAGCAAGTGTCTTATTATTTGGTAATTCAGGGTTGTCTTGACAGAAATCTTCTCTTCGTCATCATATATTGAGTCGTGTTCCCACAACCGTCTTATTTGTTCCTCTAAACTGGGTGAGTCTCATGTAGTCAATGTGGCAAAGTAGCCCATTGCCACATGTTCTGGGTCAGTCCTTAACACAGAACCATTAATTGTCCAACCTTAGAGAGTTCATACTGCAAAGGGTCCTCCACTTCCACTCTTTCTGATTTCTAAGGACACAAAAGCATTGGGTGCATTCAGTCCCGTAATAATATCCACAGCTCATGGGCTTTGTTCTAGTACTGTTATTCCTGGGCAATGTGCTGCTCCACTAATGTTCCTGGAAGTTGCAGCTGAAGACCTCAGTGATCCTGTTAGTGCTTCAATTACCAGTACTTTGGGAATGACAATGGACTGGACACCTTTTATTCTCATACTTGTTATCTTGAGCCATGTCTCTTCTGTGTCCAGTTCATTCCTTTTTTCAGAGATCATAATAAAAAGGAAACCTTAACCTTCTCCCCCTTTTTCTCACATCTGTCCTGCAATCTTTCATGTATAAAATATATGGGCACTACTTGTAGGAGGTTGTAAAAGGGCAGTAGACAGACTTGGGTTTACTGTGGTGCTGTACAAAGTAAACTCGGATGAGTGCATGGGTAGACAGCAACTCCCCACCACACTTTCTAATATGAAACTCCTCACCTTCTTTTCAGCCCCTGGCATGGTGCTAGTTACAACTGGTCATTAGCCCATTAACTACCCAATAAGGCTCCATCCCCTCACAAGAATTCATTAACTTAGATAACTACCCAAACCCAAACAAATACCAACAAAATGTAGAAAAAACTATACATAAGATGAATAAAAAAAATACAGGTAGAACACATGTAGTCTTGCAGATGTGCTGGTTGTCGCCTCACATGCTACGGCCACTGCTGAGCCTGGCACAGGCCTGGTGTGTTAGGACCACCATGTGTATGCAAGTCTCCCCCAAGGTCCACGGGCATCATCAGAACTGGCATAATGCGGAAGCAGAGGTGACAATGATATATCAGAGAGAGATGACCACTGCCATCCAGCTTCACTGAATTTTGCTGGAGTGGCAACACGTCTATCACAATGCCCAATCTGTTCCATAACTTGGTAGCAGCATCTTGCACCATACTGGAGTGCCTACTGACAGCTATGGTAGTGTGGCATTGTTCTCTGATGCACTCTGCACTTAGGCCTGGCCATATGCCATGGTTTGCTCCCTGTGATGTAGTGTTGATCTCCACCATTGGTTAACCAGGTAGCATTGCCAGGGTACAGGCACTCAATCACTGCCTGCCTAATGCCAGTGGTGAAGGAGACTTGTCTCCTTCCCTAAGTGGAGTATTAAGATTGATTGATTGATTGATTTAATGTATGGTGCCACAACATTGAGGTCATATGACGCCACTATAAAACTTTAAAAGCAACAGTGATTACAGATTAAAATATTGATGTAAAAAACAAAAATTATGCTATGGTAAAAATATTAAAAATCTCTAAAATATGTAGAAAAAAAAAAAAAGGGCTGCACCATCAAAAACTTAAGTTTTAAAAATGACAGGGTTGGTATTGTAATGCATTACTACATTAGTTTAGATTAAAGTAAGAGAGTACTGACACCACTGACCCAGAGCAGTGCATCTGGCATTGTTAATTTCGTTCCTAAGACACTGAGCCCAATGACCCAGATATCTGGTGTTGTTCATTACATCCCCAAGACAGTGACCCCACTGACACAGATATCTGATATTTATTATGTGCCCAAGACACTGACCCCACTGACCCAGGACCCAAGACCCATTGTTGTTCGTTAAGCGTTTTCCTCACTTTCTTCCAGGTTCTCCCAGTGCAAGGGTATTACTAGTAAAAAGAGTTAAAATAAAGATATTTTAAAAGGAAAACTATAATTTGTTCAAAAGACCAGCTGTCTCCATAAACATGAGGACCACATCCTGGAGGGATAGCCCTCTCTCCAAGTATCAGCATTATCTGGAAAGTACCATCTTCACCACAACACTGGAAAAGGTATCGCTTCCACAATTCCACTAAACTGGGATACTCCATCTGAAAATGTTGCACTGTAAGGGGAACTAAACAGTCATCACAAAATGGTTGCGTTTCCTGGGACATGGGGTAACCATGAGTGAGACATGAGTGACTCATTGCTAAATTTAGGCTGCAAGGTCAACATGACTTGTATACCCTCACTGACCATTTCTTAGACTCAGCCACTCTCAGGGATTTACTCAAGGAGTATCCTACGTTTGCTCCCAGACTGTAGGATATTTATGCAATAAGGTGTGCAATATCTGTATTTATTTACTTATATTCTTGTAATGTATACTATATTGTTATATTTTTGATACTCTACCCTTAAGTCTTTGCCCAGGGGATGTGTGGCAAGGTCCGTCCTCCTCCTTTGTTGTATTTCATTGTTAATGCAACAATAAATGTATCAATCAATCAATCAACAGTTCATGTAGGGAAGCCACAGAACGCTTGACTTCTGATCTCTCTAAATTTCTGATTGGGGCAAAGCAAACTTAGTGTTGTTTAATGCCTCAAAAATTCAATTCCTCCTTCTTTCAACTCAACACAACCTTCCAAACAACTATCCCCTCTTCTTCAATGACACTCATCCATCCCCCTCTTCTACATTGAACATCCTTGGTCTGCCCTTTACTTATAATCTAAACTGGAAACTTCTCATCTCATCTCTAGCTAAAACAGCTTCTATGAAATTTAGGTGTTCTAAGTTGACTCCACCAGTTTTTCTCACCCTCTTAGTTGCTGACTTGCTACAAGGGCCTTATCTGTCCATGTATGGAGTATGTTTCACATGTATGAGGAAGGGTGGTTCCACTTATACTGTTATTTTAGACAGGGTGGAATCAAAAGCTTTTCGTCTTACCAACCCCTCAACTCTGACTGACTGTCTTCTGCCTTTTTCTCACTGCTGCATTCTTGCATCTCTTGCTTCTTCTACCGTTGTTTTCATGCTAACTATTCTTCTGATCTTGCTAACTGCATGCCTCCCCTCCTCTCATGGCCTTGCTGCACAAGACTCCTTTTTCTCTCATCCCTATTGTCCATCTCTCTAATGCAAGAGTTAACCAGTATTCTCAATCATTCATCCCTTTCTTTGGTAAACTCTGGAACTCCCTGACTGCTTCTGTATTTCCTCTTTCCTATGACTTGAACACTTTCAAGAGTGTGGTTTCAAGACACTTATCCTTCAGTTTTCAATGATTCGCTTGACATCACTTTTGGGACTGGCACCTCAGTGGAATTTTTTTTTCCCTTTTTTGTTTCCTCTAGTTAGTGATCCTCTTACATAAAAAAAGAAAAAAAAAAAAAATGGAGCCATACAGGCCACTGGGAAAATCGTCACCAACAAATGGATCCCATTCCATGTGGGCATCACAGGGGCAACACCTTGGCCAGGCAAGGTGCCCAGGCACCAAAGGTGAGCTTTGACAATCCTAGAACCCTGATGCAGCTGAGGATCAGGCATGCCAACAGCAATACAAGAAGGCAGCCCGGGATGGGATGCATTATTCTGAGATTCCGTTCTTGGAAGGCTAGCTCCTCCCTTTGCAGTGACATCGCACACAGCTAACTCTTCATTGGCTGCTGCCTCCCTAGCCCCATCACTAACTCCTGCCTGCCTGCTGCTCTCCTCTCTCTCTCTCTCTCTCTCTGTTAATATCGGTTCTCTCTCTCTCTCTCTCTCTCTCTCTGTTAATATCGGTTCTCTCTCTCTCTCTCTCTCTCACTCTCTGTTAATATCGGTTCTCTCTCTCTCTCTCTCTCTCTCTCTCTCTCTCTCTCTCTCTCTCTCTCTCTCTCTCTCTCTCATCTTTTACAATTTTAGTGACTCAAAATGTTTTCTGCTGTTCAACATTTTAGCCCTTCTTTTCATTCATTTGTTTTATCAGTTCTAGAGTGGCTCTAGCTTTTACAACATAGAGGCTAACACGTTGGATTTTGCTGGGTCCCAGCCCATGTTGGGGTTCCAGGGAATGAGATCAATAGGCTGGCTAAAGAGGCAGCAACTCAGGTTGCTCCTTCCAGCCCCATTCCATCTCATGATTTATGTTCCACTATAAAGATGGCAGCTCTTGCTAGTTGGCAGAGCAGATGGGAGGCTTTAGTTACTACCACAAAGATGGGGGATGCAATTTCTTTTGCTGTCCGTCTGTGGATATATGTCCATGTATAAGAGTGTTGCTGAGACTGCACTGGCCTGTCTCCAGATGGGTCACTCATGTTGATTGATTGACTGATTGACTTATACATTTATTGTTGCATTAATAATGAAATACAGCAAAGGAGGAGGATGGACCTTGCACCCACCCCTGGGCAAAGACTTAATCTGAAGCCTCATTGCCACCCTATCATGTGTTGCAGTGTGTCTCCCATAGGTGTAAGCACAGCTCTGGGAGACACGTACATAGTGTCTCCCATAGTGCCACTGTCCCTATGGCAACAAAGCTCCAACTGATCACTAATGCTACTATGTAAAAGTCCTTAATGCTACTTTTAACATAGCCCAGAGTGTATTCAGTGCCAGGGTCCATTATGGCGTCCTGAAGGGCACATTGAGCAAGGCGGTCTGCCTCTTCATTAAGCAGGATACCCACATGAGAGGGTATCCAGGTGAAGTGAACCGTGGCACCAGCACCTTCTAGGGTGTGGATGAGATCAAGACATTTATTAACTAGATCACAGTCCATGGGGGAGGTAGATTGGAGAGCATACAGTGCAGCCTGACTGTCTACAAAGAAGAATACATCCTTACGGAGAGGTGCCACAATATGGAGTGCCTCCAGAACAGCATTCAGTTCTGCCCTAGTGTTGGACATGTGTGCAGGGAGCCGCCTGGAAACCTCAGTGTCAGTGTAGTGATTGGCAGAAATGTATGAAATGTTTGTGGATGAACAGCCCACATCCGGACCTGCTGCCATTGACTGAACCATCACAATAAACATGAATAGCCTGAACGTGGGGGTATTTGGACAATTTAGTCATGAACATGTCTGGCAGCACATGAGGGAGCCAGTCCCTCTTTGGCTGATGCAGTGAGTGAATATCAACACTGACACGGTGAGGGTTCCAAACAGGTTGGAGCGGTGACATAACAATGTTAATACAGGTCCCGGTTATAGCTACACTTGTAAGAACTCCCAAGATCTTCCTGAGGTATGGAGTTGTAGGAGTCTGAGGATCACGATACAGGGGGGTCAGTGATCCCTTTAGAGAGTCAGAGCCCGTGCATAGCATCTGACCAACAGTACGACAAGTGATTTCCTGTATCCTACACATAATACTCAGCAGGTGCAGTTCAGCTCTGAGGACCTCACTCTGAGCAGTCCTTGGGCATCCCAAAATTATTCTCATGGCTTCATTCTGAACAAGCTCCAGGGGACAGAGCTGGGTGGCACTAAACTGTATTAAAATAGGGGCTGCGTAGTCAATGAGGGACCGTACAACAGATATATAGAACATCCTTAGGACTGGAATGGCAGCCCCCAGGCCCATGTTTGCTGGCAGCTGAAGTGGCACTAGCCATGGCAGACAGAGGTCTCGAACATACTGTACAGCATGGAGTGACTTCCTGAAACTCAGCTGTACACCCAGGTACTTATGTGTATGAACTCTAGGGATGGGAACATTATTTACATTGGGCAGATGAGAGACCTTCCCTTTGGCTTGAAATTTGGTTTTACTTTCATTAATTACAAGTCCCATTTGAACACACAATGCTGCTAGTTGTGACAGAGTTAACTGGAGAGTCCTGGGTGTGGGGCATTGGAGGAGTATGTTGTCAGCACAGATGAGGACCTGGGTGCCGTGCGGGAAGGAACAACGCACAATTTTGTCCATTAAAACATTGAAAAGCATTGGACTACGGACTCCACCCTGTAGTGTTCCAAGCTCAAAGACTTCCTCAGAGGAGACTGCACCTTGAAACCAAACCTGTGCTGTTCTATTGTACAAATAGTCCCTGATCCATCCAAATAATCTACCTTTGACACCTTTGAGAATGGGTTCCTCCATAATAACATCTTTGTTGGCCCTGTCGAAGGCACCCTTGAGATCAACGAAAGCTCTACAGGTAGCATCCTTATTTATGAGGCACTCATAAAAACAATGACTTGTGGAATGACCTTTTAGGAAGCCCTGTGCATTGCCAGAGAGTACAATACCCACCTTATATGTAAGCCTGTTCAATATTACCCATTCCATCATCTTACACAGACAGCTGGTGAGAGAAATGGGGCGTAAGGTGCCATCACCTTTGGGGAATGGGATGATAATGGCTGTTTTCCAGGATTGGGTAAGCTTGCCTGCAGTGAGAGACATGTTGAATAGGTCTAAGACCGGGGTGTCTACCTTTACCTCCAGGAGGGCATTGAAGATGTCATAGGTGATGCCATTCTTGCCAGGAGCTGTTGACTTGCCCAATTTAACTGCTGAGAGAAGTTCATCATGTGTGATAGACACACAGGTGTCATCTGGCAAAGAAACACTGTGGCGAATCAATTCCATCCTTTGTGGTCTTTGCCGGTCAAGCGCCTCCTGGTGTTCCATAGGAAGGCCAGAGAAGGATGAGGCTTCCTTCCACTTCAGGACGAGCTCTTGTGCCCTGCCGGCAGGATCAGGGTCACACACCTGCCGTCTGGGCTTGCCCCGGACACTGTTAACGTGGTGCCACACCTCTCGGAGGGATCGGGTCCTGCGCACCCGGTCCAAGAAGGAGACCCAGTACTTCTTTCTTTCCTGCTGCCTCAGATCCATGAGGTGTCGATCCACAGTAACCATAGCATCCCATGACTCTGTGTCTGCTGGGTTAAGCTGCCAACGTCCCTGGTAGGCAGTGAACGTCAGTTCAGGATCACAGGGTTGGTAGTGTAAGTCCAGTGGCGTGGAGTGTGGGTCCTTGCCAGAGCCCTTGGAGTCGCGATGAATCCCTCAATAGTGTGTAGCAGTCTGTCGTACATTGCCTCTGTGTCAGCGAATGAGCCCTTCACGGCAGAGTACCACATCATCACATGGACAACGAGGCCTGCCATCCTGGATGGTGGCACCGTCAGGCGCTTCCTGGGCACTGCTGGGGCGGACTGCACCGGGAAGGTCGTCTTCAGGGCGAAGTGGTCACTCAGCAAAGACCTGACAAGAAGAGTTTCAGCAGTACATATTGGCATATTGATAAAGGCTACATAGTCAAGTCTGCCTCCTTGTACATGTGTGGGTGCACGTCTACGAAAAGACGTCTGTTTGGTGGCGGCAACAGCGGCAGCGGCGTCGTGTGAAATCCTTGAGCTGCAAAAATGCTGGCGAGTCAGCCTTCTTTGCTCAAGAATCTTGCACTCCGTGTGTTCTGTGAGCCTATATAGGTGCAAATATAGTTTTTTTTTTATTATTTTATTATTCAGTAACGAATCGAAAGCACTTTTGGTTGATATAAATTGATACAAGTTTTAATAATCCAGCTATAACTACTATATAAAGCTGTGGAAAAAGAGAAATCTTTGGAGCTCAGGAATCTTGCGCTCCGTGTGTTCTGTGAGCCTAGGTAGGTGCTAATATAACTTTTTTAGCCTGTAAAATTATTCAGTAACGACTTGAAGGCACCTTCTATTGATATGAATCAAAACCGGTTTAAATAATCAGGTTATAATCGCTATATAAGGCTGTGGGAAAAAAAGAGACAAACATTGGAGCTCAATAAACTTGCAGGCCTTATGTTGTGGTGTTGACACAATGCACAGAAGGACGACTCGCCAGTATTTTCACAGCTCAAGGATTTCGCACAACAGCATGCCAATGCTCGGTGGTGGTGGTGGTGGCGGGGGTGGTGGCAGCGGCAGCTTGATGCTCGATGGTGGTGGTAGCAATGGAGATGGGGAGGTGGTGGTGGCAGCTTGATGCTCGGTGGTGGTGGTAACAGTGGAGGCGGCGGTAGGTGGTGGTGCTAGGGGAGGTGGTGGTTGCAGTGGCAGTTTGGTGCTCGGTGGTGGTGGTGGTAGTGGCAGTG
Source organism: Scylla paramamosain (assembly GCF_035594125.1). Taxonomy (NCBI): domain Eukaryota; kingdom Metazoa; phylum Arthropoda; class Malacostraca; order Decapoda; family Portunidae; genus Scylla; species Scylla paramamosain. The sequence goes on from NC_087161.1 coordinate 12,872,629, forward strand.
ATGGCAGTGACGGCAGCTTGGTACTCGGCGGTGCCAATGGTGGCGGCGGCGTCGGTTTAGTGCTTAGCGATGGTGGTGGTAGCGGCGGTGACTTGGTGCTCGGCGGTGGTGATGGTGGAGGCAGTGGCAATGGCGGCTACAGCTTGGTGCTCGTCATATAGCAAACGTAAACCGTGCCACACCTTCTGTCGCTTGGGTCTGCTGAGCCATCAATGTAATGCACGGCGGTGTGTGGGCTCGACACCTCGTGCATGGTTTGCAAGTCGTGCTGGCGTAGCTTTGCTGGAACACAATCCTGCATCCTACACTGAGACGGCTTGATGATAGTCCTCAGTGGTAATCGCACTAAGCAAACAACACACATTAAAGAAAATATTAATTTTAGTAAAATGATAATGTAATTTAATGTAATGTTAATGTTGTGTGGTGAATAATGTATGGATATAATATATTATATTCCTTATATTATAAGGAAGAAAGAAAAAGATATAAAAATTTGTTTAGAAGAAACATAGTGAATATGGTATGTGAGAGAAAACGGAATGTGAGAGGTATGGGAGAGAAAATGGAATGAGACAGAAAACATATCTCATGTAGGTGTAGTAAAATGTAACTGTGTATGCTACATACTACAATACTCTCCCCCTATTGACGAGGTAGGAGGTACAGCACCTTGCAGCGTCCGTAGACACAAGGAGCAAGGTCGCTGAGTTGAGTTGCGTAGAGATGCGTGCCGTTGCGTTGAGCTGCGTGCCGTTGCATTGGGATGTGTGCCGTTGCATTGGGATGTGTGCCGTTGCATTGGGTTGCGTGCTGCTGCATTGGGTTGCAAGTCATTGCAAAGAGTTGCATGCCGTTGCATTGAACAGCGTGGGGCATGGAACAACGTGGCAGCATGTGGAGTTGAGTATGGTTTGGTGCTGAGCATCGCGGGCGTTGAGCAGCATGGTGTAGAAGACCGTGGTGTTGAGTAACCCCTAAGGCATCCTGATATATATAAACAGGCTACATGGAGCGTGGAGGGCTATCTTCGGGATGTCTGCTGGGTTATGCGCGGCGTTGGGCAGCGTGGCGGTGAGCAGCATGGCGTCAAGCAACGTGTGTTGGACAGCATGGCGTTGTGTAACCTGAGAGGCATCCAGACGTAACTGAACAGGCCACACGGAGTGATGAGGCTTGTTATCGAGATGTCTGTTAGATGAACATGAATCTAGTGGTGGTGTGATGCCAGTGGTGCCGTGTGCTGGCATGGAGCCATGGTGGCGTGGTAGCGATGGAGATGAGATGCCGTGGTGCCAGTGATGGCATGATGACGTGGTGGTGGTGGCATGGGACTGCAGTGGCAGAATGGCGGCATGGCTGGGGCTGCAGAAGGCATAACAGTAAGGGATCCAGGTGAGTTGGTTGCCTCATAGAGGGCTGCAGATAATGAGGAAAGGTGTCAGTGGACTGCCAGGAGCCGGGGACCGTAGCGAGGATGCCAGAGGCTAGAGGAGCAGCAGGGGCAGTGGCAGGGATCCTGGGCGGAGACGCTGGAGGATGGAGCAGCAGCAGGGATCCCGAATGTGGTCGCCGGAGGCTGGGGTGGCGGCAGGGGTCGCTGGCAGGGCTGCCTGAGCCAAGGGCAGCTGCAGGGATGGCGCCAGGGGTCCCGGGTGGGGCCGCCAGAGGCCGGGACAGCAGCAGGAATCCCAGAGGGCGGCCGCTGCAGAGATGCGCGAAGGTGGCACCAGCGTCTCTAGAGAGAGAGAGAGAGAGAGAAACAGCTGTAGCAATGGCAATTTTAACCATGTGGTTAAAATTGGTGATAGCTATACTGAATTACGTTATACTTTACTAAACGCTGGATAACCATTGCAATGTCGAGTCAAGGCAAGGAGCTCCATCCCTGACATATGCCAAGCACCGGTAATTATGTGCGATGTTAAGATTCCCTTGAAGTAACAAGGAATGAAACCAATGTGTTCGGTTTTTCCCTCTTTTTCTCTGTTTTTTTTTTTTTTTTTTTTTTTTTTATCAGCCTGGCATGAGTATTAAGCCATTTTATTATTTCATTTCAATTTTATTGTATTTTTAACCTTTTGTATTTTTTTTTTAAATTGTTATTAATTTATTTTTAATATATGCAATACAATATATACACACTCATTCCTTTACACTGTGTAGTGTAGTGGTTAGCATGCTCGGCTCATAGCCAATGAGGCCCGGGTTCGAATCCCGGGCGAGGCAAGGCAAACAGGCGAGCCTCATAATGTGTAGCCCCTGTTCACCTAGCAGTAAGTAGGTACGGGATGTAACCCGAGGAGTTGTGACCTCGCTGTCTCGGTGTGTGGTGTGTCACTGATATCAGTCCTACCCAAAGATCAGTCACAATGAGCTTTGAGCGCTTTCCATAGGGGAACGGTTAGCTGGGTGACCATCAGACGACCGTAGGTGAATCACACAAGCTTCATTCATACAGGGTTCCTAATCCAATTACAAAACTATTGTCTTTTGCCAGGGCAGGGAAGAGGGAGGGGCAACTCACATGCACACAGGTATGGAGGCTACATAGCATTACTACGTATTATGTATGTACGTAAATGGAGAACACCTTCATATTAAGACCACGCAATACATAGTTCATACACACCTTCATACTTTTATTTACATATCATACAAGTGTATATACATAATGCATACATATAAGTGACATAATTTATATACATGTAAAATCACAGCTCTCTGATTAAATTAGTCTCAGTTAGAAAAATCATCAGTCTGTCTACCACATCCGGATGCTAATCACCCAAAAGCGTGGTCTGCATTAGCAGGAGGCCGCAGCTCCAACAGTAAATTGCCAAGGGCCGCCTCTCCTCTCGGTAACGCACACAGTAAAGTAGGATGTGCTTGACATCCTACAGGTGGTTACATTACAGGTGGTACATTAATTGTGGTGAGGCATTGGCTGTGTAGAGGAATATATGTGTAGGGAGGATGCAGCCCATCTTGAGGCCTGTTAGGACCATCTCCTCCCGCCTTTAGGGCAATTGGAGGAAGACCACTTGCCCAGGATGGGTTTGGGTGTTTGTGGATGTAGGTTGTCCCAATGACTCTGCCATAGGAGTTTTATTGATGGTTTAACAACTGAGAGACATGACTACAGATCCTAACAAAGGTTCCACACGCCCTCGAACTCTGCAGCAGACTGAGCCAGCATGTCAGCCTGTTCATTCTTGAGTATATGAGAATGTCTAGGCACCCAAATCAGCGAGGATTTACAACAAGAATTTAGCTTATTAATGATGTTGCCCTATATTTTATTGGACTCTACTGCCTGAAGGGCTGACATAGAGTTCGAAAAAATTACAATTGAATAATGAGGTGAATTTAATGCATAATCTATGGCCTAATCAATAGTAAAAAGTTCAGCAGAAAGCACTGATGTATGGACAGGCAGTCGGAACCTTAAGGAACACTCACATGACCACTCACTTGAACCCACACATTCATTCGTTTTGGAGCTGTCAGTGTATAGATGTGGGGATGGATGGAGGGCAGCGACGAGGGCCCAGAAGTGTTGGTGGAGCTCCACCTCGGTAACGACAGCCTTCTTCCCCGGGAGCCAGATAATAGTGAAAGTGGTGGTGGCTCGCTTCCAGGGAGTAAGAGTGGGTAGCACGAGTGGGTCCATGTCATTCAGTCTGACGTCCGTGCATTGGTAGAGCATGTTGAGTCTTGCAGCGACTGGACAGCGGACAGCATTGTGGAAGTTTTGGTGCTGCCATATAATTTTGCTTGCTGTGGAACCGAGGGAAGGGAAGCCTGCTGCTTTTGTCACTTGGGATGAAAGGAGGGCATCGTGTTGTATGTATAGAGGTGATATGTTGGCCTCAACCTCTATCCACGTCACATGAATGCAGCGCAGGGCCCCAAGACACATTTGCACACATTCTCAAATATACCCAGTCACTTCAGTGTTGGTTCCAACACAGACACATACACTGGTGAGCCATAGTCTAAGTGAGAACGAATTAAAGGACTTATACATCATTAATAAAGATTTTCTGTCTGCTACCCATGAGATGCCAGAAAGATGCTTGAGGCATTGATTTTTTTACGATAATGGATAAGCAATTCATTGACACAAATCTATGGTCAAAATGTAGACCCAGGAACTTTACTGAATTTTTTTAAACGGTATCAGCTGACCTATTAGTGTTAATTGCTAATTAGGTAAATTATTTCTAGTAAAAATAACACCGATACACTTATGAATGAAAAACTTAAGTACCCATAAAGAGGTCCAATGCTGGATGGAGTCAAGAGCAGCTTGAATCCATCCCACTAAGAACTATGCATTAGGTGAGGAGTGCCATAATGCACAGTCATCAGCATAGAGTGAGTATTTAAGATTCCTGGAGATAGTTGCTGACAGGATATCATTAATCATAATACAAAAAAAAAAAAAAAATGGGACTAAAAACACTATTCTGTGGCACCCAGGAGGCAGTAGGCACCTGCCGAAATTTTACTCCCAGTGAGGTCTGAAACACTGGATCAGGGAGTGCTGAGAACTTATCATTAAACCCAGCTGTGACCTCACTGAGCGTTTCCCTTTGTGTCTCACAACACAAGGTGGCAGTCACAGCCTGCCCTCTAAAGATAACTCTCTTCCTCTATACAAAACTACAAGTACCTAATAACACACCCTTCACTCAAAATTTCAAAATTATCATAGCGACTCCTACACCAGCCTCGGAGTCCCCATCTGGGGAGGGGACCAAAAATGTCCCACGGTCTGACTGCCCTTCTGACAACGACCCTAAGTGTCTTGACACCCCCCTCACCTTTTTCTTCATTAACTTCTGTAGCATTCCCGGTCTAAGATCTAATTTTCAATCTGTATAACACCACCTCTCCTCTTCTAAACCTCATCTTCTTTTCCTCACTGAAACTCAGGTGTCTGAGGTAACTGACAGTAGCCCCTTTTCTGTTCCTTCCTACTTTCTCTATCCTCATTTTCGATCCAAAGTTGGATGTTGCGTTTATGTGCACAATGACTTAACCTGCTCTTGTGCCCACGCTCTTGGATCTACCGAGTTTTCCATCTGGTTACGACTACAGAATCACTCTCAAACTAAATTTATCTGTGCTGTATACCTCTCACCTAACTCCTCTGACTATAAGAAATTCTTTGACTAACTTAACTTCTAAAGTGGAGTACATTCTGACCCTCTTCCCTTTGGCAGAGATCTCCATTCTTGGAGACTTCATTGTTCACCACCAGCTTTGGCTTTCCTCTCCCTAAACTGACCATCCTGGTGAACTAGCCTTCAACTTTGCTATCCTCCACGACCTAGAGCAATTGGTGCAACACCCTACTCGTATTCCTGACCGTCTTTGAGATACGCCAACATTCTTGACCTTTTCCTGACCTCTAATCCTTCTGCTTATGCTGTCACCCTCTCTTCTCCGTTGGGCTCCTCCGACCACAATCTCATATCTGTATCTTGTCCTATTGCTCCAATCCCTCCTCAGGATCCCCCTAAGCAAAGGTGCCTCTGGCATTTTGCCTCTGCTAGTTGTGGGGACCTGAGGAGGTATTTTGCTGCTTTTCCTTGGAATGACTATTGCTTCCGTGTCAAAGACCAGTCTTTGTGTGCTGAGCGCATAACAGAGGTGATAGTGTCTGGCATGGAGGCGTACATTCCTCACTCTTTTTCTTGACCTAAACTTTCCAAACCTTGGTTTAACACAGCTTGTTCTCATGCTATACATGATAAAGAGGTGGCCCCCATAAGGTACTTAAGCCTTCCATCACCAGATTCTCGTGCACTTTATATTTCTGCCTGGAACCATGCCAAGTCTGTTCTCCAACTAGCCAAAAAAACTCCTTTATTAGCAGAAAGTGTCAAAATCTTTCAAGATCTAACTTCCCACGTAACTTCTGACATCTAGCCAAAAATATCTCCAATAACTTTGCTTCTTCTTTCCCCCCTTTATTTCAACCAGATGGCACCACTGCTATCACATCTATTTCTAAAGCTGAACTCTTCGCTCAAACCTTTGCTAAAAATTCTACCTTGGACGATTCTGGGCTTGTTCCTCCCTCTCCTCCACCCTCTGACTACTTCATGCTACCTATTTAAATTCTTCGCAATGATGTTTTCCATGCCCTCGCTGGCTTAAACCCTCAGAAGGCTTATGGACCTGATGGGGTCCCTCCTATTGTTCTCCAAAACTGTGCCTCCATGCTTGCACCTTGCCTAGTCAAACTCTTTCAGTTCTGTCTGTCAACATCTATCTTTCCTTCTTGCTGGAAGTTTGCCTACATTCAGCCTATTCCTAAAAAGGGTGACCATTCTAATCCTATTGCTTTAATTTCCTGGCAGTCTAAATTTTTTTTAATCTATCCTCAACAGGAATATTCTTAAACATCTATCACTTCACAACCTTCTATCTGATTGCCAGTATGGGTTCTGTCAAGGCTGCTCCACTGGTGATCTGGCTTTCCTTACTGAGTGTTGGTCATCCTCTTTTAGAGATTTTGGTGAAAATTTTGTTTTTGCCTTGGATATATCAAAAGCTTTTGATAGAATCTGGCACAAAGTTTTGATTTCCAAACTACCCTCCTACGGCTTCTATCCTTCTCTCTGTAACTTCATCTCAAATTTCCTTTCTGATCATTCTATTGCTGCTGTGGTAGATGGTCACTGTTCTTCTCCTAAATCTATTAACAGTGGTGTTCCTCAGGGTTCTGTCCTGTCACCCACTCTCTTCTTATTATTCATCAATGACCTTCTAAACCAAACTTTTTGTCCTATCCACTCCTACGTTGACGATACCATCCTGCACTTTTCCACGTCTTTTCATAGACGTCCAACCCTTCAGGAAGTAAGCATTTCACACAGGGAAGCCACAGAACGCCTGACTTCTGATCTTTCTAAAATTTCTGATTGGGGCAGAGCAAACCTGGTATTGTTCAATGCCTCAGAAACTCAATCCCTCCATCTATCAACTCGAGACACAACCTTCCAGACAACTATCCCCCTCTTCTTCAATGACACTTAACTGTTCCCCTCTTCTACACTGAACATCCTCAGTCTGTCCTTTACTTATAAACTGAACTGGAAACTTCATATCTCATCTCTAGCTAAAACTGCTTCTATGAAGTTAGGTGTTCTGAGACATCTCCGCCAGTTTTACTCACTCCTTTCCCTAGCTGCTAACTCTGTACAAGGGCCTTATCCGTTCATGTATCGAGTATGCTTCACATGTCTGGGAGGGTTCCACTCATACCACTCTTCTAGACAGGGTGGAATCAAAAGCTTTTTGTCTAATCAACTCCTCTCCTCTAACTGACTGTCTTCAACCTCTCTCTCATCGCCGCAATGTTAGTAGTAGGGAAATTGCCATGGGAGTCGCCATACCTAAAATGGCATGCCATGGGGGTTGCCATAAATGGCGACCCCCATGGAATTGGCCATTTTAAGAATGACAACTCCCATGGCAATTTTCCAGAGGCCTCAGTGGCAATCCATTTCAGGATGGCGACCCTGACTGTAAATTAACAGGGGTGGGGGGGTGAGGTGGGGTCATTCACGATGGTGTCACCAGGGGTCATGTTAGGGGGAGGGGAAGGCGATGGCGGTGCTGATGGAGAGGTGGGGGCGTGTGTCCTTATCCTTCGGCGGCTATGGAATGACTAAATGAATCAATGATGGTGGGTGGAAAATAATTGAATGGAAAGGGGGTTGGGGGGGATGAAGGGGGAGGGACTGAACGCATCAGGCAGGCAGGCGGCTGGGATCGCTGACGGCTAGACGTGGGAGTCACCATCACACGCGTGATTTGGGAAACCCTTTCGGCCAGCCATTATAGTCGCCCTTTCACTCGTGTGGATCCTGGACGGGCAGGGTGGCTTGAGTCTTGCCATCACGTGTTCCCTCCGACATCTCAGTACATTCCAAGGTCTTGCCACTTCCCGATGGCCAAGGTCGCCACGACTACCCACGCGGTTCTGTTACCTGCCATCCCTTTACCTGGATGAAGCGTCTGTGATGGCTGGAGTGGGTGGCTGTCATCTTCACTTTCGCTGACTGCCAGTGGCGTGGGTGATTTCGCCGACATAATACTTATGACGGATGGTCACCTCATTATTATTATAATTATTATTATTATTATTATTATTATTATTATTATTATTATTATTATTATTATTATTATTAGAAAGGTTATGCAGAGTCGATGGGACATTTTATTTTTATTAGGGCAAATACATCTCATTCATTCAAAACATTTGTGAATTGAAGGCGAAGAGATCATCGTCATCGCTGTCAATGATGGGCGTAGTTTTAATAACTCTAGGAATCACCTTCTTACAAGGAGTGGGTGGGGCATTGGGGAGTTTTGGTGTGCTGACATCCTCTGGCGTGTTAGGGGGCATATATATATATTTTTTTTTCTGTTTTCCTGGGATTTCTTCACCTCCTGAGCCTCATTGCTGCCTACAGCTGATTCATCTGTCTGCCACGGCTGTGTTTCGGCGGGCAGTGGCATCAGCGACTCTGGAGGTAGCGGCCGCGACTGCTGCTGCAATTGCTGCTGCAGCTGCGACTCCTGTCCTGATGGGACATCAGGAGGTGGACTCGCTGGCAGCGGTGACATGTCGTCATCGCTAAAGATCAATTTCTTCTTTGCAGGCTCCAACATTCTCTCCACATCGATATCCTCATGGTCGGTGCGGCTTCGCTTACCTCCAACATCGCCCAGATAGATATTAAAGCAGAAAGAGATACGTTCTGTAACAGACAAAAAAAAAAAAAAAATGATGAGAACAATGGAAGAGTTTTTTTTTTTTTTCTCCCTCCCTCTCCCTCTTCTTATTCATTGGCAAAAGAACGTTAATGTAATTTACAATGGCAAAGGTGCGTGATGGCATGCAAGGTAATGGCGTACTTACCTGCGGTTCTCAAGATGAAATGCTTGTTAGCTTGCTCCATTCTTGGAGATGAGTCCTTGATGTCTGACTGGGTTGAGAGGCGATGGCGAAGTGATGCTTATCCATCAGCAATTACCCCATATTGACCCCTTTCCCACACCCCACCCCTTTCCCCCATCTACCTTATTACCGCTTTACAGATGTTATGACATCTTGCTCGGTTGCCTGCCAGGCAAGATGTAGGCATGCAACGCGGCATTTTATGAAATATTACGTAAGCCATATGAGTAATTTTTTTGTCATTATGTAGATATTGATGGTTTTTGAAGGTGGTGTGAATAATGCACATTGCACGTTTTAATGTATACCAACTCAGTAGAGGGCAAAAGAACATGCAATAAATGCCGCACACAAGGGAATTCAGCCCCTGAAGTTGATGATTTAATGTGCTAATTTTCATATGTGGACAAGTTTGCATAAAATGATGTAAGACGGCGGAATTGTATTTGGGATGTAAGTTATAGCTATCGTAATAGCCTATGGTCTGACTTTGAAAATTAAGATAAACAGTAATCCAGTGGCCCATGGTCTTCGAGTCACTCAATGTATTTAGAATGAAAATGCATGGCTTCGCCTGTTTTCTGGCAAGATTTATCAGCTCTGTCACACAGCGCTGATTGTGACAGCCTAAAAAATAAACTCGATTGCCCAAGATACCTGCTAGACTGGCTTGTATTTCATGTGCATTCATGATGGCTTATGCGTGGACAATGCAGCGAATGTGACGATAATGATAAATTTCTATGACACCAGTAGTGTCGGCGAAAAACATGATAACGTGGTTGTGATTACGTCCCTTAGCAAAAGACAGATTAATTCTTATATTCCCTGATTTATCCAGAGGGATGGCATTAAGCATGTCCTCCGTCACAAAGTTAAAGAAACATATTGTCTGACCCTTATTAAAAGCATCAAATGTTAGGGAATTACGCATGTCCAATCCTAGTGACTCAAGGGTCGTGTAAAATAATTTTGACGCGTGATGCAGGAAAGAGCTGCAAACGTTATAAATGGTCGCCCCATTCACGGTGATATGTACATGTGACAAATTGGCGTGATGAAAATATAAACCATTCTTATCAATTACGCCTTGTAAGCTGTCCATATCAACTATTGCCATGGTCAAATTTTGAGGTATAATTTGCGCAAAAGGTAATTTGGCAATCAAAGATGTTTGATTGGTGGCTAACACATACGTCTTATTGAGTGTCCTGTTGAAAATGTATTGTATTGGATTTAGAGTAAAGGAGTTATTTAACGATTCTAAGGTGGGTGGATGCCGCGTGATGCGGTCAACCCATAACTTAGCCATCTCGAGCTTAAATTTGAAACTGCTGGCGTCTTGGTGTGAATTAAGAATCCTTGTTTTGTTAGCCAATTCTAATAAAATTCTCACATCAACAGAGTCAAGCAGGTAAGCTTCCAGACTTGATATATCCGAAAACAAAGGTGCAGTCATCGAAATGCTGTGCGTTTTACAATCTTTTATCATTTGTTTCTCGTCTTTATTCCCCCGCATGAAATAGTCTTCATCAAATTTATTGATTATGCCTTTTTGATCCATCATAATCGCGGTGGTAGAAGGCAACACAACCGATAGTCAATTTTATCCTGAGCGATTGTTGTAATCATTTTAATGAAGGTGTGATAGTTGAACAAAGAGGATGACTCCACAAGCTGTTCATTAAAATAACAAGCACAAGACTTAAACATTGTATTATTCAAGCCATTACTAAAACAACGTGATTGTTGTCGTCTAGTGGCGCGCCGTCCGCCTTTGCCATGCTAACTTGCAATTCTAGAGACAGCATTGATAGATCCAAAAATTGTCCTGGAATGCCAGGCAGTCTAAATTCAATGTAAGGGTAGTTAATCCCCGCATGATTATTAGCATTAGTGTCTAAATTAATGGGTAATATGTCCAACTTTCCCCTCGCAGCGACTGACGATTTGATGGAATGCAGGCAATTCACTAGCATGAAATTCTCACTCACAGTCATCAGATAATTGCTCAGGGGGGTGGAGGTCACTCCACCCTGCACATCCAGGCTGTAATGAGTTATCTTCACGACTAAGCTAAATATTAAAGATATCTGCTTTATACCAAGTCTTTCTTTTCAGTTGCCTGGTTGGCTGTTTTCTCTTTTTTTTTTTTTCCGACTCCATCTTTCCTCTTTTTCATTACTCGTCCACCTCGAACTATCTTTTCACCCACTCTTCATGGCAGTGACACCTCTATTTCTTAATGATTCGTGAAGTCGTTTCCCCTCTAAAACATGTTAATAAACCTTTTCCCATTTGGAGCGCTTCGGGTGCCACAGTGCGCATGAGAAAGGAATTGCACTTTAAGCAAAGCCACTCAAATGGAAAATAGGCCGCCACCTCTTTTTGAATGGGGTGGAATAAAAACCCGGATGTCGTCTAACCCCCACTTCTTTGCTTTGCGTAAAAAGCAAGTCTTATTCCGCTCGAGTGGGAGGTGTGAACACTCTCGTCATGATGACCGCCACGTCACGAATAAGACGCCGAGCATAATCACCGGCTATTTATTTCTGTCTGATATGCAGTAAGAGTGTAATTTATTTACCCCTCCCAAAGTGAATGGGCCAGCCAACTTGATCCACGAGTTGAATCGCAGTCGAATTGATAATAGTTTTACTGAGCGATTTTTATGCTGTCTGATGGAAATCTTTACCACTGGCAGATTCCATGCTAATGACTTCTAGTAAGTTGACATGCTGACTGCCATATATCGTCGGTGACACACAGTCCGCGTAAAATAGTGCGAAATCTATCCCCCCATCCATTCGAGATGGGGAAAGGGGCGGGAATGAAGGGAGAGTCGTTTTTGGCGTATGAACTGTATAAATTATACTTGGTGTAATAATCAAAGCCCAAGATTTGAGCCATCCTGGATCCAAATTTCGCAGTCAAGTAGCAGAAATGGCCATTGTTGTCGCACTGTGGGGCATTCCAAAGGACGTGATCCACCCTTCGCGTTTTTTCATTACAGTTAAAAAATTGATCGCCCTCAAAATACCGGTCATACTCAACCTTCATGCTGCTTTTTAATTCTGTGGCCAATTTGATATTAAAGACGTCAGCCATATATCCAGTATCGGATTTGAGGTGTGTATGTATGGTGTGTTTCATCGGCATGGGCTATAGCCCAAATTTCAATCCTGCAGGCATAATCACCCCCCACTAGACCCAAGAACTGTTTTGGATAAAAGCAGTTTATCAGACCTACTTCATATTCCTTATTTGGATCAAGATGGATGGGTGGAGTGATTCTATTTTCAAAGCGATGGGGTTGGTTATGGGGGTAGAGGTCGGTGTTGCCCAGACTCGTCAAATACAGATAATGTTCTGCTCCCGCCATGATCAAAATAAATAATAACAACCATCCCAATTAAGGAATACATTTATACTCGATTCATCAAACACACATCAACTTTATTTTAAAATTTTGCATGATATAGTTTATTCAGACTTCCTCACCAGAATAGCTTCAACTCTAAAAGGTTGAAGTTGCTTCGCCAGCCCTTCCACCATAGGCAGGTAATTATTCGTCCACTCATCCTGGCAGCAACCTCTGCACCCCATTCCTTCTGGGATGATAATCTGCTCCACTTCAGTGTTCGCTATGGCTAGCAGGGCAATCTTTTTCAGGCAATTCTGGAAGTGTTGATGTCGGTTCACGCTTGTATCCATCTTGAGTCCTTCCACATAAAGCAAATCCTTCGATGTTGCAATTGCCTGTCGCGCCTTCTCTTTACCCTCGACGGCCTCGCCCCAACCAGACTGAGTCACGCAGGCCACCAAGTGAAGGAGATTTATGCTTCCAGTGGGAGGCGCGTGGATAATGATATGTCCTGGTTCATCTCTCGTGTCTGCCGTGGCCCGATGAAGCGAGTAGAGTCTCTTTCTAGCTGCATGCGTATTCTCGTATGGATAAATCGTTTTGAGGTCCTGCGCAATCCCACATGGTTCGGTGGAGACCACATTTACTGCGTAAGCAATATAACAGCGACGATCGCAGAAGGCGCCATTGGTCAGCCTACCCTCGACCACCTTCATCTTGACAAGTAATTGGAGGGTAGATCCACACGTCGAACCCTCTGTGAGAGGAGTGAGGGGGAAATGTAGCATAGCAGACCTTTATTTGCACGTATTGGTCAATATTACACCTCTTGTGTAGTAGAATTATTCGTTCAAATTGACGCAGGTGTTATTTTTTTTCCTTTGTTGGTGGGAAGGGATGGAGGGTGGGGAACATATTTTTTATTAGGGGATGTGGGTGATGGGACGAACTTTTTTGACTATAACCCTTATCAATTATCCATCCGTGGGTCTGCACCCTTGATGCGCCTAACACGTGCACGTCAATCACTCATGCGTTATTGATTTACTTACTCGTTTACAGAGTAAGACGGGGCCTTTCATTTTAATATGCTTCCCAGATGTGGCTGATCCCGCCGCCTATCAATTTACTTTGTTGAGTCGTATTTCTGATAGCGTCCACAGGGAGTTGTGCCAAGCAAAGTAGCATTGATAATAATGGACGCTTATTGGCTGAAAGTCTTTTCGCATCTGCCTTTCCGTGACTGAATACTCATATGAGATCAAACACACTTATCCCTGAAAATGGCAGAAGTAAATTACTGCAATCATCCCATGAAATCCCAGGTTTACCCTCCAATAATTTCAAGAGAAATAAACCGTATTTTCTAAAGGAAGGTGGAACAGCAACTCGAATTAAATCATCCAAGGGTGGATTGACAGCTGTGCATGACAGCGGTACCACAGTGGAGGTGACGGTGGTGGCGGTGGCTGGCGGCAGAAGTGAAGTTTTTTTTTTTCTTGACTTGTTTTGACGTGAATTGGTGCGGAGTTGTGACGTCGGCCGGTTTAAACTTACACCTCTCGGCAACTGAGATGGGAACTAAACAATATTCTTTCATCTCTGTAGTAAACTTGTTATTGTCGACACAGCTATTGGGAGTAATGCGGCCAATATTCTGCCACCTCATTTAGAGATTAAAATGGCTTTTTTTCTTGTACACAGGCATCTTCTTCAAGGCTACAGTGCGAATATCACTCTTGAATTTTTTCAGGTGGTTAATGATGGTATCGTCGTCCATCAGGCGTTTCTTCAAAAAGTTGGCGAATATTTCCGAGATGCCATTGACTTCATGCTTATTCAAACTCTGCAAGACCTGCTTCTGCAATTTAGGGGAGGTGTGAGAGAGGAGGAAAACCAAATCCTTGTACTTCAATATCAATGGTTTTTCCTCATCCATATCTTACTAAGTCGTCCACATCTATCCAGCTGTCAAATTTATCTGGATATCCATGCCAGTAGACGAAATACTTTCTCTTACCTCGCTCAACTTTCAATCATAATATATCAATCTGGTAATGTGTTGGAAGAGAGGACTTGATTAATTCTTCCTTGTAGAATGCGTTGGTCACATCCTCACCCGCCAAATCCCTTATGTAATAAACAGGAATTTCATGTGAGTAATCCACACGACTTATCTTAAAAAGCTCCTTGTTATTGTTGATGGTATAACCCTTATTAAATTTAAATTGCGTTCGGGAAGCACGTTGCAGGCGTACAATGTCTCCCACGTCTAATTCATGACGACTTTCTTTCCTCTTGGCCAATTTAAATACATTTGTTTAAATTGCCTCCTGACTTGTGACAGGTCGCAAAGGCGGTGAACCTGGGCCGGTGTTTGGTTATCACCCAAACTGCAGTGTGGGGTGTGATTGTACATGTTTATTAGGTTGGGCAAGACGTTAATATGCGTCAGTGTGTTGTTCTGCGTGAGATATTTATATATTTTTGCCTTTATGGTTTGGATAACCCTTTCTGCCAAACTTGCCTTTGTTTCGCGCGAGTAATTGGAATATAAGGTAATACCTTTCAAAGTCAGATATTTTTTCACTGCTTGATTATAAAATTCGGATCCCTGATCGGTAAAAAGACGCGACATGCCTGTAAAACTCCCCGACTCTAAAATTTTTTTCAGCGCTTGCAGGGTACTGCATCCAGATTTACTTGTCAGCGTTGCCACTTTCAAGTACCTGCTGAAAACGTCCAGGCAAAACATGATGTATCGAATGCCGCCATTGTGTCTGTGCAGCTTCATAAAATCTGCCAAATTGCAAGTTAAAATCACGGATGGTTTAGGAGTGAGAATTTTTCGTCACAGAAAACGTTTCAGTGTCTACCTGTGAAGCATATAAGTGCAGACGCCCTGCAGAAATGCCCTCACATCGCGGAGTGTTAGATTCTTATCCCTTTTCTTCCCCTCTCTCTAGAGTGCTTGCACACCTCCTTAAGACGCAGGATTCGTCATATCCCGGTAAAGTTCGTCCAAAACGACGTTCATAGCAGATAGACTTTCTCACAGGGTGGCTCATTCATAATATTTGTGCGCAGTTGAATTTCTTCGGGTGCATTCGGGGATAAATTGCACAACAAATAACCGTGATCTCGTCTAAGCACAACATTTTTATAAATTTCCACAAAGTGTTTGGCGCGCTCCTTTCCATAAAGTTGCCTGCCCAGACATTCAATTTGATATATATCTCTGTTTTTCATAAGAGTGTAAGGCGAGGCATTTAAAGTTATCGTTCTAGCATACTTTCCGGGGAAAAAGACATTCTGCGCTATCATTATAACTGACAAATTTTTATGTCTCCCTTTGGTGAAGGCCTCTGCTATCGTTTGAGAATTGCCAGCCGTGAGGAAATTGTCATCTAATATCAAGAGCGTGTGTGGTTGTGGATCGGCATATGGATTGTCATCATCCATCACAGGATCAATAATTTTCTCATGCACTTCAACCTTATTTGAAAAGGAGAATTCTGCTGCAGCGAATGCGATGAGATGCCACAAGTGATAATTCTGTTAAATCGACGTTTATATTTCTCTATAATTTTATTGCAGAGGTGTGTTTTGCCGGAATTTGTATAACCTGCGATAATTATGCGTGCAGGATATCTGAAGAGATTCAGCATCTCTTCGCTAAATGTCTTGTCCATGTTAAGTTCAGAGGGTCACTAAAAGACGCTATGATATGTTTACAGTATTTATTGATTAACCTTTATTTACATGGTCATTGTAGGTAACAGCATATCTATCCTCCCCAGCTGCATCCTCATCCCTGCCCTCTAATTATGACGTGGATCTCTCCCAACTCACGCCTCTTCCTCAACCTCCTCTTCCCTCTTCTTAACCTAAGTACAAATGTTCTTACATTACCTCCTCCTCTTCCTCCTCCTCCTCCTCCTCCTCCTCCTCCTCCTCCTCCTCCTCCTCTTCCTCTTCCTCCTCCTTATCCCACGTGGACAGTACAAATGTTCTTACATTACATGAACAATTCCCCTCATCCCCCTCCTTAACCACATGGTCAATACAAATGTTCTTACATTACATGAATGGCAGCTGCTAGCCGCTGCGGTCACTCTCCACCCCTTAATTATGATGTGAATAATGTCATGGAAAGTCCCTCCCGATCATGTCACAACCCACTCATTAACCCATCCTTCTCCTCTTCCTTAGCCTACATGGTCAGTGCAAATTTTTTTTTTTTTTTTTTTTTACATTACATGAAGGGCAGCTGCTACCAGCGGCGTCCTCTCTTTCTCTACCCCTTGATTATGATGTGAATAATGTCGTGGAAAGTCTCTCCCGATCACGCCACAGTCCACTCATTATCCCATCCTCCCCCTCTCCCTCCTCCTCCTCCTCTTCCTCATCCACCTCATCCTCCACATCCGCTGCCACCTCCTCATCCATCTCATTCTCCACATCTCTTTCCCGTTGAACATTGTCGGGGTGATAATATGCCCTTGAGGTATAGCCATCGACGTGAAAGTGCTTGTCATCAAAATGTGACAACATACACTTTCACATGCGAGTGGTACAAATTTGTCCTTTCACATTTCTGATATTATAGCAATCCACCATCCCACATGCGACATTATTAAGTGTTTCCCTATACTGCTGATGCAATATATTTTGCTGATGGTGAGTTGGAATGCCTTTACCTCGAGATACTTGCTTGTCATCTTCCAACAGCAGCAAATACATCTTTGGCTTTAATATGATCACCTCTTTAATGAGTGTGGATCCGGTTTCAGGTTTCAGCAAGCCTAGTTGACCTTTCCGCTCCCCATTAAGACACAGGTGATCTGAAGCAAAGTTATTGGCGTCAAGAAAGTTTCAGTTCATCATTTAAGTTTGTAGGTATGTGTAGACTGAATATAAAACTGTCAGTATCTTCATAAGCTAATTTAGCTCTCTCCCCGTAATTAGCTTTGATGACACGATACCAAAAGTTGTACATGTACTTCTTTGCCACTTCTAAAATATGATATCCCAAGTAATTTGGCTGCCTGATTTTAATCGTATTCTTACTGCTGACGCATATGACTCAGTCCTCGCCTAATTGATGTACCCTTTTAAAGGATGGATTTCTTGCATATTTCAGGAAAGACTTTCTTTTTGTCACTAATTTCTGTGGAAGTCTGCACTTCACTTCAGATAACATGGATCTGCCATAAACAGCGTTTGACATCAGTTTGCAAATGCGATTTTTAATGGTGCATGTCTTATTTTTACGCTGAGTAACGTTCCTTTCTGTGAAAGGTTTCAGGTATGGAGCCTGTCTGAAGCTATATATAGCATGGACACATTGTATTTCCAGTCCAAATGAGAGTGAAAGTTGCAGCAATTCCAGAATTATGAGAATATCTTTCAGTCCCTTATGACTGGCCATGAGTTTACGATTTTTCCTCCCCAGCTTACGACTCTCAGCTTCTAACAGTTTTTTACTGTACAGCGAGATTTCATCTTCTGTAATAGTCATGTGTGCAAGCCACAGAGGGAACTCGTCCATGACCCGGGCCACGTCGGGGGAAACGTCGCAGGTGTTCAAATGCAGCCAGTAACTGACGTCGCCATCTGTCGCGTGATTCTGGATGCCAACTTCAAAAAAATCATCCATCTCTGACTGAGAAAGTTTTTTGATGTTGCCCATAGGCAGGGGGAACATATAACGGTTGCATATAATGAATTATAGTCCAGATAGAACACATGGGTGTCGGGTCCGCCGTCGGGTTCGCGGTTTGACTGCAGGTGTGGCCTGACACAAGTTACAAAGCCTCCTCGTACATTTCTTTTGATCAGGTTATACATGTTAGGGTCATAAGGTGGATCAAGTTGAATGCCTGTCGACTTTAAAAAAGTGTCATAAGCATAAGAAGACAGTGACACGTAATGTGCCACGTCCAGTCCATAAAATTCATGCAGGTATGATCTATATTTGAGATATGTGTTGGCTAATAACCCCACATCAATCTCACAATACAGTCTTATGTAATCACCTAAAGTGCGACAGGATGCCATACTCCACACGCTTTGAGCGTGTTCATATTCTCCAGGTAACAGAGCCTTCTCCTTGAGCGTGTCACAAAAATGCTTCATGAAGTGGCAATTGCCAATCTTCTAAGTGGGCAAGGTCGTTGAGGTACTCATAACAAAGAAACTGTTTTTGAGTGCAAATTACACGTCTTACATCCTCGGGGAGGTAATTCATCATCTCCTGGGCGTAACGTGTGTTATAGCCCGCCTGCACATGACTCTGAGCGAGATGACTGCGGCCAGCATTCATAATGGAAAGTGTGTCCTGAAACTGCAATTCCTTAATCCTTACTTTCAATAAATGCGATTCTGACTTGGCAAGGATGTCCATGTGCGACTCTGGCAACTGAAGGTCTTTTATGATTAAGAAGACGTCAAAGCTCATATTATGCGCCAGAGAGATGAGATATTTCCTCATGTCACGACACTGGAAGTTGCATCGCGTGCACAATGCCCCCTTGTAATTATTTTGTGGTAATGAGTGGTCGTGATGTTTATGAAATGGGGTTTTCACATTAAAGGGTTGCTGGCAGAGCTCGCAGTGGCGCTGACATTTGAAGTGGACTTCATCCTCCACAGACATGCTAATTGGATAGCTAACTACACTTTCCTTGATGATTCACCAAGCTTCGGATAGGCTATCAATGAAATTATTCATGGGATCTTCGCCGAAATAACTTCTCTTTTCCACGACATCTCCATGCCTATTGATGATGAGATACGAGTATCCAATTGGCTCATGTTCAGCTATCACATTCCTATTCTCCTAAGGTTTTATCATAGTTTCAAAATAAAAAAATGCTAAGTAGGCAGGTTGATAGGTATAGGCAAAATTTTTTAATTTTACTTTTTCAGCATCACCTGGAAAGAGAAGAGTTTGAGTGAAGTCGCAATGGCACTTGTGATCACTCAAACTGACAGACTTGGGAACTGAGCTGAAACATATTTTGCAAAACTGATGACCCTCTGGGGTGGGACAGCTTCTCGTCAATTTCTGGTGTAGCTTCTCCACGTCTTTAATGAGCGTCATATGTCTTCTGCCTAGTAAAAGGAGTGGGGTTACAGTTTTATACTTGCGTGAGCCTTTTCTTGATAATGTTAAATAGTACATCTCACCGCTTTTGGTCAGTGTATAAACATCCAGAGACAGGCGATTTAACCTTTCTAACTGACTCAAGTTCTCCCAAATTACAGGACTCTACTTTTCCGCGCATGACGTATTTCTCTCCGCCATGCCGTCTCCATAATATTTTTGGAATTCTATTCCATGGTACACCTCGGGCATGAAGTCTGAAAGCCGCCAAACGCTGAATAACACAGGATGAATGTCAGCCATCAGGATTGAAAATTTCATTCCCACCTTGCACGCTTCTAGGATAAGCAGCATAATCTCCTATGCCACTGCATGCAACATGCAAGCAATAGTTGATGAAAAAATTCTGTACTCTTGAAATGATAAAACCAGATCCTTCAGTCTCGCTGGTAAGGCTTTCCAATCGACTGTTCAGCTGATGGATCCATAAATCAACAAGGTCAGGCACATCTTGATAGATGATCAGCCATGCTCTAAAAGCAATATGAATGACTCGATGTTCATCTTCGCCCAAGGTAGAGAATTTAACTAGTAACAGAGAAATGTGTGAAAATATTTTCAGGGTAGGGGGGAATGGTGAGTCATGTGACATGAAATATGATCTAATTTCCCATATAAAGAACTCCCTGTATTCGGTAAGTAGACCGAGTGGATCTCTGCTTACATGATCAGGTATGTCATATTGATGTCTGGTGAAGCTCCTCATAAAATTTCCCCTGGAATCAATTAACCGCGGTTCTTCCGGTGACCCACACTCGTCGTGGCCTGCTTCTGCTGGTTCTCCCGGCATGCCATGCTCATCATGGCCTGCTTCCACTTGTGGCGTGTCTGGGGGAAAAAAAAATAGAAGTAGCAGCGACAGTTAATTATTATTATTATTATTATTATTATTATTATTATTATTATTATTATTATTATTATTATTATTTATTATTATTATTTATTATTTTTAATGTTTACCTTGTGTAGGTAGCGGGGGACTTGAAGTTTCGGAAGAATTTAATACGTCCTCCAATAATCCACTCGGTCTCGGCTGTGGCGAGTCTTAAAAAAAAATAATATTAGTAGTGGCTGGTAGTAGTGGCGGTGGTACCATATTTATTGTTTTATTATTTGTAGTAGTTTTTTTTTTCTTTTTTTCTCACCTCTTCCCCCACCTCCGTGTGGGATGTTGGCTTGTGATGCTTGCCGACGTATGTGCTCTGCATCACCATTCTGCTCAACCTCAATTGAGTGTGAGCCTGTACAGGAAGATGTACTCAGAGCTGAAACTTGTAAAGATTGACAGTCATTTCATCTTTATTATTATACATTCTCGCCAAAATAAGTAATAATGCTTACCAGAAGAATCAGGATTCCCAACTTCGCAGGTGTGTTCTGGTGGAGGATGTGGAAACAGAACCCCACACCGCTCACATAAATCACACTGGTCTTCCACACATGAGGGGCAGGGTGGATTAGTGTGCCATCTCCCACACACTTCATATAAAAGCTACGTCTCTGCTGTCCCACAGTGAACACCCATTTTTCTTTTTTTTTTTTTCTATAACATTGCCAACACTTGCACCCCATCTGCTATGGCACGCGGGGAAACACTGAAGCTTCCCGCGTAGATGGCCACGAGGCGTGTGGCTTGACTCGGAAGTAGGCAACACCTGCCTGTTCATTATCTCCACCCCTACCCTTATCCCACCTTGATCGATTCTCTTCAAAACTTTACGTCCGAGACGCAAAGTTAACTTGGCCTTATATGTAACATGCAAGTAACACTGTTTTCTCCATCTTCAAACTGAATAGGTTTACATCTTTGATTGGCAATTTTGATGGCCACACTCTGTATAGTTGATACGGAAAGTAGTTTATATGTAATTGGATTCGCACCTTTACTGGTGCTGTCGCCAGGGAGTGGTATGACGTCTAATATATTAACAAGTTGGTTACCAAATCGCGTGGGGGAAATGATGTCAGTATAAACGTACATATAATCCGTCCCCGCATCAGTTCACAGTACGTATTGAGTGAATAATTTTATGGATGTTGAGGGGGAAGCTTTGCTTACACTGGAAGATGAAATGACATTGCCAGATCTTTGAAACAGTGTAGCGAAAATTTGGATTGAAACCCAGAATGCAAGCTATATGAGAGGCAAATTTTATACTTATATCACTGTAAATACGATCGTCATTAGGAGGCACGATCGCATTGTTAACTACGACTCTCTCCAAGTCGCGGTTGTAATAGATTATTTCTGAGTAAGGGAAATATATCTTAAAGGACTCATTCAAAATTGCTTGAAGTTCTCTCACTATCCGTCTCTTGATCGCCTTAGTTATGTCCAGTATGTTCTTATCGGTAAAATTGGAAATGATATTCCTTTCCGGTAGATAGGTATACATGTTATATTCATACACATCAAACTTTGACTGCTTAACCCGACCATAAAACGATACACTGGAATTTGGATCCCCTTCCGTAATGCAGTAGAAATATTTAGGGAATAAGATATTACACAGACCAACTTTATAATCCCTGCCAGTGTCTAAATGAATGGGTAAGATTCTGTTTTCAAATTCTGTTGTGTTTTTGGGAAATGACCTACCACCTGCAAGAGAAGATAGGTATACGTATATATCATCACTATCTCTGAACGACATGTTTTTTATGCCCTGTCAACTAACAGACTGACTTTAAACTTTACCTTTTCATGTCATATATACGTCGACAAGCTGGAGGCTATAACAGTGCAGCATGGCTGACCTTGACCATTGGGAAGTGACCAGGCATTGGAATGTACTGAGATGTCGGAGGGAAGATGTGATAGCAAGACTCGCCACCCTGGCTGTCCAGGACCCTCAACTTCTGGCTCCTGCCCCCCCCCCAAAAAAAAAAAAACACTGCATGGTCCCTGGTGGCGTCACCACCCACTTTCTTGACACATTCAGACCTCCTCCCCCACCCCATTCCCTTCCACTGACCTTGACCATCCAGTGGTATGAGACATTGGAATGTACTGAGATGTCGGAGGGAACACATGATGGCAAGACTCAAACCACCCTGGCTCTCCAGGACCCATGCATGTGACTAGCACGTGGCAGCCACGCGGCGACCCATTCTATAGCCCTTAACTTCCCGTTCCCGCCCCCCCCCCCAAAAAAAAGGCCACATGGCCCCTGGCGGTGTCACCACCCACTTTCCTGACACATTCAGACCTCCCCCACCCCCTTCCCTCCCGTCGACTTTGACCATCCAGTGGTAGGAGACATTGGAATATATTGAGATGTCGGAGGGAACACGTGATGGCAAGACTCAAACCACCCTGCCCGTCCAGGATCCGCGCAAGTGAAAGCAAGGCCCTCCACAGCAATGCCGTCAGAGTCGCCCAAACTATGCGTGTGATGGCGACCGTGACATCTAGCCATCAGCGATCCCAGCCGCCTGCCCGCCTGATGCATTCAGTCCTCCCCTACCTCCCCCGACCCCCCTTTCCATTCAATTATTTTCCACCCACCATCATTGATTCATTTAGTCATTCCATAGCTGCCGGAGGATAAGAACACACGCCCCGACCTCTCCGTCAGCGCCGCCATCGCCGTCCCCTCCCCCCTAACATGACCCCTGTATATGATCCTCCCTCATCCCCCCCACCCCCATTCATTTACAGCCAGGGTCGCCATCCTAAAATGGATTGCCACTGAGGCCTCTGAAAAATTGCCATGGGAGTTGCCATTCCTAAAATGGCATTGCCATGAAGGTCGCTATTTATGGCGACCCCCATGGCATGCCATTTTAGGTATGGTGACTCCCATGGCAATTTCCCTACTACTAATGTTGCATCTCTAGCTGTCTTCTACCGCTATTTTCATGCTAACTGCTCTTCTGATCTTGCTAACTGCATGCCTCCCCTCCTCCCACAGCCTCGCTGCACAAGACTTTCTTCTTTTTCTCACCCCTATTCTGTCCACCTCTTTAATGCATTTACTTATGGTACAAAGGTAAGATTAGAGTATTTTTTGGTGACCTTGTGGGCATTTCTGTACAAATGTTTATTTATGTGTAAAAACAAGCATGAATATACTTTGTTAAAATCTGATGCCCTTGATATTGATGTTTCCTGTAAACTAAGCACTATAGAAAGTTAAAAGTACCTGAAGATTGCAATAAATATATATTTCAGCAGGAACAGGAATCCCACGCTTGATGCAACGGTTGTCCAGAAGCAGACAGGCATTTATTATTTTTGCACATTTGATGGGATTGTATTGCAGACATCCACTAGATGAGTGTAGACACCTGTGACAAATGAGATTTTATAATAAAAGAGAAGATTCCTTCATTATAAAAGCTTGGGAGAATGTGGAAGATGAGTAAAGTTACAGTTTATGGTTCCAGGTACACAGTAACATATTTGCTTGCTATTTCAACTTGACTAAATTACATACATGTATAATTATGGGTGAGGAAGAGGCAACCCCAGGGGTACTTGATAGAAGGTTAGGTAAGGTTAGGTTTGGTTAGATTAGTAATTGTTACTAACCACAGCTAACCTAACTACCATCAAGTATCTCATCCTCTTCATTAACCCTTTCATTCAGGTGATCATATATGAAAAATTGCATCAGTGTGTCCGTAGCGACAGTGATCGTTCCCGTAATCAAGAATTTTTGCGCCTCAATTTTGAGCTCCAAGCGCGGTTTCTCGAGTCAGATAGCGTGTGGAAGTGTCTGGCATCTGTTTCCACCCGTAGTGTTGCCACTAGCTCTGTATATTTAGTGGTAACTAAGCTATTCTCCCATTCTGAGGGCGACACTTGGCAACCCCAGCGACCCGCCGTGTGGAAAGCACCCTGATAAGAGCCAAGGGACCTGATAAGAGCGAAGGACATGGACAGCCTGATAATAGGGGAGGATCTCAGATCCTTCCCTATTATTATGTGTGTGTGTGTGTGTGTGTGTGTGTGTTCTCTGGGCTGTTTCTGGTTGATGGATCACACAGCGAGATCCTTGATAAGCCATAACTAACCTTTTCAGAGATCACATCGAGCTACAAAGTACATCATCGTATTCAGAATAACACAGAGAAAAAAATATTAGTATTCAAACAGTCTTCTGACAATTTCTAGGTTTATGATTTTTACCCATCATGGCTTATGGGAAAAAAGTTTAATCACCGGAATATAAGGGTTAATCAAGAACTCACATATTTTGACACTAGGAATCAATCTTGATATGTAACATTAGTGTCAGTAGCAGCTTGTTTGTTTAGTTTTTAGTTTTCATTAACTTTTACTTTAAATTTTTCTTTACCTTTTAACTCTTTACTTAATAAATACAAAACAGGTTCTATAATGATATTACCTTATCTTACCTTGAATTATAGGCATAGTTTGTTTTTAACAAAAGGGTTCAGTGCAACTGGGAGGTAGGAATGACAGCTCACCTTCTCACAAAACAAACAGATTTATTGAATTACTATTTCACCATAATTAATAGACAATTCAATTCGCATGAACTTAAGAGAACAAGAATAGAACTTAACACACAGATTTTCACTATACACTCCTAAATAACTGGCAAGCATTTTCTGCCTCCTAAAAACCTTACTTAGAATTATTCTCCCAGGCCAAAAGTTTAAGCGAGGCAGTCTAAAGACAGACCGTCACTCCCTAAGCACAATTATATGATACCAAGACCGCCATTATATGACCATGTGACAGGGAACAGGTACATGACAAATGCTACTCTATACACTCAACCACCAAGGCATACTAACCTTACTCCCTTTGACTCTCCCAATTAACATAACATACATAATGCATTCAACTTATCAATTATATCCTGCAAGACAAAGGAGAGGTGAGGTGGCATACAAGCAGGACAGAGGAGGACAGTGTGTCTCTCTCTGGCATGCCAGCATGGCATCTCTCTTGGCTGTCTGGCTTGCAAGTTGTCTCAATAACATTTAATTCCCTCTCTTCTCTGCTTCATTGTACAACTTTGGGATCTATCATCCCATTAGTGAAATTAGTCAAAGAGTGTGGAAAAATTTAGAGGCACGGGCAAAAGTAATTCCCAGGCTTATTTTTAATAGAGTTAGAGAGCAGTTTTCTTCCCTCCAGATACTCTCCCAGTTCTTTCCACATAACACCTCTTTAAGCCTGTACAAAATCTTGGGCTGTCAGACCTAAGAAATCTGTTTGGGCCTGACACATCTGCACTACCCTAACTGATCTGGATAGGTTGTTTGCCACCATGTTATGTTTGCCTTTTAAATACTTTATGTCATAAGAGTATTCTCACATCTCAAGAATCCACCTATTCATGCAAGGGCTTTTGTTTTCTTTTTGAAAATGCTAGTCAAGGGTTAGTGGTCTGTATAGATATTGAATTTATTTCCCCAGAGGTAGTGATGGAAATTTTGGCTTGTTAGTACTACCCATAATGCCTCTCTATCAGTGACTGAGTACTGTCTCTCTGTAAGGATTAAAATCTTTGAAAAGTATCCAATAGGTTGATTACTCCCATCAGGCTGTATCTGGCTAAGGACTCCTCCAACATGAGTTTTAATCTGCCCCTACCAAGATACCTACCAGGATAGTACTTCCTTCATTTTCTCAAAAAGCTAATTTGCACTCCTCTGTCCACTTGAATGGGACATTTTTCTAAGTTTGTGTAGGGGTACAGCTGTTGCTACAACGTTTGGGATATGCTTTCTATAAAATAAGGCCATACCCAGAAAACGTCAGACCTCCTTGACTGTCTTGGGTGGGTGAACTTGTTGGATAGCCTCCACATTCTTTGGATCTGGTTTATATCCTTCCTTTGAGACTACATGACCTAAAAAATTAACTTTAGCCTCTCCAAATTTACATTTACTTAAATTTAGTTTTGCCCCATTCCATTCCAGGATCAGAAACACTTTTTCAATTCTTTCTAGCATGGTGGGGAAATCTGGTGCCCACAGGATGACATCATCTAAATAATTTTTTACCCATCTTTCCCTCTATAATTGAGTTAAGATGGTGGTCATTTGCCTGGAAAATATGGCAGGGGAACATGAGAGGCCAAATGATAATCTGAACTGATACAGTGATGTCCCCATCGCTGAAGGTGGAGACATCTTGTGATTGTTCATTTAACATTACTTGAAAGTATGCCTCTTTTAAGTCTAAGGTCGTGTAGTATTGATGGCCTGAGGCTTGTTCTACTAATTCATTTAATCTAGGAAGGAGGTAGGTGTCAGTAGCCAGGTGTTGGTTTACTCTATGATAGTCTAGACACATTCTCTTGGTGCCACCGGGCTTATTCACAAGTACTATGGGACTTAACCAGGCTGCAGTGGAAGGTTCTATGATTCTGCAAGCACATGTCTTCTAACATATCTCTAATTAGGTCCTTTGCAGTCTGGGTACCTATAGGTGGGTGTCCTGATTGGTGTGGAATCTGAGAATTTGGCAATATTAGCAAGCAGAGTTGTAAAAGTTTAAGTCTCTCCTTCCTCTAACAAAAATGCTTGATAATGCATCATAATTGTTCCTTCTAAACTTTTCCTTTGAACTTTTGATAAATTAGCTATATTTTGATGAGCCAAAAGGTCTTCTAATTTTGCTTTTCAATCTCCAGAGGCAGTAGACTGCTCAAAGTGGGGCACCAAGTCATTATGTATGGTATGAACAGAAAGTAAACTCACATCACCTTTCTCTCACTGGCCAAATAAGGTACCTGTCTTAAAAACTTTGGAGCCTTTGTAGTATTTGTAATGGGGTAAAGAATTTCTTGATTTGAATTTATTACTACATAAAATGATTGACTGGTCACACTAGTACTTCCTTGGGGATGTATTACTACTGCAGCCCATATTTCCTTCTTGATTGTAAGAATACAAACTTTGATTGATGGGGGCCTAGAGTGATCTTGTGGGGTGTGTGGATATTATTATGAGAGGATGAGATTGTTATTGAAGGTTTTATTTATAAAATTCTCTTGATTTTACTTTTAAGGTGGATTACTCTTATCAGGTAAGGTCTCTTCCACCCCACACAGGGTCTTGTTCTTAGCATCCCACAGAAATTATGTCCTTTAAAGGAGGTCACATCCTATAAGGATGTCTGAAGTGAGGTAGCTATTTGGCATTACTGGTACCCACTGCTTAGTAATACCCTCACTTCCCCACTTCTACATCCAGCAGTATTGATACTAAAAGTCTGATGGGTGATCCTGTAACACCCTGTAAGGCAGGAAGGCATCTCAAGTTATTTATTTCCCCTAGTCTTTTTGCAGTTTCTTCCTTGATGATGGAAATGTACCTGCCAGTATCTACTAGGGCAGAAATTATGTTACCATTTACCAGCAATGGAATTATTATTTCAGTATCCTCCTGTTCTAGTCATAATTGGCAATTCACGCAATCTGGACAACTTAGCTTCCTCTACAACAATTTTGCCTATGGCAGTCAAAATATGCCTCTGGCCTTTCATACACTGCTTGAGGTTGTGAGTGTGGTTGTTGCAATAGGTAAGTGTTAGCTGTTTGTGATGGCCAACATCTCTCAGATTGCCTAGGTGGGTACCTTCGTCTCTCCCCAGAATAATTAGGTAAAGATTACTGTAAGGAGTTAGTCTGGGCTCTTAGTTGATTAAGGTTTTTGGTTAGGAGTTCTACTTCCTGTCTTAAACTCTATTTCCTCATATCTACCGGTGTATGACTGTTGTTCCTGTGACTTGGGAGGGGTTTTGAGCTCCTTTTTAATTTAGTTAAATTCTGGGACTCAGATGTCCATAAACAGCTGTTGCTGATGCTCAACCTTTTCCATAAATTCTGACAATGGGTAATCTTCATCTAAGAAACCAACAGTTTTCTCTTCTTCCCTAGGCAATCCTTGCTATACTTTCCTTTTAATGGTCTATTTGGGAATTCTTCACCTGGGAATTTTGTCCTTTTAATGGTCTATTTGGGAATTCCTCACTGTGTACTTATAG
The DNA here is from genome assembly GCF_035594125.1 of Scylla paramamosain. NCBI lineage: Eukaryota > Metazoa > Arthropoda > Malacostraca > Decapoda > Portunidae > Scylla > Scylla paramamosain. The sequence goes on from NC_087161.1 coordinate 12,901,118, forward strand.
ATGAATTTGTTTGAGAAAGTCTGTGTGCTCTCTCCTCCCCAATTATATTGCTCAGAGTCCAAATCTTGCCAAGATCTATCAACATTGACTTCCACAGTAAACTCAGTATGCAGCAATATATATAGTCCTCTCCACAAAATTTTATCCTGTTGTTGTTTATTATGGACCAGCATAGCTATTTCTAGGCTGAGTCTACTCTTGGCTACCTTAACTCAGGTTTCATCATGGAAAATAACTTGCTCCACCAACTCCACAGACATTTGCAGCCTCACTGCTGCATCAGTCCCTTCTAGCTGATACAATTCCATATCTCTGGGGTTTGGTTGGTAATTTTATTTCTGGAGCAACTTTGTCATTCTCCTCCTGTTTCACAAACTGCTTTCCCACTGAAGTGATGAGATCTGCTTGCTGAGTTACTATTTGCTTTAACCTTTCTACCTCCTCTTGCAAATCATCTACCCTCTATGAACTCCTCAATAGAGCTACCTTCTGTGCCTTCCTCAAACTGAGACATGTTATATGGTTACTTCTTTACTATTGGTTTTAAACCTATCCTTAATTTGGGCTAACTCATGTATTAACCTTAATCCAGACTAATTTAAATCTACCTTAATCCAGGCTAATACTTAATTCTACCTTAATCTAAGACTTAAATCTGTCATTAATCCAAGCTATCTCAGTCCATCCTAGCTTCTCCCAGTCCATCCTAGCCTCTCTCAGTATTTGACAGTAACCAAGTTGGGAAATTCACATTTTGTTTGCTTTATGGCCAATAGTGGCTGTCAGTTCCCAGCTACAGTGCCCTTTTCCTCTAAATTACAATCAACTTAGATCCCACTGCTAAGCCACCACAAGTGGTGCCGAGGTCTGTAGCAGCCTGCTTGTTTGTTTATTTTTTTTTAATTAATTTCCATTAACTTTTACTTTAAATTTGTTTTTACCTTTTAACTCTTTACTTAATAAATACAAAACAGGCTCTATAATGATGTTACTTTACCTTACCTTGAATTCTTTCCTTTACCTTTGATTACTTGGTAGCATGTCTGAGTATTGAAAATAATTATTTGATGGTGTTACCCTTATTTTGTTTAAAGGCACTGATGTCTCTTCAAAGTATTGAATTTATAGACGTAGTATGTTTTTTAACAAAAGTGGTTGATGCAACTGGGAACTAGGAATGACAGCTTGCCTTCTCACAAAACAGATTTATTGAATTACTATTTCACCATAATTAATAGACAATTCAATTCACATGAACTTAAGAGAACATGAATAGAACTTAACACACAAATTTTCACCATACACTCCTAAATAACTGACAGGCATTTTCTGCCTCCCAAGAACCTTACTTAGAATTATCCTCCCAGGTCAAAAGTTTAAATGAGGCAGTCAGAAGACCAACTGTCACTCCCTAAGCACAATTATATAATACCAAGACCACTATTATATGATCATGAGGCAGGGAACAGGTACATGACAAATGCTACTCTACCACACTCCACCACCAAGGCATACTAACCTTAGTATGCACTCAACTTACCAATTACATCATGCAAGACAGAGGAAAGGTGAGGTGGTGTACAAGCAGGATGATGGAGGGCAGTGTCTCTCTCTCTGGCATGCCAGCCTGGTATCCCTCTTGGCTGTCTGGCTTGCAAGTTGCCTCAGTAACATTTAATTCCCTCTATTCTCTGCTTTGCTATACAACTTTGGGATCTATCATCACATTAGTGAAATCAATCAAGGAATGTGGAAAAATTTAGTGGCAAGGACAAAAATAATTCCCAGGATTGTTTTTAATAATTTCCCTTTTGAGCGACTGATATCTGTGTTCCTGCCTAGTCAGCTGAGACATTAATTTTGTACTCCTTACTAGTTTAACAGTTTATTAAGAAAGGTATATACAAGAGGTGAGTGTAGGCATCTTATACATGTGTACAATATTACATACATATTACAAGTAATTTGATCAAAATTTATGAGTAAATTCAAAGTGGAAGGAAAAGGTATGAAAACCAGAAATATAGTAGAAGGTAAAAGTTTCCAGGTGGTCCAGGATGCTATTTTTATTTTAAGAGGTTAAAGCTAAGTATAGTTTGATGTGAAGAGTCTTTGTTCATGTAGGTTGATAGTGTTAATATATCTAATATAAATTAATATATTAATACATTATAATTAAATAAATAAGTCCACATATCACTAGCTGTCACTGTTTGAGTTCACTCAATACATTTAATTTTCTATATTACATTAGATTTCTATATTGCATTGAATTTCACTATTTTGCACTGATTTAGTTGCAGTTCCAGACTCATTCTGCCATCTCCCATAGCTTAACATTGATGGCTGGTATGGAGGCCCTGTTGTGGAGGTCCTCAGCTGTTGTAAAATCGTCCTATCTTATGTTGTAGACGGACCGAAGAGCAGCATTTTGCGCCTTCTGGAGGTGGCTCACAGCTGTACGGCTCAATGCATGTGTAGGTACTGGAGGGTATAAGAGCACTGGGAGAACCAGAGCTTACACAAGGTGGAATTTTAGTCTTTTTGGCAGGTCCTGGAACCTATAGAGGGGGGGGAGGGTTTCCCTTGCCTGGGCTTCCCTCTATGCCATGTGGCATTTGTAGCCTCTGGTTGTTATTTGAAGGCTGAACAGCCTTCCCTGTGGTCGAAAATCTACCACCTCTTCATTGACCAGTAGTGGTGTTGGGTTGTGGGTGGCAATGGGGATGGCTGTGAACTTCATGATGTTCATTTTGATCTTCCACTCTGCCTCGTGCAGATTCACTCAATGGATTTCCCTCCCAGTACAGGCGTAGAGCATCTGGCTGGATCTGCCTTGGTGGAAGATCACCTGCGACATGTCATTAGCATACAGGATGTTGACTCCAGCACTTGATGATGAATAGTCGCAGGTGAAGATGGCATACAAGAGGGGGGACAGTACACTCCCCTGAGGTAGCCCTGTGTGAAGTGGGAATGGTGGCCCCAGATGATTCCTAACTTTGATCCTAGCTGTCCTGCCCTATAGGAAATCACACAGGAGGCGCTCTACAGGGTCCAGTAGTCCAAGCTGCAGGAGCCTATACTTAAGTCCTGCATGCCAGACCCTGTCAAACACCTTGTTGACATTTCATAGGATCAGATTACATCTGGACCTAGAGGACTGGTGGATGGCCAATGTCTCGGTGGCCATGGCTATAGCATGGACTGCCCCTCATCCCCTCCTGAAGCTGTACTGTGCAGCATTCAGGAGGCCTTCCTGTTCCAGGTAGTCACTGAACTGCCTCTGAACGACCCTCTCCAACATCTTCCTGGGTACCTTCAGCAGGAATATTGGCCTGTAGTTCTTGGAGTGGGAAGGCAGTTTCCCAGGCTTGGGGATCAGCCTCATCACTGCCCCTTTCAAGCTATCCAGGAAGTATCCTGCAGAGAGGGCCACACTGAAGATGTCCCGGAGTTGAAGTAGTGCTGAACCTGGAATGTAGGACAAAATCAGCTTATTGATGTTGCTGCTCCCAGGTGCCATTGGCTTGGAGAACTTGATGGTGAGTCGGAGCTCCTCAGAGGAGATCTGGCAGGTAAGTGGTGAGTCTCCAGTCAGCCTTGCAGGATCTGCTGCACCATGTGAGTATGTCCTGTGAACATTCTGTGTCATAAAACCTTGCATAATGCCTCTGTCAATGCCTGCATCTGCCTCATCCTCGTCCTCCTCCTCCTCCTGAAAAACTCTCTCCAAAAACGGTCGTAAAAAGTCTCACTTTGTCTGCGTAATCACGATACTTAACTACATTTTCATTAGCTAGGTATGAGTCTGTGATGGTCTTATGTCCTGACAGTTGTTTTAGTTTTTGCCAAAATTGTCGTGGGTCAGAGTACTTATCTGTCAAATCCTTTAAGGTACATCCCCAGTGCCTCTGGGATTCCTTGCATCTGGAGTCAAGGAGTGTCTGTGGTAGCTGCACATAATGTCTGTAGTCATCTATTGTCCATCCTATTTGTGCAGCCCTGCAACACAGTGCCTGAAACAGAATTTTAGTTAGTTGTGTAGACTGTGATGGTCTGGGGCTGGGGATAGTTCTGTATCTGCATCAAGGGATATGTCTGTTGGCTGTCATTTTCACTGTCTCTATCCATGTCTCTAGTGCCTTGTCTATGTCTTCCAGTGTCCCTCTGGAGATGTCAGGCTGGCTGGTCATGTCTAAGTCCTCGTCTGCCTTGATGGCATCCCAGTCTGTCCTGTGAATTGCATAAGGATTAGCGGTAGGAATTAGAATAGGAGAACTAGAGATATCACTCTTATGTGGACTCTGTGGAAGGATAAGCTATCAGCAACACAAATTTCTCTCTCTCTCTCTCTCTCTCTCTCTCTCTCTCTCTCTCTCTCTCTCTCTCTCTCTCTCTCTCTCTCTCCATTGAAGTAAGGTGTTATTGAGATAATACATGAAATATGATAATTTCTGGAGACATTGTTATCCTGGTAAATAATGGTGTCGGTAACTCGTGAGTCACTCACAGAGAATATACCTAATTTCTACAACATTCACCTCAATCCTCATGTAACTATAAAATTCAACAAAATTTGTATAGTGCATTTGTAAAGAGAGCAAAAATTACACACAGTCAGGTGCTTACAATATGAGAAACATTTCATAATAAAGTAACCAATCACTGCTCTCCCCTGGGTGACGACTGTGGCGAGTTGCTAGTTACTCTCTTCCAGTTGATTATCTATTTATTTTATACTGATTTATCCTATATTCTTACATACATGCACATGTTTGTGTGTGTGTGTATTGAGTACGTACTGTCAGGCCTCAGCCCCACAGGGAGCCTGCCACTGATGAGGTAACTCGGCCCAGACTTGTGTTCCACCAGGCTCCACCTCCTCAGACCAACGCTTGGACGAATAGGCCTTCATTCTTGTCTACTGCCCCTCACCTGCCCCAGCCTTCATGCTCCACCACTGGCACTTCCGCCACACCTGCCGTGTTCCCACCTCTGCCACAGCACACTGCTACAGTGCTCTCTGCATCTGCCACAACAGTGCTCCAGCTTGGGGGCACTCAGGAGCTGCCTGCCACTAACTCCACTCAGCACCTCATGGCAGTGGTGAACGCGCTAGCTGCTAAAGTGGACAATCTTTCTGAAACAGTCTCTGCCCTCAGCAATCAGCACTTTTAAGAAGCAGCAACAAACAGTGCCTGGTGGGATGCCTCCTGTGGCCCCCACCCCATGTCCAGTCAGTGATGCTAACCAAGACCAGGGAGACAGTGACGTGTGCCTGCAGAGTGTGTGTGACCGACCCCAGGCAGAGGACAATACTGCAGGGCAGCGTGCGGGTGCTGCTGCACCCTCTCCGAGAGAGGCTGCCCCCACCAAGCCAGTCACGGGAGCCACGCGACAACCCCGGGGCCCCTCGGCGATGGCTCCTGCTTCCTCTGTCTCAGAGGACAAGTCATCTGAGGCAGACCGTGATGGGGATGCCGCCAGTGAATGAACATTGGTCACCCGCAGGAAGAGGTGCTGCTCTGCCCCCTTCCAGTCCCAACACCACAGGGTGGAGTCCTTAGTCCAATGCTTTTCAACGTTTTAATGGACAAAATTGCGCGTTGTTCCTTCCCGCAGGGCACCCAGGTCCTTATCTGTGCTGACAACATACTCCTCCAATGCCCCACACCCAGGACTCTCCAGTTAGCTCTGTCACAACTAGCAGCATTGTGTGTTCAAATGGGACTTGTAATTAATGAAAGTAAAACCAAATTTCAAGCCAAAGGGAAGGTCTCTCGTCCGCCCACTGTAAATAATGTTCCCATCCCTAGAGTTCATACACACAAGTACCTGGGTGTACAGCTGCGTTTCAGGAAGTCACTCCATGCTGTACAGTATGTTCGAGACCTCTGTCTGCCATGGCTAGTGCCACTTCAGCTGCTAGCAAACAGGGGCCTGAGGGCTGGCATTCCAGTCCTAAGGATGTTCTATATATCTGTCGTACGGTCCCTCATTGACTATGCAGCCCCTATTTTAATACAGTTTAATGCCACCCAGCTCCATCCCCTGGAGTTTGTTCAGAATGAAGCCATGAGAATAATTCTGGGATGCCCAAGGACTGCTCAGATTGAGGTCCTCAGAGGTGAACTGCACCTGCTGAGTATTATGTGTAGGATACAGGAAATTACTTGTCGTACTGTTGGTCGGATGCTATGCCCAGGGTCCGACTCTCTTATAGGGATCACTGACCCCCCTGTATCGTGATCCTTGGACTCCTAAAACTCCATACCTCAGGAAGATCTTAGGAGTTCTTACAAGTGTAGCTATAACCGGGGCCTGTATTAACGTTGTTATGTCACCGCTCCAACCTGTTTGGAACCCTCACCGTGTCAGTGTTGATATTCACTCACTGCATCAGCCCAAGAGGGACTGGCTCCCTCATGTGCTGCAAGACATGTTCATGACTAAATTGTCCAGGTACCCCCACATTCAGGCTATTCAAGTTTATTGTGATGGTTCAGTCAATGGCAGCAGGTCCGGATGTGGGCTGTTCATCCGCGACTACATTTCTGCCAATCATTACACGGACACTGAGGTTTCCAGGCGGCTCCCTGCACACATGTCCTCCACTAGAGCAGAACTGTATACTGTTCTGGAGGCACTCCATATTGTGGTGCCTCTCCGTAAGGATGTATTCTTCTTTGTTGACAGTCAGGCTGCACTGTATGCTCTCCAATCTACCTCCCCCATGGACTGTGATCTAGGTAATAAATGTCTTGATCTCATCCACACCCTAGGTGCTGGTGCCACGGTTCACTTCACCTGGATACCCTCTCATGTGGGTATCCCGCTCAATGAAGAGGCAGACCGCCTTCCTCAATGTGCCCTTCAGGACGACACAGTGGACCCTGGTGATGAGTACACTCTGGGCTATGTTAAGAGTAGCATTAAGGACTTTGTACATAGTAGCATTAGTGATCAGTTGGAGCTTTGTTGCCATAGGGGCAGTGGCAGTAGTCTTTACTATGTACGTGTTTCCCAGAACTGTGCTTACACCTACGGGAGACACACTGCATCACATGATAGGGTGGCAATGAGGCTCAGATTAGGCTATAAATACTTTTGGGAAGTCAGTGCTTCTCCTGGTATGTGCTATGTGCTGTGTGCTGCACCAAGGGGATACACTCTGCGTCATTATGTCACGGAATGTCCTCTCATTGCTAAATTTAAGCTGCATACCCTCATTGACCATTTCTTAGACTCAGCCACTCTCAGGGATATACTCAAGGAATAACCTGCGTTTGTTCCCAGACTGTAGGATATTTATGCAATAAGGTGTGCGATATCTGTATTTATTTATTTACTTATATTCTTGTAATGTATACTATATTTTTATATTTTTGATACTCTACCCTCAAATCTTTGCCCAGGGGGTGGGTGGCAAGGTCCGTCCTCCTCCATTGTTGTATTTCATTATTAATGCAACAGTAAATGTATCAACCAATCAATCAATTAATCAATCAGTAATAAAAAAAAAAAAAAAAAACTAACTGGCAAAGAGAATTCACATCCTTTCCTCTCTGTGGGCAATGAGGGTCAGCATTTCACACAAATAATTATTTTATAATATTCACACTTGGTTATTTTCATATGAACAAGTAATTATTTTAAAATAGACACCAATGGTTATTTTCATATGACCAAAGTCTTTAAACAATACAAGATTCTGGACTTAACATACATACCTGTGGACAATGAGAGTTGGCTAGTGTCTGAGATAGAATCTCGTGCTAAGTCTTATGTAATATATCATCACATTACTAAGTAGTCCTTTCATGTAACTTGAAATAACTTTCCTGCAATATCCCTAAAAGTTTATTACCCTTCTATAATCAAAGATTATTCTTGAACATTTTCGTTAGTGGTCCCACGCATTCCCAAAAATAATATGGTTAATTAATAAATTTAGGATCTAAACACTAATTCCAGAAATTCTCCTTAATAACATAGATTTATCAGTTCTTACATGCTTTCCCTTAATCTACAACATCTTGTAATAGGGATTTTTTATATGACTGGCATAGCAAAAGCTGGGAACATTGGTTTTATTCCGTTTTTCCTTGTTTCGTGGTAAGGAGAGAGTAGTAATCATTTGTGTGCCTTCCTCATCTCAATATATCAACATCTAATTTGTGAGTTTCTAGCTTAAAAATTCCTTTAATATTTTGTTCTAAATTCTTACTGATTTCAAAAGTATATGCAAATCTTTATTTATGACTCCAAGAAGAAAGAAAGTATTTATATTCAGGATCATTCCTATATACTAATTTGATTAATTTTGCAGAATTGTTATTTGAATGATATCATCTTTATTTTAATTTTTACTTCCTATTTGCAGTTTTTCCCATGACATCTGGAGCATTTCCACAACAGTAAATATTGTATGAAACTGCAGAGATCCCACAGGGTTACATGACTGATTGTTGTATTAAGAAACTATACACCAAAGGAGGAGGATGGAACCTGCCACCTATCCCCTGGACATAGACTGAAGGATAATGTGGCAATACAACACAGAGGATTGAAAAATATTGTACATACTAATACAGAGGAATCCTGAGAGAATCACAGCCAGAAGTGACAGACTGCATCACCACCTGGGGCAAACTTGGGATTTTCCTTGAGGATACCCCCGTGAGTGGCAGAGTCTGGGAAATGACCAGTGAGGGTATATAAGTCATGATCGAACAGGTAACGCGTCTGCCATCGACTTGCCTTTGCTCTCGCCAAATATACTCCCTGACTTCTCCTGGGAAGTCATAGATGACTCCCACGGAAGTGACCATCTGCCCATCTGTATCTCTTGCATGCAACATCTCGCCCATCCCCGACCTTTCCAAGTTTAATTTCAACAGAGCAGACTGGGCAACCTTCCGTGAGATTGCTGATGTGGATATATCTGGCAAGGACGTTGACACTATGCCACTGAGGCATGTATTCAGAAAACTTCTACAGTTCACACAAGGCATGGAGTTTAATGGTAGACAATGAACTGCTGACAAGCACTGCTTGAACACAATAGATGATACAGGGATTTCAGCCAGCAACCCAGTCAAGCAAATTTCATAGCCTACAAAAAGGCAAGGAATCAGGCAAGGAAAGTCATTTGTAATGCTAAGAGGGACTCATTCCAAAAATTTACATCAACTGTGAACTGTGCCACCCCCCTTGCCACAAGTTTGGAAAACCATAGACATATTAAACAATAAAAAACCATATGTTCCAATCACAACCTTCAAAATAAATAATAGTACAACAGACAACTCAGTTGACATCGCCAGTTCAATAGCCTGTCACTTTAACCAGGCAAGTAGTACCACATATTATGATCCTACCTTCCTTCCCTGTAAGGAGGCAGCAGAACTTACTGTCCCAAACTTTACCACAGGAGGTGTAAACTCGGACTACAACAGAGTTTATTTTGGATGAACTCCCCTCTGCCCTGAAATCCAATAAAGGCTCCAGTCCCGGTCCAAACAAAATACCACATAGCATGCTACAACATCTTGGCCATCATTTCCTTTTAAAATCATTACAACTCTACAATAGAATCTGGACCACCCACACATTCCATCACTCTTGGCACTTTGCTTACGTCATCGCAATCCTCAAAAGACTGGACATCTTATGGACCCCATTGTGCCTCATCCTATTGCACTCACGAACTGTCTATGTAAGGTCATGGAGTGTATGATAAAAGCAAAGGGTTTATTGGGTGATCAGCAGTCGAATTTTCAGAAGTACTGAGACATGATGGATCAGTTAAGAAACATGGAGCATTGCATTTCAGAGGTATTTGTCAAAAAATGAATTCATGATAGGGGTGTCCCTGGATATCCAAAAACTTTTGACATGATATGGCAACACAGTATCCTCATGAAACTCTATGCTCTTCAGAGGTAACTTGCCAATTTCTGTTCATAAGTTTCTTCAGGACAGAATATTCTCTGTCAAGCTTCCTGGTACTGTAATCTCAGATATTTTTGCCCAAGGAAAATGTTTTTTTTTTTATGTAGGAGGAACACTGAATAAGGACAACAAAAATAAAATGAAAAAAAAAAAAAAGCCCACTGGGATGCCAGCCCCAGAAAAGGCTCCAAAGCGATCATAAAAAATTGAAGGATAAGTGTCTTGAAACCTCCCTCTTGAAGGAATTCAAGTCATAGGAAGGTGGAAATACAGAAGCAGGCAAGGAGTTCCAGAGTTTACCAGAGAAAGGGATGAATGATTGAGAATACCGGTTAATTTCCCTTTTGATTGATTGATATCTGTGTTCCTGCTTAGTCAGTTGAAATATTAATTTTGTACTCCTTACCCAAATGAGCACATCAGATATACACATCAGGGGGTCATCTAAAACACACTGAGAAGACAAGGAGGGCGGCATTACATGGCTATCCTCTTTGGGAAAAAAATGTTTCACATCACTAACAATACCTGAATTCTATTTTTTTTTTCTATGTAGGAGGGACACCAGCCAAGGGCAACAAAAATCCAATAAGAAAAAAAGGCCAACTGCAGTCCCCGAACAGGGTCCAATGTGGTAATCAAAAATTAAAGTATAAGTATCTTGAAACCTCCCTCTTGAAGGAATTCAAGTCATAGGAAGGTGGAAATACAGAAGGAGGCAGAGAATTCCAGCATTTACCAGAGAAAGGGATGAATGACTGAGAATACTAGTTAACTCCTGCATTAAAGAGGTGGACAGAATATGGATGAGAGAAAAAGAAAGTCTTGTGCAACAAGGTTGTGGGAGGAGGGGAGATATGCAGTTAGTAAGAGCAGAAGAGCAATTAGAATGAAAATAGCAGAAGATAGCAAGAGATACAACAATGCGGTGATGAGAAAGAGGCTGAAAACAGTCAATTAGAGGAGAGGAGTTGATGAAACAAAAAGGTTTTGATTCCACCGTCTTGAAGAGTGGTATGAGTGGAACCTCCCCAAGACATGTGAAACATACTCCATACATGGACGTATAAGGCCCCTGTACAGAGTTAGCAGCTGGAAGGGTGAGATAAACTGGCGGAGATGTCTCAGAATGCCTAACTTCATAGAAGCTGTTTTAGCTAGAGATGAGATGTGAAGTTTCCAGTTTGAATTATAAGTAAAGAAAAGACTGAGGCTGTTCTGTGAAGAAGAGGGGTACAGTTGAGTGTTATTGAAGAAGAGGGGATAGTTGTCTGGAAGGTTGTGTTGAGTTGATAGATGGAGGAATTGAGTTTTGAGGCATCAAACAATACTTAGTTTGCTCTGCCCCAATCAGAAATTTTAGAGAGATCAGAAGTCAGACATTCTATGGCTTCCCTGCATGAACTGTTTATTTCCTGAAGGATTGGATATCTATGAAAAGACATGGAAAAGTGCAGGGTGGTGTCATCAGTGTAGGAGTGGATAGGACAAGAAGTTTGGTTTAGAAGATCATTGATAAATAATAGGAAGAGAGTGGGTGACAGGACAGAACCCTGAGGAACACCACTGTTAACAGATTTAGAAGACAGACATACACATTAAAAAATAAATAAATAAATAAAAATAGGTATAAGATGATGCACATCCTTGGGTTATCAAATTTGGTAATCCTCTCCTTGGCCTCTCCCATCACTCCTGAAATTCCTACTAAGCCTAACAGGTCTCAGCATAAATGACAACATTAGAGTCCATTTAACTCCTGTTGCCACCCTTTTCCTAATGGATTCCTTATTAAACTTTACCCACCTAAGTCACTCCATTTTACCCTCCTAAATGACTCCTGCCTGCATCCCAACTTATGCTCACTTGAGAGTCTGAATGACTTGCCAAACTTGGCAAATCTGGCACACTCTGCACCCAAGTTAACACTCCCCAAGTTCCTGACCTAACATTCTCAGCATATGAATATAAATATATATTCACTCCTCTTCATTTACCGCTTCACTCATCTTCATTCACTCAGGTGACCTTTCTCAGTGAGTTGTATTCAGAGCTTGGATTACATCCTGATGTCCCTCCAGCCCTCACAGCTGGTATATTGTCCACCAGGGCCTGTCTATACCTCTTTTGAGGAAATGATTCCCCATTAAGATGTGATGTTGTATGCATGTGGGGCCTGTCCACCCTCTTCCTAGAGTGGTCTGTCCATACCTCTTGAGGAAATGATTCCCCTTCAAGTCCTTCAAGGCTCAAACTAGGCCCAGGAGAGTTAAAGTGGACAGCCAACTAACCAGATCCACTCAATTGAACAATACACTTCACACACACCCTACCTGCCAAATATCTCTCCAATGCATTAGTGACTAGTTGAGTGCATTTGTTTTTTTAGTGGTACAAATTTAACAAAATGGCTATAGTGGTCAATTATGGTGAGGACATATCTGAGACCCTGAGTTCATGCCACCATGTTGGTATGATCTAAGTGGTCTTGGTATCATATAATTGTGCTTAGGGAGTGATGGTCTGTCTTTAGACTGCCTCGCTTAAACTTTTGACCTGGGAGGATAATTCTAAGTAAGGTTTTTAGGAGGCAGAAAATGCTTGCCAGTTATTTAGGAGTGTATGGTGAAAATTTGTATGTTAAGTTCTATTCTTGTTCTCTTAAGTTCATGTGAAATGAATTGTCTATTAATTATGGTGAAATAGTAATTCAATAAATCTGTTTGTTTTGTGAGAAGGTGAGCTGTCATTCCTACCTCCCAGTTGCACTGAACCCTTTTGTTAAAAACAAACTATGCCTATAATTCAAGGTAAGATAAGGTAATATCATTATAGAACCTGTTTTGTATTTATTAAGTAAAGAGTTAAAAGGTAAAGAAAAATTTAAAGTAAAAGTTAATGAAAACTAAAAACTAAACAAACAAGCTGCTGCTGACCATGGCAACACACTAGTGTTACATATTAAGATTAATTCCTAGTGTCAAAATATGTGAGTTCTTGATTAACCCTTATATTCCAGTGATTAAACTATTTTCCCATAAGCCATGACGGGTAAAAATCATAAACCTAGAAATTGTCAGAAGACTGTTTGAATACTAATATTTTTTTCTCTGTGTTATTCTGAATACAATGATGTACTTTGTAGCTCGATGTGATCTCTGAAAAGGTTAGTTATGGCTTATCAAGGATCTCGCTGTGTGATCCATCAACCAGAAACAGCCCAGAGAAGACACACACACACACACACACACACACACACACAATAATAGGGAAGGATCTGAGATCCTCCCCTATTATCAGGCTGTCTGTGTCCTTCGCTCTTATCAGGTCCCTTGGCTCTTATCAGGGTGCTTTCCACATGGCGGGTCGCTGGGGTTGCCAAGTGTTGCCCTCAGAATGGGAGAATAGCTTAGTTACCACTAAATATACAGAGCTAGTGGCAACACTACAGGTGGAAACAGATGCCAGACACTTCCACGCGCCATCTGACTCAAGAAACCGTGCTTGGAGCTCAAAATTGAGGTGCAAAAATTCTTGATTACGGGAACGATCGCTGTCGCTACGGATGCACTGATGCAATCGTTCATATATGATCACTGGAATGAAAGGGTTAATGAAGAGAATGAGATACTTGATGGTAGTAAGGTTAGCTGTGGTTAGTAACAATTACTAATCTAACCAAACCTAACCTTACCTAACCTTCTATCAAGTACCCCTGGGGTTGCCCCTTCCTCACCCATAATTATACATGTATGTAATTTAGTCAAGATGAAATAGCAAGCAAATATGTTACTGAGTACCTGGAACCATAAACCATAACTTTACTCATCTTCCACATTCTCCCAAGCTTTTATAATGGAGGAATCTTCTCTTTTATTATAAAATCTCATTTGTCACAGGTGTCTACACTCATCTAGTGGATGTCTGCAATACAATCCCATCAAATGTGCAAAAATAATAAATGCCTGTCTGCTTCTGGACAACTGTTGCATCAAGCGTGGGATTCCTGTTCCTGCTGAAATATATATTTATTGCAATCTTCAGGTACTTTTAACTTTCTATAGTGCTTAGTTTACAGGAAACATCAATATCAAGGGCATCAGATTTTAGCAAAGTATATTCATGCTTGTTTTTACACTTAAATAAACATTTGTACAGAAATGCCCACCAGGTCACCACAAAATACTCTAATCTTACCTTTGTACTATAAGTAATACTTTAAGTAATACTAAGGCATTGAGATTCTTTCAGTTACACATAAGAAATAAAGAAATAAAACTACATATTTTTGAACATTTTCAACAATGTGTCAATGTTTTGTGTTGGCCTTAAAGCATTCAATGGCATGAGCCTGAATAAATCTAAAAATTCTCTTTGTATTTTAGCAAATTGCTGCTGAGACTCCAACAGCTCCCATTGGGCCTGCCACCAGCTCCCATTGTGCCTGCACCTGTTCATGCTGTACCTTCACTAGCCTGTGCAAGGTCTCATCTGCAGATTCACTAAAAAATTGTGGCACCAGTTCAAGTTCTGATCAACAACCTGCAATAAATTTAAGATGAAAACATGATTATAATTAACATTTTAATTTGCATATTACAATAAAAACAGACTTGAAAAATACAGCACATATGATAAATACAGTATATACTAGAGAACAAAATTTCATGCATAATAACATGAAATAAATGGCATAGTTATTTACCATTGGGGGACATCATCTGTATGAAGGATGACTTGGAAAGTCATGTCCTCATCCAGTGTTAGTAATGAGTGTGACTTTCCAATTGGAGCACCCTGCAGACCAAGCAATACCAGCAGGTGAGGGTCTGATGACTCTATCACCACTGCTGGTGGATGGCTGTGGTTCAGCAGAGGGCCAGATACTCCTGGAAAAAAAAAAAAGCAAAGTTCTTGTATTACTATAGGGAGTGAATAATTTGGTATTCTATGATGGCTATTTTTATTGACGTTTTCATGTCTGCTGCATAGTTTTGCTGGTTTGATATTCGTGTGCCGATATCTAAACCCAGGAAGCTGAGTGGGGGCTCTGTTGTCCTGCAACTGTTATTGTAATCATAACTGTGGCATGCAGTTATTTTACTATATTAATTACATTAAATATTGGTAAACTTTACAACAGCACCATCAAATTACTATATGTACACAAGAGCAAACTTTGTTATGAATATATAACTGGATGGGTTTTAAGCACTGCCAACACCAACCTAACCTAACATAATCTAATCTAATCTAGCCTAACCATTTCTCAACAATGTAAAACAAACATTTAAGAAATAAAACTGTCAGCAGTTTGGTCAAGAAATGAAATAATACCCATACCAAACTTACATGCAAGTCACTAAGTATGTCCCAAAGGGTGAGCAGAAATAAACAATTTTTAATTTACTCAAAGCAATGTCCAAAACATTAACTATTTCAAGATGAAATAATAAGCAAATATGTTACTGTGTGCTTGGAACCATAAACCATAACTTCACTCACCTTCCACATTCTCCCAAGCTTTCTTCTTTTGTGCCATGATTTTTGCTGTCCCCCTTTCTGAAATCACCATGCCCCATCTCTACACCACCTCCACCGAGGTTAAGGTCTTGGTGTCAGTGAATCATTATCTCTTTGTTTTCTTAGTGGGTGTTCACTGGTCATGATGAAAGCACTGTGAGGATTGTTGACTGTTGTGATGAGTGGCTGTGGGCATGTGACGTTGTATCAAAGTTTGTAAACAGTGTTACATGACTGTGCCAGCACGGTATTACCTCCGGTAGCCAATGAGCACTCTTAGGTATGTTAGCAATACCCATCCTCCAACCCCTGCAGGTGTTTGTGGATACTGTTTCTTGTATGTCACTAAGTTGTTGGTATGAGAGTGGGCGGTTGCAGAGGTTCTAGTCTCTTCAAGATGATTTTGTGGAGCAGGATAGCTGTGAGCTTTTTATCATATATGCTATGATAATGAACTTGGTCTCAAAATGACTGGTAGATAATCAAAATCATGACGATCTAAAAAAATGTTTGAAATCATGATATTCACTACCTAATTTTTGCATATTTTATTGCAAATTGTGTTATCATTTCAGAAGTTCACCAGAGTTAGTGCATTTTCTCTGAACACTGTACACAGTGATGTTAATTTGTGAATATTGGAGCATAAAAACATAAAATAACAATATTAACAATAACATAAAGTGGAAAAATTATGAAGAAACTGGGTAATGGCTTAAGGGCTGCTCATCCAGTTACACTCCATTACTATTACCTCATAAAAAAGGCATCTATTCAAGGTCACTGCACCACTTGTAACACCAGCAAGCTCCTCTTGCACAACACACTGTACACCATCATCAAACATTTTTGGGAAAGCAGAAAAGCTGGGAACATCCTTTCTGTGTCTCAACCAAGACATCAAAACAAAAGGAACTACTGGTGGGTGAATGCAACTGGCCTCCCATTGGCTGAGAGCATCATATTATCAGAAGGGAGGACTATGATTGGCTGATGCCCTCCCTGCACTAGAGTGAGCTGCCCATCTTATATGGAATTTGGCCAAGAAAATTTTCTGAATTACAATGGCTCCTCATTCTGGATAGGCAGCCCTTCCAACTTGAAATATTGCTCAGCAGGATGTTACACCTGCATTGATGGTTGACTAGACTTATTCTCTCCTTGTATATGTACTTACTCCTCATCTTCCAGGTGAAAGTTAAGATCTCAATAGAATGTTATAAACAGTTATCTCGGCTTTGGCTGGGGTGCCGCAAACAGCCCTTCAAATGCAGGACACCCCACATGTAATTATGACAAACATTGCTAAAATTGGGGATATCATGACTTGCATTTCATAGTCTCAGCTACCAGTTGCCCATAGTGCTGTCTGTCAGGAATGTGGACTAGTGTCACGAGTAACCAGTTATGAATTTTTATTTTCTCTCATTTATGAGTTAATCTGTATTTCAGTGAAGTTTTCATTACCTAGTATATAAAATAAAAATAATGCTTAAACTATACCTCCACTCAGTAAAACCTACAATATTTAGGTCATATAAGAAATCCCCATAGAGAGCCCTGTTGCACACATTTAAACAGGTAGTTCTTGCAGGAAAGACAATGCATACATTAAGAAACCACATTAAGCTACATCATGTAAAGAAAACATACCAGTGTCAGTGACTATTGAAATAATGATATACATTATGAAATGGTAGCATCCTTAAGCAGAATGTTTCCTGAGGCATGATTATAATTTTTAAAGCTGTAAGCATGGGCCATCAGCAATAAGGAAATGGGATGAAGATGATGTGTTAGTGCGCTTTGACAAAAAACAAGTCTGATACAAGGAATAAAGCAGAAAACACTCATTTATGACTGAAGTAAACATTGGAAAGAACTTGCAGTTTTCATATTGAGCAGCATATACAGTATATTGTTATGGCTTCACAGACACTCGTAACAATGGGTGCTAGTTCTATTCCAACTTTACTGAGCCTCTTTTCATGAGGTACTCTGGACACCACAAACAGTTGCCTCTACTTGGGTCAACTTTCCTTAGGCTATATCCTATAGCCTAGTGTGTGGCAAATACATACAAGTCCTGGTTTCTCATAGGCTGTAAACAGAAAGCCTCAAGGTCACCATTCTGGCCTTGCAACACAAAGGAAATATAAATCCGGAACTCACTTCCACTGCTGAAAAGGACTCAGCAGCCACATGCTAGGAAAGGGAGGTAAAAATCAAATACCACACAATGTTGCACAATGTTCTGAGGACAGCTACCCTCAAGACGACAGCCACCCACTGTCTTCAGAATATTACTATACTAACGTTTGTCTTCAAGTCATCTTAGATCTCTCAGAAGACTGATCTCGCCCCCTACAAGTTGGCAGGTCGGGAGAGAAAAAGAGATTACTGAACACGAAGCAGCACTAGAAAAATCATGCAGATATAACACCAACAAGGCTAAAAGCATTTGACAAAAAAATTAACTCATGAAAAAGGAGTCAATTGAACTCAGAATGACAGAACAACTACCAGGCAGATCTCTATCCACCCAGACAGAGGACACCAAAAAGACAAGTGCATTAAAAAATTATTGGCAGTCGTCTCTACAAAAATTCAGATTTGGGGATTGAGAGTGATATTTCAGGCCCCTGCAGAAGGACAGAGTGAAATATTACACTTTAAGATATACAACTAATACCCTGCAACCACCTTACCCTATTACTTGTATGGCTCATAAAGGCAAGGTTACCCAAATGGCCAGGTCTCACAAAATGCATATCCATCTTTTCTGGACTCAGACCACCAACTGCTGCTGAGTGTGGGAAAGGCATACAAGGCAGTTGGGCCGATCCCATGAACCGCCAATCTCCCCTTGTGAAGCAAGTGTTGTACACAAGGCTTTGTCACTTGCCTAAAAGCATCTTAACTTCAATAAATCATTGTACTAATATTATAAGGTCTGGGTGGATTTTTATTCTTTTATGCTGGACTACTATTTTCACTCTTTTAAGGGTATTAATCAGTGACATATGTGATTAGAACTCCCACTGACATGAGCGTTACACTGCACAAACTGGCAACCTGCTCCTTCTCGGTCTGAAAAAATCTGTTGGGAGAAAATAACTACATGGCAACTTAAGTTAGCCCCTCATAAGTTTTTGAAAGCATAGAATAATGGATTCAGTGTTTGACATGTTGATATAAGGGAAAGTTATCTTTTGTGACCATTCCTTGCTTTGGCTAACAAAATGGCTGTTTGGTTTAAACAAAGTGTTCTAATGAAGTGATGTGTGATGGCTCAAAAATGTACAGGGTACAGTTACATAGTATGAGTGTTAGGGTTTCACTAGAATGGTGAAATGAACAGCAAAAATAAACTGTATAACTATTGCAGTGAAAAGACTGTGAGTGCATTGGTGAAGAAATGGAGCAATGTGAGCGATGTGCTTCATGACAAACATAGTGGATAGTGGTGGGGCACCCCAAAATGTTTAACAACACTTTACATGCTATCAAGAGAGTTAAAGGTATATCATCAGCTTACAGTAAAAAAAAAAAAAAAAAAAAAAAAATTGGGATGCCCCACCACCATGTTTGTGGTGAGGCACATCCTCACAACTCTCATTGCTCCATTTCCTCCATTTGGAGTGCAACCTCTCTCTCTCTCTCTCTCTCTCTCTCTCTCTCTCTCTCTCTCTCTCTCTCTCTCTCTCTCTCTCTCTCTCTCGTTAATCTGTAACAAAGGTAATAAAAAAAAAATATATATATATATTTTTTTAATCCCTTGTATATCCTTTCAAGGCTTCCCTGACTAATTTTTCCGTAAAATATTAACTTCAGCCACAAATTCACCAACCACATTAATTTTTAAGAATGCAATCCATGCTGGGATTGGATAAGTAATTTTAAATATCAGTATCCACAAAATGGTAATAGGTTCAGGTTTTCCAGCAATAATGCATGTCTTGATTGCACACTCTATGACCAGGTTGGAGAAGTAACACACCATAAATTATGACTGAAAGGGCTCTGTACAATGAAACAAGATATGATATCCTGTCAGGACTACTTTTTAAGGAGGTTTTCAGCTTGGTATGCATATAATTGTAATTAAAATTTCAGAAATTCAATAATTATGTGTTTGGAAGCTCTAGGGGCCTTATGCCTATAGTTCTTTGGCAGTGTTGTCTTGTAATACAATTTCAGCCCTAATGTACAAAAAATAACAAATCAGGATCATGTCATGATTATAGCTTATGGAGCATCACAGGGTTATAATATTTCAAAGAAAACTGTCCTTAGAGGCAAATATTTCAAATGTAATTAAAAGTGAACACTCCTGTATCAACACACTTATTACTAGAAAAGGCACCACAATCAATAAATATCAGTGATTACATAACTCCAACTACAAGTATCAGATCCTTGTATTTGTGCTCTTTAAAATACTGCTCAGTTTCATTGAGTTATCTAAAATTTATTCCATTATATTTTTGTAAAAAAATATACTTTCTTATAATGTTCTAATTACAACCTTATTGAGTTTCTATGCTGCTATTAGCTTTGGAAACATGCAAAATGGAGTGACTATTTTGTGTTGCTATTTCAGGGATGTGACCATTTTGGAGGGAAGTGTGAAGCACTGATGAAGTGCCATTTGAAAGTCTTGGATATGGCCCTTGTCTGGCTGCTTCCAGATGATTAAAAACATATGCAGGATGAAAAGGTGGAGGCTCAAAAGAATGATGAAGGTGCTTCGTGCTGATCACTTGACTCAGAGGGACCAATACAGCTTTCTTCTTGGACTGGTTTGCATCATACTTTGCCTGAAACAAAAAGATATTTCATTATAAACACTGGATTTGTTAGTAATCATTATAGACCTGCAATGCTAATATATCCCCTTTTCCAATCAGCATGGAATGTGTTAATTGCATAATATAAGTCAAAATTCTGTCTTTCTTTGCTAACCCAGGCTTTGCTTTATCCTCTGGAATAGATGTCTCACCACCATCTTTTAATCTCTGCCTACTGGTACACAGTTCTCTCTTAAACTCCAGTAGTATTAATTGTTTCTTTAACAGTTTTTATTTCCTGGCATGAGGCAACCAGTAATGGTCAGTTCAGTAGCCATTGGTGAGTGATATGAAAAATATGCAACAATAACTTGTGGAAGTCAACTCAGGAATGTACACATGAAAACACCTTGTCACTGAACTGTCAAATCTATACTAAAACTGTTAATGTGTGAGTGTACTCAAGGCCACCATCTGTCTTGAGTTGCTAAGTCAGATATTATCAGTGCTCTGTTCTCCTATGCAACAAAATGAAACTAATTGAATGGCATGCCAACACTGACACTGGCTGAGAATTTTGCCATCTTTTTTGGTGGTGACTGTAAATCTGTCCAATCCAAGGGAAATTTATAGCCTGGGACTCCATTCTAGTATTCTGGAAAATTTCTAAAGGACAAATCTTCCTCTCTTTCTCAGGAAAATACTTGCCCCTCTAATAGATTTTATTCCAAGGAATTAGCAGAGAATATCCCTTATACTGGATTATTCTAAAGTTCATGTATCTTCTCCAAAGCTTTCCTATTACTTTACACATTGAACTACAGGGAAGTCTTGTTGTATGAAAAACTGATGATACAAGATGTGTAATTAGGGACTATTTTCTTTATAGGAACACAAAAATCTGATGATACAAGCTTCAGTCTGAGATAAGTAAAATTACAAAGTTTAAAATGTACACCTTCCTTCAGGCTGTATGGTGATGATTCAGATGCACAGAGATGAGTTTGTGAGTACTGGAAGACAACCACACACCCCTCTTTTGTCCCCTACCTACCATTCATTCCCCCTGCCAATCCTCTTTTCAACTGAACTCAATGTCTCTCAGACTCCCACCCTTACAATCATACTGGTCATTATTATACTCATACTTTATCATTATTCTGCTTGCAAGCACATTTACAAAACAGTACAAGTACAGTGTTTTATGTGACTGTTCAGTGCTTTGATGTGTTATAATGTTACTGCTGGTGTGCTCTTTCATTTGCTATCTTTCATGTGGTGTTGTGTGTGTGACTGACCACGTGGTATATAGATTGTGCCTTATTTTGCCTCTCAATTGCTAACCATGCTTCCATGTGGCTAATGGATTGTGGTGTGAGTCCTAGTAGTAAGATTAGGCAAGCTAGAATACCAATAACACTCTCAAAGAAGGTAGAAATGGTTAAGAGGCACAAGACTGGTGAGTGAGTTACCCTCGCTGATGCATTAACTATGCAGTAGTGAGTGTTATGCATGTTTTATACATTTAATTAGTATGGAATCATGTTCTTTGTATACTGTATAACTATGCAGTAGTGAGTGTTATGCATGTTTTATACATTTAATTAGTATGGAATCATGTTCTTTGTATACTGTTTTCTCTGTCAGGTTGCTTTATTAGCAATTCTGTAATATAGACACATTTGTTGCATTTGGTATCATACATTTCAGTTTGAAAACTTATCTTTGACAAGGGTCATGAAGCCTAACCCTCCTTTACTCCATTAGTTATGTGTTTCGTTGAGTAGTTCAAGTGGAACCTAACTGCTCGTATTATTAGGACCTCCCTGTATACTTTTTAGGTACAGGGAGGTCCCAATGGTGCGAGCAGTTAGGGAGGATAACTTGCTCACCACTCTTGTGCCTCTTAACAATTTCTACCTACTTTGTGAGTGTTATTGGCATTCTAGCTCGCTTAGTCTTATTGCTAGGGCATCCTAACTCATTGGCTGCTTGGGAGGCATAGTTGGCACTTGTGAGGCAAAATTAGGCACAATCTATACACCATATGGTCAGTCACACACACAACACCACATCAAAGACAACAAATGAAAGAACATGCCAGCAGTATTACTGTAACACATCCAAGCACTGGTCAATCACATAAAGCACTGTACACTGTACTTGTACTGTGTTGTAAATATGCTTGCAAGCAAAATGATGATAAAGTATGAGTATGATCATGAGCAGTAAGGCCATAAGGGTGGGAGTCTGAGAGACACCAAGTTTAGTCTGAAAGAACTGGTGGCAGAATGCAAGTTAGGTAGGGAACAAGGGAGGGGAGCACAGTTCTCTTCTAGTGCTTATAAACTCATTCCTGTGTATCTGAATCATACATCCCCATACAGTCTGGATGCATTAGTGGGAGTGTGCAGGAGGGCATGCATTTCAAACTTTGTAATTCTACTCTCCTCAGACTGAAGCTTGTATCACTGGATTGGAGAAAACTGGAGAAAATAGTCCCTAATTTACACATATCCTATCATCAGTTTCTCGTATAACTGATGCTTGCATAATGGACCTCTCTGTAGTTCTTGACATGTGTAAATGATAAATTTATTGCAGGTAATACTGACTTCACTTTTAGGTTTTTTTCCTTCTATATCAGAACTTCATGGTTAGCATATTTTGGCACTTTTTAATATGAGGGCCAATGGCCTATGATAACAAAAAGGGGTAAGAAAAAAAAAAGAAAAAAAAAAGCCCACTGAGGTGTCAGTTCCACGAGAGAACACCCAAATGGATTATTCAGAGTTGGAGGAGAAGTGTCCTCAAACCTCTCTCTTTCAAGACTTCTAGTCATAGGAAGGAGGGAATAAAGAAACATGCAGGGAGTTCCAAAGTTTCTGAGAAAAAGGGATGAAAGATTGAGAATACAAGTTAACTCTTGTATTAGAGGAAAGGACAGAATAGAGGAACGAGAAAGTGGAAAGTCTTGTGCAGCGAGGATTCAGGAAGAGAGAAGGCATGCAGTTAGCAAGGTCAGAAGAGAATTTAGTATGAAAATAGCAATAGCTTTAATTTCCTGCTTATCTAAAGTTTTTGAATCCATCCTCAACAGGGAGATTCTTAAACAACCTTCTTTCTGATCACCAGTATGGGTTCCATCAAGGCTGCTCTGCTGGTGATCTTCTGGCTTTCCTTACTGAGTCTTGGTCATCATCCTCTTTTAGAGATTTTGGTGAAACTTTTGCTGATGCCTTAGACATATCAAAAGCCTTTGATAGAGTCTGGCACAAAGCTTTGATTTCCAAACTATCCTCCTATGGCTTCTATCCTTCTCTCTGTAACTTCATCTCATGTTTCCTTTCTGACTGTTCTATTGCTGCTGTGGTAGATGGTCACTGTTCTCCAAAATTTATTAACAGTGGTGTTCCTCAGTGTTCTGTCCTGCCACCCACTCTCTTCCTATTATTCATCAATGATCTAAACCAAACTACTTGTCCTATTCACTCCTATGCTGCTGATACTATCTTGTACTTTTCCCATGTCTTTTCATAGATGTCCAACTCTTCAGCAAGTAAACAATTCACATAGGGAAGCCACAGAATGTTTGATTTCTGATCTCTCTAAAATTCCTGATTGAGGCAGAGCAAACTTAGTATTGTTCAATGTCTCAAAATCTCAATTCCTCCATCTATCAACTCCAGACAACTATCCACCTCTTCTTCAGTGACACTTAACTATCCCCATCTTCTACACTGAACATTCTCTGTCTGTCCTTTACTGAAAATCTAAACTGGAAACTTCACATCTCATTTCTAGCTAAAAACAACTTCTATGAAGTTGGGCATTCTGAGTCATCTCTGCCAGTTTTTCTAACTGCCCCTCTAGTTGCTAACTCTGTACAGAGGCCTTATCCGTCCATATATGGAGTATGCTTCATGTGCATTGGGGAGTTCCACTCACACTGCTCTTCTAGACAGGGTGGAATCAAAAGCTTTTTTGTCTTATTAACTCTTCTCCTCTAACTGACTGTCTTCAGCCTCTTCCTCATTGCTGCAATGTTGCATCTCTTGCTATCTTCTACTGCCCTTTTCATGCCAACTGCTCTTCTGATCTTGGTAACTGCATGCCTCCCCTCCTCCCACAGCTTCAATGCACAAGATTTTCTTCTTTCTCTCATCCCTATTCTGTCCACCTCTCTAATGCAAGTTAACCAGTATTTTCAATCAGTCATTCCTTTCTCTGGTAAACTCTGGAACTCTCTGCCTGCTTCTGTATTTTCACCTTCCTATGA
The DNA here is from genome assembly GCF_035594125.1 of Scylla paramamosain. NCBI lineage: Eukaryota > Metazoa > Arthropoda > Malacostraca > Decapoda > Portunidae > Scylla > Scylla paramamosain. The sequence goes on from NC_087161.1 coordinate 12,925,667, forward strand.
CTTGAACTCTTTCAAGAGGGAGGTTTCAAGACACTTATCTTATAATTCTTGACTACTGCTTTTGACTCTGTTCAGGGACCGGTACCTCAGTGGGCCTTTTTTTTACTGCAGTTTTGTTGCCCTGGGCTGATGCCCCTCCAACATAAAATAAATAAATAAATAAATAAATAAATAAATAAAATAAAGAGATAATAAGATGCAAATTTTATGACTTAAACTCTTTCAAGAGGGAGGTTTCAAGACACTTATCCACTTTTTTTATCATTCTTTTTGGTATCTCTATGATTTAAGTAGGCCTTTTTTATTACAAAAATTATGTTGTCATTGACCTGTGGCTCTCTTACAGAGAGAGAGAGAGAGAGAGAGAGAGAGAGAGAGAGAGAGAGAGAGAGAGAGAGAGAGAGAGAGAGAGAGAGAGAGAGAGAGAGAGAGAGAGAGAGAGAGAGAGAGAGAGAGAGAGAGAGAGAGAGAGAGAGAGAGAGAGAGAGAGAGAGAGAGGTGATAAAGACAGTCAGAAGAAAGGAGTTGATAGGATGAGATACTTTTGATTCCATTCTGTCCAGAAGTGTAGTGTGAATGGAACCTCCCCATATATTATGTAAAGTGTACTCCATATATAGATGGATAAGGGCCCTGTATAAAGTTAATAGCTGGGAGGATGAGAAAAACTGATGGAGATGATTCAGAATGCTTAACTTCATAGAAGTTTTATCTAGAGATGAGATATGAAGTTTCCAGTTTATATTATTATTAAATTTCAGTGTAGAAGAGGGGGACAGTTGAGAATCATTGTAGAAGAGATTGCTATATAAAAATAGCGATCTCAAGCTGAAAACTACCAATTCCCATGCTTACTGGCCACAATCTTTGCTTAGTGATAACTGTGGAAGGGGCTGTGCTTAGCAATGAGTGTAACATGTGGTGCACATTCACTTTCTCAATATTGCTAAATTTGGGAATATCCACTATTGTGCATTCTGATGTTTATCTAATACAGTAAATTATCAAAATCTTGTTTGCTGATATATGTACTCAACATCATTGTACTCTAAAAATATTTGGAAAAAAAAAAACTATAATGGCAACACTGCCCCTTCCCTACCAGTACTGGTGCTTTAATTGTGCTGGCAGCTTTGACTTTCTTTTGTACCCTTGTGCATCTATATTTATATCTAATAAATTTTGCTAACATTATAGTATCTGTGGGTAGTGGGACCCCACTGCAGAGGTGATGGTGATGGTAATTGAGGACCTCCTGAGAACGATATCCTCAAAAAGTGCTACAAAAGTTGGTGATGACTCTGAAGGTTTTGACAATTGTAATAAACCTACATTACATGAAGATGGAACAAGAAAAGAACACAAATGAAATAAGGAAAGAAAAACAAAAGAAGAAAAGTGGCATAAAAAGAAGAAAACAATGAAGAAAGAGAAAGAGAAAGAGAAAGAGAAAAGAGAAGAGCCAGTACCCAGGACAGTTGTTTACAAACACAAGATATGAAGGCACAAGAGGCCCAAGCAGATGAATGGCAACAGGAAAAGGCCATTAACAACCAAGGTGAAAATGGCCTGGGAGTAGGATAGAAGGAAAGCAGGTACCAAGACAGAAAAGGCAAGTGCAGCACTGATGGGAAATAGTGCGAACAAAGGGAAAGGGAGGTGACCCATCACTCACTCCACCCTCATACACCTGACTCTGCCCTGATATCCTGATTGGGCAGAGTTATATATACTGCCACGTTTGTGGGGCAGGTCATGTGTATGAATTGTATTACTGCATATGTGAAAGATATTGGAGTTTTCATCTTTGGAGGAGGAGGCAGTAGGCACCTGGCAAAACGATAATTACTCCCAGTGAGGTCTAAAGCCTCAGGGTAGCTTTAGACCACCCTGAGGTGGTCTAAAGGGGGGATGCTAGGGGATGCTGTGAACTTATCATTAAACCCAGCTGTGATCTCACTGAACGTTTCCCTTTGAGTCTCACAACACAAGGGGGCAGTCACAGCCTGCCCTCTAAAGACAACTCTCTTCCTCCACACAAAACTACAAGCACCTAATAACACAGACACCCTTTACTCAAAATTTCAAAATTCATGGCGACTCCTACACCAGCCTCAGAGTCCTCATCTGGGGAGGGGACCACAAATATCCCCAAGTCGGACTGCCCTTCTGACAATGACTTCTTCATTAACTTCTGCAATATTTGTGGTCTAAGATCTAATTTTCAATCTGTAGAGCACCACCTCTCCTCTTCTAAACCTTATCTTCTTTTCCTCACTGAAACTCAGGTGTCTGAGGCAACTGACAGTAGCCCCCTTTCTGTTCCCTCCTACTTTCTCTATCTTCATTTTCAATCCAAAGCTGGATGTTGCGTTTATGTGCGCAACGATTTAACCTTCTCTCATGCCCATGCTCTTGAATCGTCTGAGTTTTCCACCATCTGGCTACGACCACAGAGTCACTCTCAAACTAAATTTATCTGTGCTGTATATCTCTCACCTAACTCCTCTGACTATAAGAAATTCTTTGACTACTTAACTTCCAAAGTGGAGCACATTCTGACTCTTTTCCCTTTTGCAGAGATCTCCATTCTTGGAGACTTCAATGTTCACCACCAGCTTTGGCTTTCCTTTCCCTTCACAGACCATCCTGGTGAACTAGCCTTCAACTCTGCTATCCTCCATGACCTAGAGCAATTGGTGCAGCACCCTACTTGTATTCCTGACCGTCTTGGAGATACGCCCAACATTCTTGACCTTTTCCTGACCTCTAATCCTTCTGCTTATGCTGTCACCCTCTCTTCTCCGTTGGGCTCCTCCGAAAACAATCTCATATCTGTATCTTGTCCTATCGCTCCAATCCCTCCTCAGGATCCCCTTAAGCGAAGGTGCCTCTGGCTAGTTGGGGGGACCTGAGGAGGTATTTTGCTGATTTTCTTCTGTGTGCCAAGCGCATAACAGAGGTGATAGTGTCTGGCATGGAGGCATACATTCCTCACTCTTTTCCTTGACCTAAACCTTCCAAACCTTGGTTTAACACAGCTTGTTCTCATGCTATACATGATAGAGAAGTGGCCCACAAGAGGTACTTAAGCCTTCCATCACCAGAATCTCATGCACTTTATATTTCTGCCCAGAACCATGCCAAGTCTGTTCTCTAACTAGCCAAAAACTCCTTTCATTAACAGAAAGTGTCAAAATCTTTCAAGATCTAACTCCCCTCATGACTTCTGGCATCTAGCCAAAAATATCTCCAATAACTTTGCTTCTTTTTCTTTCTTTCCTTTATTTCAACCTGATGGCACTGCTGCTATCACATCTATTTTGCTCAAACCTTTGCTAAAAACCCTACCTTGAACGATTCTGGGTTTGTTCCTCCCTCTCCTCCACCCTCTGACTACTTCATGCTACCTATTAAAATTCTTTGTAATGATGTTTTTCATGCCCTCGCTGGCCTAAACCCTTGGAAGGCTTATGGACCTGATGGGGTCCCTCCTATTGTTCTCCGAAACTGTGCCTCCGTGCTTGCACCTTGCCTAGTCAAACTCTTTCAGCTCTGTCTGTCAACATCTATCTTTCCTTCTTGCTGGAAGTTTGCCTACATTCAGCCTGTTTCTAAAAAGGGTGAACATTCTAATCCCTCAAACTACTGTCCTATTGCTTTAATTTCCTGCCTATCTAAAATTTTTGAACCTATCCTCAACAGGAAGATTCTTAAACATCTATCACTTCACAACCTTCTATCTGATCACCAGTATGGGTTCTGTCAAGGCTGCTCTACTGGTGATCTTCTGGCTTTCCTTACTGAGTCTTGGTCATCCTCTTTTAGAGATTTTGGTGAAACTTTTGCTGTTGCCTTGGACATATCAAAAGCTTTTGATAGAGTCTGGCACAAAGCTTTGCTTTCCAAACTATCCTCCTATGGCTTCTATCCTTCTCTCTGTAACTTCATCTCAAGTTTCCTTTCTGACTGTTCTATTGCTGCTGTGGTAGACAGTCACTGTTCTTCTCCTAAATCTATTAACAGTGGTGTTCCTCAGGGTTCTGTCCTGTCACCCACTCTCTTCTTATTATTCATCAATGACCTTCTAAGCCAAACTTCTTGTCCTATCCACTCCTACACTGATGATACCACTCTGCACTTTTCCACGTCTTTTCATAGATGTCCAACCCTTGAGGATGTAAACATTTCACGCAGGGAAGCCACAGAATGCCTGACTTCTGATCTCTAAAATTTCTGATTGGGGCAGAGCAAACTTGGTATTGTTCAATGCCTCAAAAACTCAATTCCTTCATCTATCAACTCGACACAACCCTCCAGACAACTATTCCCTCTTCTTCAGTGACACTCGACTGTCCCCCTCTTCTACACTGAACATCCTCGGTTTGTCCTTTACTTATAATCTGAACTGGAAACTTCACATCTCATCTCTAGCTAAAACAGCTTCTATTAAGTTGGGCATTCTGAGACATCTCCGCCAGTTTTTCTCACCCCCCCCCCCAGCTGCTAACTCTGTACAAGGGCCTTATCCGTCCATGTATGGAGTATGCTTCACATGTCTGGGGGGGGTTCCACTCATACCACTCTTCTAGACAAGGTGGAATCAAAAGCTTTTCGTCTAATCAACTCCTCTCCTCTAAATGACTGTCTTCAGCCTCTCTCTCATCACCGCATTGCTGCAATGTTGCATCTCTAGCTGTCTTGTACCGCTATTTTCATGCTAACTTCTCTTCTGATCTTGCTAACTGCATGCCTCTCCTCCCACAGCCTCGCTGCACAAGACTTTCTTGTTTCTTTCACCCCTATTCTGTCCATCTCTCTAATGCAAGAGTTAACCAGTATTCTCAATTATTCATCCCTTTGTCTGGTAAACTCTGGAACTCCCTGCTTGCTTCTGTATTACCACCTTCCTATGACTTGAATCCCTTCAAGAAGGAGGTTTCAAGACACTTATCCTTCAAATTTTGACTACTGCTTTGGACCCTTTTCTGGGACTGGCATCTCAGTGGGCTTTTTAAAATTTTTTTTAATTTTATTTTTGTTACCCTTGGCCAGTGTCCCTCCTACATAAAAAAAAAAAAACTCAGACAACTTTTTTGAGGGCAAAAAAGTAACATAGACTAGGGTATATTAGGTAATGTAACCAAAGTAGAAGGAAGTAGCAGGGAAACACCAGAAGTAAAAGAGAGCATGCCTGAGGGTGGCCATGGTAAAGATGGATGGATAATGTAAGTAAGTGGAACTTTATAAGTTATCATGCAGTTTTGAAATTAATTATCTTATGATTAGGTAAAAAGAAAAATAATAGTAGGATATATAAGATTATGATTTTGATACTTGCACATGTGGTTTATATTTTATATTGCATGGAATCGTATTGTGTGTGCTTTTTTCCTGAATTTTAATTGTGAATTAATGTAGCACTGACAGTATGTTTTTTGGACTCAATATTGATTGTGTGAATTGTTGCAATGCAACATCATGTGTTTTCTTTATTGAATGGTAATTGAGTGAATCGCTGTGGCATGGACATCATGTATTCTTTATGAAGATTGCATTAATCATTGAATACTAACTGCTTGAATGAATATAAGATTGTGTAAGGGTTGTTATTTTGCTAGTGGTGTATTAAGACTGTTATCTGCATCAGTACTATTTATTAAGTGAATTAAAAAATTTACTTGAGTATTTATTTCCATCATCTTGGTCACAGCACAGTGTTGTAGAAGAGACTCTGAAGCTTCAGAGAGAGACTGTGGCTCAAAGTGGTATTGGGATAAAGGAAGAGGAGAGTGAGTGGTGGGATAAGCAACTAGTAATACTGTTCATCCTCCACTTCAAGCCTGTTATCAGTAAGCAGTACTCTAGACCCTTTGTATTTATTGATATTTATTTTACATATATAGATTGCTATTAACACACATGGGATAGGTAGCAGAAATTCCTGCCTGCTTGGAGGACAGTATGGGTATGGGAATTCTTACCCTCCTCTCTTCCACCAAGATTTGTACTTCTGTGACATAATCATTGTGTCTGGTGGATGATGGCAACCCTTTCCCTTTGTTTCTCTCAACTCCCAGTGCACAACTGACCATAGAAATGGAGGGATACACTGACAACTATTTCCTCATGTCCAGATGCATGGATGAAGGGAATGTGTCTAGGGTTCCCTGTATATCCACTCCTATTATTGGGAAGTACACTGGGAAGTACACTGAGTCTACCTAGAGAAAAGCACTGAATGAGAATGGTATCATAAGATACCTTTTGAAATGCATGTTGTGTGGTTGGCTGGTGCCAAGTGAAGTGGGAGAATGAGTCCAAGGTCAACTGTACCCACATGAACAAGTTTGTCTGGCAAGAAAAAAAGAATCACTTCTTTCCAATAACATATCTCTGCTGTGCTACAACTGAGGAATTTCTAGTTTGTTTTATCATGCAGAGGAAATATTGGTGATGAAAAACATTACTTGTGTTTCTGTCTGAAATTGCCACACAGGGTATTGGTGAAAACACCTTTTGGGCAAAACTCACCAATACAGCACACGCTCTGCAAGGATACAATGTCATCTAGCCTGTCCTTTAGGACAGGCTAGATAGACAGGTAATTTTTCAGTAGCTAAATCTGGTCGAAAGGAGAAAAATAGTAAATTTCAACAGGATTATAGTCTATTTTTATTTTCTTCAGAGGCATAGTACGAGTATTCCCTGGTTAGTGAGGTTCCCACAGACTACTTGGGTCACTAGGCATGAAGCCCCTCTGTACTCATATTCTAGATGTGTATAGAGGATATATGTACTTGTTTCCGATAAGACCTAGGTTATTAAATCAGTAGTAAGCGATAATTGCTGCTGGGATTTATTACATCCAGACAAACTCCACAAATGAAGCTTAAATTTGAAAAGAAAGTTTTATATTGAGAAATTTAAGTTTTGTTGATGTGGAAAAATATAAGGCCCTCATTAGGAATGATGAGGAAAAAAACATAAGGTTATTGAGTAATAGTACAAAACACACTATCTGTGACATGCAATAGTAAAAAAACACATTATCTGTGACATAACTGATGCCTGAATGTGCATGTGTGATTTGGTTACCAGATAAGAAAACACAAATAGTTGTGGTTAAATTCAAATTAGATTTTAAGCAGATCCTTTATGAGAAGTGCTTGAAATGACTTAGGCTCCTTTCACATGATGTCAATGGTGGCTGCCACAAGTGGTGGCTGCTAGTTACCTCCCATAGTTTGCAATGGAGCCTCTTATACAAGGCCACCATGGTTTCCAAGGCAGGTAATCACTACCAACAATAGCATGCTCTTGCAACCAGTGTCTGCCACTAACTGTTGGGCATTATTTTAAATGGGAGCTTTCAAATGAAGCCACTGAGTGACACCACTGTCGTTTACATCACTTTTTGTTGTTAAACCAAATTTTGAAAGGACCAGATTTTTGCAATGAAGGGTGAAAGATAGTGAAGAAGGTGAACACAGAAGACCTTATTTGTGAAAAAAATGCCTAGCAATTAGGTGTCCATCCACTGCAGATTACAGCAATAAGGCTGAGAGAAGGAATACCTCCTGAATAGGCTGAGGAGCTCCTCAATGAAAGTTTGCTCAATTGAAAGAGCTTAAATTTTTTTTCTCATCAACAAATAATTCATTGTAAAAATGTATGATGTAGGCCTCTATCCATTCCAGATTATACAATCTAATAAGCATGTATTCTCTTTCAAGAACATATCCTCTTTTTCCTAATCAGCAAAGCAAAAAATGCAGTTTCTCCTTCGATGCCATTCTTTCAAATGACAAACAAGAGAAGGGACGGCACGAGTCAGTGGTGGTCACAGGATACTTGCAGTTATCTGACCCTTTCACTGGCAACTAGGAAATTCAAAACAATAGCTAAAGAGAACATTTTCTAATATAACAATGAAAAAACAAGGAACATAAATACAATTCTAATAACACAATATTTACAATAAAAAAAACTTTCCCAAGCAGAACAACATTGGCCACAAAAGAAATTTACTCATCAAAGATACAAGCAAAATCTACACACAAGTGTGTGCAGATTAATTTTTAGTATTCTCACCTCTTGGACAGGTGGGAGTCAGCTCTCTTGCCCATTTAACATTTTATTAAATTGGATTTTCACTGCCTGAAAAATTGGCAATGTGAGCATGTCTGCTGCTAGCATTTTAGCCTTTATTCTTTCTTTTCTTGAGGTCTAAAACTTTCCTTGTGACACTAATCTGTAATTTAATGATTCTTCCTTATTTCCTCCTTTATAAATCAGCACTATCTTTGCTCTTTTTCCAGTCTTGTGAGATGCTTACTGTGCCTTACTATGTGCCTCCAAAGAGGCACATATTTTTCTCTGCCAATTATTTGCGACATTTTCTTAGAATCCATCCAGATACTTCATCTGGACCTGCTGCTTTCCTTACATCCAATTTGACCAACCTTTTCCTCACATCATATACCGTTATCTTATTTCTTTCATAATTTTAGTCTCATTTCTGTCTGACAGCTGCACAAACTCTTGTTCCCTTGTAAACACCTCGTAAAAGCACTTGTTCAGCACCTATGCCATTTCTGTGGTCTTTTCCGTGCTTCTTTCATTCTTCTCTTTGAATCCTAACGTAATTATTTCTTGCTCTCTTAAATTCATTCCAAAGATTAGAGTCTCTGTTTCCTCCATTTCTTTCTGAGAGAGAGAGAGAGAGAGAGAGAGAGAGAGAGAGAGAGAGAGAGAGAGAGAGAGAGAGAGAGAGAGAGAGAGAGAGAGAGAGAGAGAGAGAGAGAGAGAGAGAGAGAGAGAGAGAGAGAGAGAGAGAGAGAGAGAGAGAGAGAGAGAGAGAGAGAGAGAGGAGCAGGAGCCTTAAAGGGGTTGTTATACCTGAAATTCAGTAAACAGAGGTTCATTATAATGAGGGTTTATTGTACATATTAGTTTACTCCCCTTTCATTTTACAGTGTACTGTACTTTTTTTTTTAATTAAGATATGTGCTATGAATATAATAACTTTTTATTGTGTTAAAATGAATTTTAAAATGTGGTTAATAAGTGTGAGACATACATTTTATGTCTTAAACTATAAACATTGGTATTTCTGAGCCATGCAAGGGTGGTTTCCCATATTTGTGGATTTTCGCTATTCACAGAAGGCTTTGGAATGTAACCGCCATGAATAATGGGGAACACTATACTTTTTACGTTTACCATCTGCTTATCTAGACTGTTCCATCTATACTTCTATATGGGAGCCTATGCTTTTTGATGTCTCTTCTACAACCACTCTTCTTCATTCTCTTTCCATGTCCTCAAGTATCTCATGCATTCCAAACAATCAAATCATTCCATTCCACCTCCTCCACCTTCTCATATGATTTGTATATTGCAATCAAGTCTCTCCTTTCTCTCGTTTTTCCAGTGCTAGTATGTGTAACCTTGCCAATCTTGCTTCATATGATAAGTCCCTGATACTTGATACCATCTTTGTTGCTGCTCTCTGAACTCTCTCCAACTTCCTGTAGATACCTGAGTGAACACAGCCAATGTTCCTTTGTTTATGTATCCATATGTACTATGTATTTCTCTCATGTATCCTCAACGTTATTGTAAGGCAGCACCCATTCATTTTGCATTGTCACATAATACTAGCTGGCAACTGTGCCCAGCAGCATCAGTAGCTGATGGACCACCATCACACCAGCCTTGCTCTTCTGGTGTCTCTTGTGCTACCTCCAGCCCTCCTTCAATATATTTCCAGCCCATACCCATGGACTTTCATTAACAACTAGAGGCAATAAAAACAACATGGTGCAGTGAGTCACAGAAATCCCCAGAAGTCCTACAGGTCCTACAGAAGGAGAGAAAGCACCTTGGCGGCACCACCACACCACCTATGGCATGCCATTTTCCCCTCAGATTCACACCCAGGATCAGCCTATATGCCCATATCACAGTGCAGTGCAGTTACCATGGTGCAGTGTGTGCCAAGTGTGTGGCGCAGTGTATTGACCACAGTGTTCAGTGAGTGTAATGAGGTGGCAGTGAGCATTAGCACTGACATATATGTATAGGTGTGGGGAGGAAGGACTTTGTTTTGCCAGGGAGGTGAGCTGTGTACAACCTCCCTGACATCTTGACATGCACTGAGGTTGCAGTCCGGCAGAATGCCACTAGCAGCACCTCCAGCTGCCCTGTGCATTGTTGCCACACATCATCAGACACCATCCCCACACACACTGCACACTCCTTGCTACATTTTAGCCGGGATTGTCTCACATTCTTGCCATTTACTCACTCTGAGCACTACCTGCCTCGCAGTTGCACAACATGATGGATTCTTCACCTCCTGAGATCTCTGGAGACTATACTTGCCTGGGATGCACAGCACTACTTACTCAATGAACCTCACCACACCCTCACTCATCAACCTTCACCATCAATACACCCACTGCCAATCACACTCACTGCTACCCCCTCACATTCATGACATGGCAGTGGCAACATCCCTTCCTTAGTTCACTATCTACTGTAGGTGGAGCAATGAAGACTTCACTATGAAGAGTCACACTGATGGGAGGAAAAAAGACAGGTTTTCGGCACTTCTACAGGTGATGTCCAGGATGACAAGCGCTACAGTTGCCCCACCTGCACCAGCTGTTCCTGACCACTCATCAAACCTGCTGGACATGACATCCGATGCCACTACACAAGCTGCAGCTGTATCACCAGTGACTCACAGTCAACCTACCTACCAACCAGCTACACCAGCCCTCTCTTTTGCTTCACATGCTTTGGAAATCACACCCAATGTAGCTCACTTGCCAAGCAAACCAGTACCACAGTGACCACCTACCCTGCAAGCAGATGCCAACTTCCAGGTGTTTCGACAGTGGTGTTGAAGATGGCATGATTTTACAATCATGGTGGAACTGCAGAAAATGCCCAGAGAGAGACAGCTCATACAACTCCACACATGCATTTCTCTTGATGTGCAGAAGGTGCTAGAGCACATTTTGGGCATTCCTCCAGACACACATTTTGATGTGAACAATGTACTTGACAGTCTCCAGGATCATTTCAAGAACTTACAAAATGAGGCCTTTTGTTATTGAAATATGCTTTGCTGCAAGCAAGCAGAAGGAGAATCCTTCAGTGACTTCTATGTCAGACTTAGAAACCTGGCTGAGGAGGTTGTCATGTTCTGGTGATCTCATCACATGTGCCGAGACAGTTCAAAACGGTGATCCTTATGAGAGTTTGAGACCAAGAACTGTTGCAACGCTTTACCTCCCTTGATGAAGCAGACTCTACAGGCATTTATCACATGCTGCTGATTGTTTGAGGCTGCTCATACTGCAGCTTCTGCTATTTCATAAGTTGCCAAGTCAACTTTGTGCTGTTTCTGCTTACAAAAAAGGGGCAATGACAGCAGAAAACCACTTCATTACAAGGGACTGCAGCATCACAGTTTTCTCCCAGCACCTCATGCCAGTCCTGTTACTGAAAGCATAACCCAGGAAAATGGCCTGTTGTTGACAGAACTTGCTCCAACTGTGGACAGAAGGCTCACTGGACCAAGATCCCTAGATGGCTGGCCAAGGATGTACAGTGCCATGTTTGCAAACACACTGGCCACCATGAAAGATTCTGCAGGACAAACAAGAACAAGGATAGGGGTCAACTCAGCTCTTCAAGTTACAGCAGAGCTTCTCCTACCCTCAAGAAGAATGGCAGCTGTCATCAAGTTAGCTCCAGTTCCTCTGACAAGTGTACCCAGCCTGTTGAAATGCATGTCCTACACGACGGCATGGCCTCTAAACTACAGATGATACCTGACACAGGAGCGGATGTCACTATGGTCAGTACTCATCACCTGGAGATGCTGTGACTTCCTAAGTTCAGTCTCCAGCCCCTGCCTGTTACGACTATACTCACTACTGATGGCTCAAGGATGTCTCCTGCAGCTTGGCAATAAGTCCTGTATTACCAAGATCCAAGTACATGATGATGTGCAGACTCAATTACTCTTATCTGGCCATTGTCATGAATTGGCTATTATATCTCCTGACTTCCCTAAACCCATCCTTGCCATTACACATGTCAACAGGGGTGTGGAATCACCCCTACCCTCCATGTCATCACCTGCTGCACGAGTTCTTTCTCATGGAGTTTGATGACATGCTAGTGTCTCAAAGTTGGATCTTCATGCAGCCCTTCTCATGACGATGGTGGGCCCTCCTATGAGAATACACCTGAATGATGATGGCATTCTATTCACTGTTCACACACCTTGGCCAATCCTCTTCACTTTCCAGAGCCAGGTGAAGGAGATCAACTTGATGGTCAGCCAAGGCATTATTGCATGTGCAGGAGATGAGCTGTCTGAATGGTGCCACCCCATGGTTCTTGTAGCTAAGAACAACAGTGTCTGCATCATGGTGGACTTGACTAAGCTGAACAGCGAAGTGTCATGCCCTGCACCTTCACTCAAACCTTTGCTAAAAAAAACTCTACCTTGGATGATTCATGCCTTTTCATAGACGTCCAACCCTTCAGGAAGTAAACATTTCACGCAGGGAAGCCACAGAACACCTGACTTCTGATCTTTCTAAAATTTCTGATTGGGGCAGAGCAAACTTGGTATTGTTCAATGCCTCAAAAACTCAATTCCTTCATCTATCAACTAGACACAACCTCCCAGACAACTATACCCTCTCCTTCAATGACACTCAACTATCCCCCTCTTCTATACTGAACATCCTTGGTCAGTCCTTTACTTATAATCTGAGCTGGAAACTTCACATCTTTCTCTAGCCAAAACAGCTTCTATGAAGTTAGGCATTCTGAGATGTCTCTGCCAGTTTTTCTCACCCCTCAGCTGCTGACTCTGTACAAGGGCCTTATCCGTCCATGTATGGAGTATGCTTTGCATGTCTGGGGGTGTTCCACTCATACTGCTTATCTACATAGGGTGGAATCAAAAGCTTTTTGTCTCATCAACTCCTCTCCTCTAACTGACTGTCTTCAGCCTCTCTCTCAATGCTGCAATGTTGCATCTCTAGCTATCTTCTACCACTATTTTCATGCTAACTGCTCCCCTCCTCCCGCAGCCTTAATGCACAAAACTTTTTTTTTTCCTCTCACCTATTCTGTCCACCTCTCTAACGCAAGAGTTAACCAGTATTCTCAATCATTTATCCATTTATCTGGTAAACTCTGAAACTCCCTGCCTACTTCTGTATTTTCACCTTCCCATGACTTGAATTCCTTCAAGAAGGAGGTTTCAAGAGACTGATCCTTCAATCTTTGACTACTGCTTTGGACCCTTTTCTGGGACTGGCATCTCAAGTGTTTTTTTTTATTGGATTTTTGTTGCCCTTTGCCAGTGTCTCTCCTACATAAAAAGAGAGAGAAAAAAAATCCTCCCATACTGGAAACTATGGGATAGCCTCTATGTGGATGGGGAGTTAGTCCTGTATGGTCAGAGGATAGTTGTTCCTATGATGTTCCATCATCATACACTTGCCTGTCTCCATGACAGCCACAAAGGGGTTGAAGGAACGAGATGCCAGGCAAGGCAGACAATATTTTGGCCAGGCATCAACCTTGATATCAAGTCCACCAATGGTGCCTGCGAGTCATGCCAAGTACTACAGCTTAGCCAGCAACAAGAACCTCTTCTCTGTGATGACCACCTGACAAGACCCTTTGAGTCCATCTCTGCTGACTTCCATATTGTGGGGAAGTCATTCCTCATCATAGTGGACAGACTGTCTGGCTGATCTGTGGCCCTGTGGCCCTGACATTACAGCCACAAGAATCATCAGGATGTTCTGCAGGTACTTTCATGTGTTCCCCTCCATATTTACACAGATGGAGGGCCACCATTCAACAGCGCCAACTTCCACAGCTTCACGGCACACTGAAGTGTTCACCACATGGTGTCCTCACCACATCACCCTCAGTCAAATGGCCATGCTGAGGTAGCGGTCAAAACCATTAAGTACCTGATTCTCAAGATGGCCCCCTCCAGGAATACTGAATGTGAGGAGCTCGACAGTGGTCTCCTGGAGCTGCACAACACCCTTAATCCTGCAGGTTGTTCCCCTGCCCAGGTGCTTTATGGCCACCCCCTCCATTCCTGTGTCCCAGCTTCCACAGAATGCAGAGTGGCAAGCCCTGACTGAGGACTGTGATTGCCAAGCAGCTGCTTGCACTGACCAGGTCTAGCATCAATACAATTAACATGGTCGTCCTCTTCCTAAGCTGAGTATCGGACAACACAACAGGATTCAAGACCCAACATCACACTGCTGGGACAAGGTTGGAGTGGTCCAGCGACTTTGAGATTCGTCTTCCAAGTGGCAGAGTCTGGTGGTGCAATCATTAGTACCTGCGCCCTGTGCCCCCTCCTGGTGATGACGCTCTTCTCCATATACCTTTGGCCCCTTGCTTGATGTGTATAGTCCTGTACACTCTACCCCAAATGCCCCATGTCATTCTCCTTGGCTCAGGAAAAAGGAGTCCACTCAGAATTAATTATGACTGTGAAGGGAAGCAAGGTGTGGATATGTGAGTGAAAATAACCAATGTTCCTTTGTTTATGCATCCATATGTACTATGTATTTCTCACTCATGTATCCTCAATGTTATTGTAAGGCAGCACCCATTAATTTTGCACTGTCACATAATACTAGCTGGCAATTGCACCCAGCAGCATCAGTAGCCAACAGGCCACCATCTCTTATACAATCCTTATACAAACATCAGCCTTGCTCTTCTGGTGTCTTTTGTGCTACCTCCAGCTCCCCTTCAATATATTTCCGACTCATAGACTTTCATTAAGAACCTACAGACAATAAAACTACCCTTCCTTAGATAATTTTTCTTGTAATGTAACCACATTACAGCTGCATATTCCAGTCTAGGTCTAATCAGTGATATAATCATCATCCTGATCATCTCTTCATCCATATATGCAAAGCCCAGCCTTATTTTTTTGCATCAAGTTACAGGTTTCTCCTGTAATTTTGCTAATGTGTCTTTCTAATGTCAAATTTCCATTCGTCAAAACACCCAGATTCTTTTCCTCTTCTGCTCTACTCAACCTCTCCCCATTTAACACAATTTTCTTTTACTTTCCTTACACTCTTTCCAAATTCCATTACTTTACATTTCTTTAGATTAAACTCCATTTCCCATCTATGACTCCATTCTGATATCTTGTTCAGATCTTCTTGCAACACTCCACAATTTTCACCACTCCCAACTTTTTTTAACAACTTAGCATCATCTGCAAAAAGGCTCATGTAGCTATTCACACTCTGTCATATAATCTGTATAGACTGCAACATGATTGGTGCCAGTACTGAGCCTTGGGGTACTCCACTTCTGACTCTCCTCCACAATGACTCCTGGTCTTTTACCACTGTTCACATGTCTAATATCAATCAACAAATTTTCATCATCTGCAAAAAAAGCTCATGTAGCTATTTACACTGTCTATAATCTGTATAGACTGCAAACATGATTGGTGCCAATATTGTGCCTTGGGGTACTCCACTTTTGACTCTCCTCCACAACAACAACTGGTCTTTTACCACTGTTCTCATCTCTAATATCAATCAACAAATTTTCCATCCATCTTAGTGGGACACCCCTCAGACCACCATCATGCTCCAACTTCCACAGCAATTTCCAGTGCAGCACTTTATCATAAGCTTTCTTCAGGCCTAAATACATACAGTCTGCCTAACCATCTCTCTTGTATTATATCCCCCACTCTTGAATAAAAACTCCACAAGTTTGTAACACATGACCTCCCTCTTCTAAATCCAAACTGTAGCTCTACCATTACTTCATTTTTTTCCTAGGTACTACATCCATTTATCTCTCACTCAACTTTCATACATCTTACATACCATACTTGTTAGAGACCCTGGTGTATAGTTCAATGACTCTTCTTTGTTACCACCTTTATAAATTAGAACTATGCTTGCTCTCTTCTATTAGTGGGACTCTACTTTCATTTAAGGAGCTCTCAATAATACTTTGAACCACCCATGTCAACTGCTGATTGCATTCTTTCAACATTCATTCTGATGCTCCATCATGTCCAGGGGCCTTTCTAACATATAGTCCTTCCAACTATTTCTGCACGTCTTCTTCAGTCACTTGGATTTCCCCTAGACCTGTTTCTTAGCTTATCTCACTCTACCCCACAAATGTCCTCTCTTTTGTGAACACTGATTAAAAACTCTTATTCATTATCTCTGCCATTTCAGCTGGATTCTCACACATTTGAACACTCACCTTATAAAACTCTGTGTGTATGTGTGTGTGTGTGTGTGTGTGTATTTACCTAGTTGTATAATACAGTGTTTGAGCAGGGCTCATAGTGTCCTGTCTCCATATCTATATTTATCCAGAATTTCCTTAAATTTATGCATGTTTGGTGCTGTAACAACTTCCTCATTTAGACCATTCCAGATATCCACAGTTCTATGTGGAAAACTGTTCTTCTTGATGTCCCTCAAACACTGTCTCTTCCTGATCTTTTTTGAGTGCCCTCTTGTCCGTCCAGTTTCATCTTCTTCCAGCAACACCAGATCTTGCTTGTCTATCTTCTCAATGCGGTTAACTATTTTATACATCTTTATTAGATCTCCTCTTTCTCTTCTAACTTGCAAAGTTGGCAGTCCCATTTCCTTCAACCTCTCTTCGTACTTTAGGTCTTTCAGCTCTGGTACTATCCTTGTAACTGCTCTCTGAGTTCTTTCCAATTTTTTTATGTCTTTCTTCACATGCGGAGACCACACCACTGCTGCATATTCCAGTCTGGGACGTAGCATTGTGGCTATAATTTTTTTCATCAGAGTCTTATCCATGTAATGAAATGCCACCCTAATATTTGTTAACATCCTGTATGTTGAGCCAAATATTTCATTTATATGCTGTTCTGGGATCAGGGTAGCTTGAGAACCACTCCTAGGTCTTTTTCCTTCTTGCTCCTCATTATTACTTCCTCCCTCATTTTATAGTCCCATGCAAGTCTTCTTTCACTCTTTCCCAATTCCATCACATGGCATTTCTTAGCATTGAATTCCAATTTCCACTTCTTGCTCCACCCATAAATCTTGTCGCTATCTCTTTGCAACTCTATACAATCAACATGGGTCTTTATTACTCTTAACAATTTTGTATCATCAGCAAACAGATTAATATAACTGGTCAAACCCTCCTGCATATCACTGATGTATATTTGGAAAATAATGGGTGCTAACACTGATCCCTGTGCTACTCCGCTTGTTACATTACTCCAACTTGAACAGGTGTCCCTGATCACAGTTCTCATTTCTCTATCCTTTAAGTAGTCTCTCATCCATTTTAGCATTGTCCCCCTCAGTCCTTCTATATGTTCCATCTTCCATGATAGTCTTTTATGTGAAACTTTATCAAAAGCTTTTTTGATGTCCAAGTACACTGCATCTACCCACCCATCTGTTCTGTACTTCATCTATTACTCTTGTATACAAACTTAGTAAATTTGTCACACATGACCTTCCTTTTCTGAAGCCAAATTGACTATCTGTTATAACTTCGTTCTCTTCCAAATATTTCACCTACTTTTCCTTGATCAATATTTCACAGATCTTGCCCATAACACTACTTAGCGACACTGGTCTATAATTTAGTGGCTCAGTCCTCTTTCCTCCTTTGTGCATTGGCACTATATTTGCTCTCTTCCACTCTCTTGGTACTCTTCCTTCTATCAGTGAGCTGTTAATTACATCCCAAATTGGCTCCACCACTTGTTCTCTACATTCCTTTAGTGTCTAGCCTGACACTCCATCAAGTCCCATTGCTTTCCTGACATCCAACTTCTCTAACAATTTGCCAATTTTATGTTTTTGCACCAAGACTTCTTGTAACCCCCCCTGCCTTACCTCCTCATTTGGTTCTGTAAAACCTGTTTCCACAGTGAACACAGAACTGAAACTCTCATTCATAATTTTGCTCATCTCTTCTGCTGTTTACTATCTTGTTAATGGTCTCTCTGCTTGTCATCTTTCCATTGATAAATCTGTAAAAAAAGCTCAGGCTCTTCACATTTCTTTACCACATCCTTTTCATATTGTTTCTCCTCCTCTCTTCTTATTCTAATGTACTCATTTCTTGCCTCCTTATACTGCTCTCTCTATTATTTTAATTTCTTTGTTTCTTCAGTTTCTTTCAAGCTATATCCTTTCTCTTCTTAGCACATCTGGTATTATTACTAAATATGTCTACTCCTTACTTTATATACAGGTACATACTTCTGCACACCCACACTGTACTTTTCAGGAATGTTTTGTATTTCTCTTGCACTGTCTTGCCTTCCATAAGTCCCTTCTAATCAATACTTCCAAAGAATTTTCTTAACTCTGTAAAATTTATCTTTGTGTGATTTAGTCTTCCATTTTTATAGTCCTCCTTATATGGTAGAGCCTCCCAATCTTGCAGTATCACTTCTAACACCACATGGCCACTTTTTCCCATTGGGCTTAAGTATTTAATGGTTGGACTTGGCTCCAGTTTTTTTTTTGTGAATACCAGGTCTAGCATAGATGGTTCCTCCCCCCTTCTGTATCTTGTAAATTCCTTCACCCACTGATCCATTGTATTTACCATAGCTAACTGTAGCATTTCTTCACTCCACAGTCCAGCACTTCTATTAACTTCCATCTCCTCCCAGCTTACATTTTTGCAGTAAAAGTCTCCCACTAGTAGTATTTTTACTGTCCTTCCTTATCATGTTGTCTAGGCACTTCTACACTTCTTTTTGTATTTCCTTATGATCCTCCAGCCTCCATGTATTAGTCTTCGGTGGCACATATGTTTATGTGATCTTCTTCCTTTCTCTCCCACTGGTCTTGATTGTTATACCTATGACCTCCACCATGCCATCTCCACATTGCACTTCTTCCACATATATATCATCTTGAACCATTATCAATACTCCTCCTCCTTTTCCCTTTCTATCTCTCCTCCAATAATTATATCCCTCTTCCTTAAAGCTTGAATGGACTTCCTCTTTTAACTTTGTCTCAGTTGGGCACAACACATCTTGTCTATTTTCCTTTAAGGAATCTCTCACTTTCAGTACACCTGAAAGTAACCCATCTATGTTTGTATACATTACTCTTAATGTACTACTTTTCCCACCACATACAATTTGTCTGTCTGCTGCTGTGGTTCTTTAATTTCTTGTTCCATTTTCCAAATATACCATTTCCTTAGTCTCATATCTAGTACCCCCCAATAAAATTTTCTCTTGTTGGTCTCTGTCTTTCTCTTGTTTTTTCCTTAGTTTCATTTCTCAGATCCCTCTCTTTTTCCCTTTCTTCCAAGTTCAAATTTTTTTTACCCAAATATGCTTGTATTCTGAACTTTCAGCCAGCTTTCCAGTTCTTGCTAGGATCTCCTCTACTGCAACTTGGGATCTCATTCTCACTTTTAATGGCCTTTTACCTCCTTCACTATATTTTCCAATTCTGTATGTTTCTTTCATTTCTCGTTCCAGTCCCTGTTCCTCATATTGGACCATTGTAATAATTTTCCTTACCAACTCCTTCTCTTCTCTCCCCCTGACAGACTTTACTGGGTTCCTCTTCTCTTGCAGTATGAAGGCCATACATTTCTTCTTATCCACTGTGTCTCTCACCAAAACCTCCTTTTCTTTAATTACCTGAATTACTGTGTCTTTGATTTTTTTCTGTGTTTGTTTCTTAACCACCTCTGTGAAGCTCACTTTTTCATCCTCATGTTCTTTCTTCCAGGCATTTCTTAGTTCCTCCAGTTTGGTTTCACATACTGCCCCTTCCACTTTTCCTGCACTATCCTCCACCTTTCTCTTGCAGCCCCTGCAGAGTTAATTCATATTCATTACATTTAGTCTTGAGTATCTCATTTTCTTTCTTTAGTTCCTCCATGCCTCTTTCATCTCATTGTTTATCTTTAGAGCACTCTCACATTCACTATACTTCTTTCTCAATTCTTTGTTTTCCATGATAAGTTTGTCCTGCTTTTCCAGAATGCTTGAGATCAGTTCCCTCATGCACCTTATTTCTTTCTCTACACTGATTATCCTTCCTTTCTCTTCTCTGAATCCTGAAAAATCCCTTCTCCTCTTGCCTCCACCAACTGTCTCAAGCCTACAGGGGTTTCAATAAAATGTGCCTTCTGTCCCATCTCCTCACTTGGTTTGCTTACAAACATATCATGACTGGTGGTGCCACTGGTGTGTGTGTGTGTGTGTGTGTGTGTGTGTGTGTGTGTGTGTGTGTGTGTGTGTGTGTGTGTGTGTGTGTGTGTGTGTGTGTGCATGCATGTATGTATGTATTTAACCTAGTTGTATTGTACAGGGCATGAGCCAAAGCTCATTTTGTCCTGTCTCCATAACCTTATTTATCCAGTTTCTCTTTAAACACGTGTACGAGTACACTGTTTGCCACAATCACCTCTTCCTTTGAATCATTCCAGATTTCAATAGTTCTATACGAGAAGCTGCATTTCTTGATGTCACTTGAACATCCACTCTTCTTTATTTACTTCCCATGCCCTCTCGTCTGTCTCTCTTCCTCCTCCATCTGTGGTACCAAGTCATTTCTGTCTATTCTTTCTATATTGTTTACTAATTGATACATTGTTGTCATGTCTCTTCTTTCTCTTCTCTCTTGTAGTGTTGGTAAACCCATCTCTTCAAGTCTTTCTTCATAGCTTAAGTCTTTCGATTCTGGTACTATCTCCATTGCTATCATCTGTATTCCTTCTAGTTTCCATATATCTTTTTTCTATGTGGAGCCCAAACTGCTGCTGCATATTCCAATTTAGATTGTATCATGCTTGTTATAATTTTCTCCATCATTTCTTTATCTAAATAGTTAAATGCTACCCTAATGTTTGTTAACAAGGTGCATGTAGAGACGAATACTCCATTTATGTGTCTTTCACGTGATAATGTGTCCTGAATCATTACTCCCAAATCTTTTTCTTCTTTACTCTTCATTATTATTTCTCCTCCCATTTTGCACTTCCACAAAGGTTTCTTTTTACCTTTTCCTATTTCCAACACGTGGCATTTTCTGGCGTTAAATTCTAGTTTCCATCCTTGGCTCCGTGCATGTATCTTGTCAATATCCTTTTGTAACTCCTTGCAGTCATTTTCATCCTTTATTATCTTTATTATTTTTGCATCATCAGCAAACAGGCTTATAGTTTATTTTAGATCATGTCATATCATTTACATATATTTGAAACATAATGGGTGCCAACACAGATTCTTGTGCCAACTTGACTTAGTGTCTTTGATTACTGTTCTCATTCCCCTCCCTTGTAAATAATCATCCATCCATCTCAATACTGTTCCCTTTAGTCCTCCATTCTCTACCTTCCACATAAGGCTTTTGAGGGGAATTTTACTAAATGCTTTTTTGAGATCCAGGTATACCACATCAACCCATCTATCCCTCTCTTGCACTCTATCTATTACTCTTGTACAGAAGCTCACAAGATTTGTGACACAGGATCTCCTTTTCCTGAATCCAAATTGCTTTTCTGTAATTATTTTTCATCTTCTAGATATTCCACCCATCTGTCTTTAATTACTATTTCACAGAGCTTGCTCACAATACTTGTTAGTGACACTGGTCTATATTTTACTGGTTCCATTTTATTTCCCCCTTTGTATATTGGCACTATGTTAGGTCTTTTCCATTCCCTTGGTACTTTTCCTCCTCTCAACAAGCTGTTAATTATATCCCATATGGGTTCTTTCATTTGTTCTCTGCATTCTTTTAATATCCATCCATTTACTTGATTTGGTTCCATAGCTTTTCTAACATCCAGCTCTTCCAGCAGTTTCTTGATTTCTTTTCTTTTTACTTATACCTCCTGTATACCCATTCCCATACTCATATACCATTCATATACCCATATACCCCTGAGCCCTCATTCTGTGGTACTATTTTTGGTGCCATAAATTCGGTTTCCTATATAAACACAGATTGAAAACTCTCATTCATTAGTTCACTCATCTCCTCAGTAGTTTCATAAATTCATCCTTCCCTTTTTAACTTGTTTATGCCATCCTTATGTTTCATTTTCCTATTTATGTATTTGTAGAAGAGTTTGGGTTCTTCCTTGCATTTTCTTACAATGTCACTTTCAAAGTTTCTTCTTTTCTTATTTTACTATATTCATTCCTTGCCTTTCTGGATTCTTCTCTAGCATTTCTGTTCGGTTGTCTCATCATTTTCTTCCATGCCCTGTCCTATTTCTTTTTTACTTCTACACACCTGGCATTAAACCATTCATGCTTCCCAACATTTTCACTTATAACTTGGCACAAACTGCTGCACCCCCTCTCTATAACTGCTCAAAAATATCTCATTTTTTTTTGCTCTACTTTACCTTCAAAATAGCTCTTTCCAGTTATTTTTTTTCCATAGAATTTATTAAGTTCTGCAAAATTTGCTTTGGTATAGTTCTGTCTCTCATTTCTGTATTGTTCTTTCCTGTGCAATACTTTTTCCTCCTATGGTGCTATTTCTATTATTAAATGATAACTTCTTCCCAGTGGACTCAGACAATGTACACTTAGTCTACTTTCTGGTATTTTTGTAAACACTAAGTCCAACTGTGATGGTTCTTTTTCTCCTCTGCATCTCGTACACTTGTTTATCCACTGTCTCAATGTATTCACCATCGTGGTTTGCATGTGTTCTTCACTCCATGACCCGACATTTTCTTCCACTTCCATCTCTTCCCTGTTAATTTCTTTAGTGGTGAAGTTGCCTACTATGAGCACTTTGTTACAGTTCCTTATCATTTCCTACTATTTCTTGTTTCTAGTTGCATGCTTTTAAATTTATTGGTCTCCCATGCATTAGTTTTTGGTGGTTTACATATGTAAGTTACAATGATTTTCCTTTTTTCACTTCCTTTGATCTTAATCACAACACTCAATGTTTCTGCCATTCCATCACCATATTCCACTTCCTCAACAAAAGTATCTTATTTTACCAATATCATCACTCCTCCTCCCTTTCCTTTTCTGTCTCTTCTCCATGTGCTTGCCGATCCTTCTCCTTCCTTTGCAGATCCCAACTTTATTTCCTCTTTTTAATTTGGTTTCTGTTAAACATACCACATCTGGTTTATTGTTCTTTAAGTAGTCTTTAAGTTCCAATAGGCTTGACACCAAACCACCTATGTTAGTATACATAATCTTCAAACTTCTGCTTGGTGATCTTGTGTGGCATCTTTGGGCCACCATATTCTCACTTTCATGTCCACAACTTTCAGGTGAATCTTTTCACTTGTCCTTCGGTTCTTTTCTTGTTTTTTTGACTGGGCCTCTACTCTCAATTCTTTCAATTTACTTCTCTCTTCTTCATTCATGTCTCTTTTTATCCATATTTCTTTCATTCTTTCTACTTTTTCCAATTTTCCTGTTCTTTGCAAGACATGTTCCACCACTGTGTGATATGAATCTTATTTTCATTGGTCTTGTTCCATTTTATTTATGCTTTCTGATCCTGTAAATCTCTTCAATTTGTTCGATTATCCCCTCTCCTTCCTCCACCACTTCTGCTATAATTTCCTGAGCCCTTTTCACTCCTTTCTCTCTCTAGCTATTTTCATGGGTAGGTTCTTCTCCTTAACTTCAAATACCACCATACACATCTTTCTCTGTACAGTGTCTCTCACAAGATTACTTTTTTCCTTTATTATTCTAATCATTTTCCATATTCTTATTGTGTTTCTGTTGCTGTTGCCTTATTATCTCCTCCATGTCCACCTTATGTTGTTGTTCTCTCTCTTCTTTCCAACTTTTGATTTCCTCTGTCACTAACTCCTTCACTTCTCCAACCCTAACATCTCTCCCTCTTGCAAAGTTTTCTTTAACTCTTCATTCTCTTCCTTGAGTTTCTTAACTTCTTCACAGTACTTCTTGTTTAAGTTCACTCTTTTTGTCACCTATTCTTTGTTCTTTGTTTTCTTCTTCTCTTTCCATCTCTCTCTTTTTCATCTTTAATATATCACTGGATATCTTTTTTACACTGTCACCACCCACTTCTCTTTCTTCTTTCCATGCCTTTCTTCACATTTTCACAGTCTTCTTCAATTTTTCACATTCGTTTATTTGTGTGTGCTACACTGAGGTCCTCTTCCTTGAAGCCCTCCGAAATATTTGGGTTTGTGCTGGCCACCATCTTCCCTGTTGACATCACTGACCACCAGTGTTTACCTTGTATCACTTTCATTTCTCCCTTTCAGTCAGTCCTCTAATAACAATTCCCCTTCCCCTGCATCCACACCTTGCACAATACCCTATTATGGAGACAGGACTCAAAGTTTGGCCCCCCTGCAAAATCAAACCTAGGTAGATCCTTACAGCTGCTGGGGATGCATCCAATCAGCTGGACGGAGGACGCGCGCATGTTTGTGTGTATTTACCTAGTTGTGGTTTACAGGAGGGGAGTAATCTCATAGTATCCCATCTCTATATCTATCTAGTTTGGTCTTAAAAGCACAGACAGTTTTGGCATTTACAACGTCTTCACTGAGTTCATTCCATTTGTTCATACTTCTGTGAAGAAAACTATACAGTAAAACCCCTCTCATCCGGCATTCGAGTATCCGGCAGCTTCAAGTATCTGGCACATTTTTCCCCGAGCCTTAAAATCAATAAAAAATCAATGTGTACTCATAAAATCGATTAAAATTCCCGCACGAGGCATACTTTGTCCCCTTACCACCAGAGCGCACTGCTTCGCGCCACCCGCAGCCCACTGCACTGTGTTTACTCAGTGACTCAGTACCGTGTGTGCACTGTTTATCGCCTGACGCCTTCATCATGCCTAAAGTTGTAGAAAAGAGGAAGCGTGTTGTGCTTACACTTAAGCAGCTGATCAGATCAGCTGATCAGATCAGCTGATCTTTGTTATGGTAAGATGCATGAGTGTAGGGTGGTGATTGTGGACATAATTTCACTTCTATTCAAGTATCCGGCAATATTCAAGTATCCGGCATGTCGGTGGTCCCATTGATGCCGGATAAGAGGGATTTTACTGTACTTCTTAATGTCTCTTCTACAGTTAACTTTCTGCAACTTCTTATTGTGTCCCCTTGTACTCTGTGTGTCTAAATTTATAAAACCTTCTTTGCCCACATTTTTCATACCATTTATCATTCTATAGAAGTTTATTAAATCTCCTCTCTCTCTCTCTCTCTCTCTCTCTCTCTCTCTCTCTCTCTCTCTCTCTCTCTCTCTCTCTCTCTCTCTCTCTCTCTCTCTCTCTCCTATTTTCAAGGGTAGGAATTTCCAACATTCTTAATCTCTCTTCATAGGTTGATTTACTCAACTCCAGAACCATCTTAGTGACTGCTCTTTGTACTCTTTCTAATTTTATAATATTCCTTTGATATGAGGAGACCACACCACTGCCGCACATTCCAATCTTGGTCTTATCATGGAAATCAACAACTTTTTATCATTCCTTCATCCAAATATAAGAATGCCATTCTTACTTTTTTTTAACAAATTCATCATCTCTCCAGTAATTTTATCAATGTGTCTGCCAGGAGTCAAATTTTTCAGTAACTGTTACTCCCAAATCCACTTCCTCTTTTGACTTCTTTAACTTCACACCATCCATCTCATAATGATATTGTATTCTTTTCTTACTCTTACCAAACTCCATTACTTTACATTTACTTAAATTGAATTCCATTTGCCAAGATTTACTCCATCTATTTATCTTATTTAAATCATCTTGCAGTACCATACAGTCATTTACATTTTCTACCCTTCTCATCAGCTTAGCATCATCCACAAATAAGTTCATATAACTATCTATTTCTTCATTTATGTCGTTCACATATACGTATCACAAAGATTATCGGTCCCATTACTGAACCCTGTGGGACACCACTAGTTACTTCAGCTGAGATGAATTTTAGTCTTGTATTACAATTCTCATATCTCTATCATCCAGATAATTCTCCATCCACTCCAGCAGTCTTCCAATTTTTCCATAATTTTTTATCTTCTATAGTAATCTTCAGTATGGTATTTTGTCAAATGCCTTCTTCAAGTCTAAGTAGACACCATCTATCTCTCTCCTGCACAATATCAACTACCCTTGAATAAAAGGACAATAAGTTCATGGAGCATGATCATCCCCTCCTAAATCCAAATTGATAATTTACTAAAACTTTATCTCTTTCCAAGTGTTCCATCCATCTTTATTGTTCTTTCACATAATTTTCCTACAACACTAGTCAAGGACACTAGTCTATAATTTAATGGATTTCCCTTATTTCCTCCTTTGAATATTGGTGTAATATTTGCTCTCTTCCAATCTTTTTCTACTCTTTCCTGTGATAGTGATGTCACCATTAGACTGTGAATTTTATCAGCCAGTTGTTCTCTACATTTCTTCAATATCCAGTTTGATACTCCATCTGGACCAGTTGCTTTATTTACTTCAAGTTCTTCCATCATCTTAAGTATTTCTTCATAACTGACTGGGAGTGTACTTAGTATATTCCTCACCAACTTATCCCTTCCAGCATCAAACTCCCCTTCCACAGTAAATACCAATCTGAAACTATTGTTCATAACCTCCACCATGTCCTGTGCATCATCATAGATTTTTCATTCAACTTTCAATCTTGACACACCTTCCTTCTTCTACATCTTCCCATTAAATGTCTGAAGAGTAGTTTGGGTTCGTTTATACACTTATCTATTATATCTCTTTCATAGTTTCTTCTCCTCATTCTTATTATCTCAATGTACTTGTTTCTAGCATCAATATATTCCTCCCATCTGTTTTCAGTTTTCCTCTTCTTCCATCTATTCAAAACATTTGATTTATGATTTCTAGCCTCTTTGCATTTTGTACTGAACCATTCTTTACCCTTTCTACATCTCACTCCTCCTTTAGGTAGAAATTTCTCCACAGCAGAATTATATATCGAATTAAATCTAGAATATTGTTCCCCCTTGTGGATTCTACAATTACCTGTTTTAAAAAATTATCCTGAATTACCTTAAGAGATTCCTCTGCTTCCCTGTTACCCACCATCAGGCTCCAGTTGATATTCCTAAAATTAAAATCTTCTGCCATATATACCTGACTGTACCTTCCTGCTCTATTTATTTCCTGCCATAGTGAGGTGTTAATTTCCTTTGTACTGTTTGGTGGCCTGTACACTAATCTCAGTACTACTGACTGTGATCCTTCCTTAATATTTACCCATATCAACTCTGTTTTGCTATCTGTTTTAATTCTACTGTTAATACAACACTGTAATGTGTCCCTAATGTATAGTGCAATGCCTCCTCCTCTCCTGTTTTCCCTGTCTTTATAGAATAATGTATAACCATCTACTTTAACATCTGGATTAAATACTTTTCCTGCCATATCTAATCAAGTTTCTGTTAAAACAATGATATCAAGGTTCTCTACACATGCCATTCCTCTAAGCAAGTCTATTTTATTAAAAATATTTCTACAATTCGTGTAGTAAACACTTAAGCTATTCCTCGCCTTTGCTGAGCTAGTTACCTTTCTAGATTGATCTAATTTAGCCTTCATTTTGTCCTCCCTAGTCCTTCATTGCTCCTGACTAACGAAAAAATTGCTGGAGTGCAGTTACCTCCTGCTTGATTGTTCCGGCCAAAACCATTTTCTTATTATATGTAATCCCACAACTTTGTATGAAAATTATTTATTTTTTTTATGTCTTTTCAATGTTTTTTTCTATGCTTCTTCACATTTTTCCTTCAGTTTTGTCCTGTCTTCCATGGACAGACACCTTATTTTAGGAAAAAAATAGCATCTTCAATGCTGAAAAATACAGAAACTTCATTAGTGACAAAATAACATAGTAATAAACAGATGCCCACTTCAGGTACTTACATTGCTGATTCTGCAAGTAGTGGGAATTCAAGTTATTTAATGGAATGTGTAGTGAGTAATGGGCTTGGATATAGACTCCTTTCCACCAACAAATGTGGATATTCATGCATTTTTTATGGATGTGGGAACTATTTAATGGTTTCATTCACCCTATTGCCTCTCAGCTAATGCATAATCACAGAAAACATCACTTAGTATAATCATAAATATATGATAATTTAGCTGTAGATCATGTAGCTGGGAGTTATGTAGACAGCCAAGGATGAGTGATGGTTGCTGGTATCCCAAACCAGAGGCTGGCTGTGTTTCATAACCAAGACAAGAGCTTCCTTGATATATCCAATTGTTCCAACTTCTAAGTTCTTGTTAACTTAGCAAATTTAACTAATGGAAAGCGGTAAAGAAGCAAGAATGTGTCTTAATAGGACTGTTGTGCTTGTGATGGCTAGTGAGCGACAATTGAGTCGAGCAGGAGGATTCGCTATGTCCTTGCCTCCTTGCCACATCAAAAAACAAAAGCTATTCACAATCCACCCACTCTACTTCTCATTTATTTCAATAACTAATACTTAGTTTGTACTTGATTAACCTTAATTACCCCTTAATATGACTTTACAATTTATATACAAATCACAACACAAATAAAAAATGCACTGATATTGTATGTGAAACAAATGTAAATTTCCAAATTATGAGGCTGGGCATTACCTGATTCTATATTCAGGTAATATGTCTACTTGAGATTAAACTCCTCCACCTCTCCTGCGACCTTTGAGAAGCTACATGGGATGGCCTGGTCTGCCCCTCAGTATCTGTTCTCTCCTGAACCTGAAGTAACCCTCCAGGTCTACTGACCTCAACAGGATTGATTGGGATAGGTTTGGGAGAGCACTTGAGAGTGGAATTAGTATATTCATAGTTCTGAGAGCTCTTTGTCCCTGTACCATAATTTCAGCCATTCTAATGATACCATTCTCATCAGGATACAATTTTAATATCATAGCTAAAGGCCAAGTGGAACAATTCTAGCCTGTTTTTAATAATTTGGGGAATGTTATACCCTTATGAAAAGATCTGCTGGGTTTTCTTTGGTAGGAATATGGTGGTACTTGAAGTGCCTTTGTGTTGGCAGCATTTTCTCTGCTCTATTCTTCATATATGGATTCTTATTTTCGCTTTTATTTATCCAGTGTAAACAGATTTCAATGTCAGCCCATATTACTACTTGCTTAGCACCTAAAGGAACTGGGACGTTGATCGATGTCCTGCCGCTAAGGGACTGGGGACATTGACTGATGTCCTTATTAAAATAAAGCCAAATTATGTTATTTTCCACTTGATTTGCTAGCCAGGCTATGACTACACTGGTTTTGAGTCAGACAGCAAGGATTGTTGATATACAGCTAGCCACCATCACAGCCAGTTCCCAGGAATGTGATTCCAGTGCATCCGATTTGGCTTGCTTGCCCTGGCATTTCCTTACTTCCATAACCAGTCTGATGTGGTCAGCAAACCCCACAATCAGCCACTGTAATGCATGGGGGCAGGAAAAATGCCTGGGTATGGAGTGTATGAAAAATTGTGGATAACATGTTTTCTTAATCTCCAAAGTCACAGCCGGGGGCAAACCAATCAGACGTGTGGGCTGAGCCAGGCTTAGAGTATGCTGACAACACATTCAACTCATGATATCTCTGTAATCATGGCAACTATAGACTTCTGGATGAAACCATTCAAAAGAGAAGGAGTTGATTGTGGGGAGAGTACTGTTTTCTTCCACTTGCTCATTTTAGGTTAAGAGTAATAAGCATGCGAAAACAAGCTACTTTATGTATTTTGATCTCAACCTGCTGTCCTGGCGGTACAGTCAAATTACTCCCCCTCAGTCCTTTCGGGGTTAAAGAGGGGGTTTATCCCTTTACTCCCAGGCTCATCTTTCATGGTTACTTCCACTAAATACTTAGCTAACTAAGTACCCATTTCTTTTGTCATTAATTCTAATTGAGGCAGGGTTCATGATTTCAACATTGTCAACTCACTATGATTATCTGTGACTGAGTAGGCTGTAATGCCATATGTCTTTGAGAATGTGTTACAGAAGATGTGAAACTGTACACTGTCATTTTAGCTTAAATGGATTTGTCTGGGGATGGAGACCTCAGTTTCTACAATACAATCCTCCTCTATTCTTTCCCACTCACATGAATAATATTCTGGGAGGATGGTATCTTGACTAATTTTCTCTTTCCAAGCTTCTCACATTAACATTTTCCCTCTTCTTGTTATAGGGCTCATTATACCCAAGGGATCAAATAAGAGAGATATTTGGCTTAGTAAGGATCTTGTAGTCAGATTTTGTTCAGGATACTGAGGCTGGTGTAGATTTATTCTATCACCATTCACATCCCACACCATACCCAGTAAGTTTTGCCTTATGGATAACTCAGATTCAAGTTGTTCCTTAAAAAGATTTTGTAGGACTTTTAAAGTCACTATTCCAACTCTGCAGAGGCATGTTAGCGGCTAAACATTCCTTTGTTGCCTTTTACCGCTTCTTCCTTTGTGTCTACTGTTATTTGTAAATTGTCCATGTAAAATGCATGATCTATTTCAGGACAACCAGCTTTGTCAAAATGATGTAAGATTGAACATAACAGAAATGGACTTGAGTATGAGCCAAAGAGGATGTAATTAAACCGGTACACATCCAAAGGACTATTCTTGGCCATAAGAACTTTGTGAAGTCTCTGTCTCCTTCCTTTAAACCTATCCTTAGGAATGTTTTTGATATGTCAGCTACCAGGGCACATGGTATCAGATGGAATTTCACCAACACGTCAAGTAAATTCTCAGTTAGATTGGGTCCTTTATACAAACAGTCATTTAGACTGCTTATTGGTATAGTGACAGAGTTTTTCTGTATCACATGATGGGGAAGGTAATGGCCAGTGTTATGATTTACTGGTTCCTCTACTCTATCTATGAAATCACTTGCAGTTTGATTTCTTATGATATTGTCATATTGTTCTAACATGGATTTATTTTTCTTTAATTTAGTCCACAAGTTGATTAGTTGACCCTTGGCATTGATATAATTTGTTGGTAAGGAGGATGAATTTATTTGGTGGATGTGGTCATCTGTGGAGTGACATGGTTCTTGAGGTAATCCCAGCAGTTCTCTATAGGATTCAGGTCTGGGGTTTCCAGGCCAATCCAAGATGGGAACATTAGCCCTCTTTAAGTACTCAGACACCAGTCTAGCTTTATGACAGGGGGCACTGTCATGCATAAAAGTGGTCCCCTCATGTTTCTCAAAAAATGGTAACATGTGCTCTTTTACCATTTCAAGATAATTAATGACACACATACTGTAGTTACATTTTTTGGCAGGAAGTACAATCCCTCCCCACCCCACACCCTCTCCACCACTTAACACATTCCAAGGCCATAACATAATCAGGGCATTTCACACTTTAATTGTGTACTGTGAGGCAAACCTGTTGGATCTCACTGGGCTCGTGACACATTTTCACTAAATGAAAGGAGCTTTCATCACTAAATAACACCTTCATCCAGTCTTTTTATTTCCAGTGTTCATATTTCTTAGCAAATTCAACTAATTTTTTCTTCATCTTGGATGATAGAAGTGGTTTTACTGCTGTGAGAGGGAAGAACCAGGTCCTTCTGCAGCCTATGTTGTACAGTTCGTTGGCTCATGTTTTTAGCAGCTGAAAGTGCCTTTGGATCAATTCTGAGGTTGAGATGAAGAGATTTTTTATCAATTCCCTCTTCAGCAACAAATCAGTCCCTTCACTTGTCTTTTTAGAGGGTCCAGGATGGGGTTTTGGGAGGTGGTGTATTGCCTGGTGGGAGCTCACAAGAGGCCATCAAGATGTGCAGGACAGTAGCTTTGTGGTGGCCAGTTCACCTGCAAATTTCTTTAATTGGCACATTTTCCTCTCTTAGGGGAATTATCCTAGCCCTTTTCTCTTTGCTTGTGGTTGTTTCACTCATATCAAATGCTCAGTAAAGGTAGTGTGTGTGGGGAAAAAAGAAGCTGGACACAAAATTAAGAAGCCCAGTGAAAAAAATGAATGCAAAAATCACACTTCTACGTGACTGCCTGAGGTGCACTGAGGTAAGGGAGGGGTGTGGGAGGGGAGGAACAGGTAGCTCAGATGCCAGAAGTCACTAGAAACTGATACAAATGATTTCTGGAGTTCTTTGGCCATGGGAGTTGTGAGCACCAAACACGCTGATTTCTATAGGCAAGTCATATCTTCCATGACCGTGACTGTAGGTTGGCCTCTGATTGTGGAAGTGGGGGGCGTGTTGTTGAGTAAATTACTTCTCATTAGTTCTATTTGATCTTCAAATTTAGTAAACTGTTCACTATAATTTATTTCTTGTTCATATTCTGAAAGAATTTGTTCATAGCCTTCAGAATCTTTCTCAGTTAACAGTGTAGCTTCTAATTGGTTGAAAGTAGTCTGATAGCTACTCCATTTTTCCTTTAAAGATTCTATTATCCTCTGTTATTTACCTAAACTTATTTGGTCACTGCCTATTAGCTCATTACCTTCTTTAATAGTTGTTGCTTGTGGATTGTTTTGCCTTGAGCCTCCAGTTCAAATGAACTCAATGGGTGTTTAGATTTCCATTCAGGTTGGATTCTAATTTATTAATTCATCCTAAATGCACCCAAGACCTCATTCTCCACTTTTAGTTTATGAACTGCCTGATGTGGTGAGACACATGTCCCCTACCTGTCCCATTCCAGTGTATACTATCTCTTGCCAGATGTCTTTTATAAAAGGTGGAACTTAAGCTTAGGAAGTGATTCTTTTTAATGCCATATTGAAGGACCTGGTTAGCTGGTCATATGTGCTTTGGTTCACTCCTCCAGGCCTCAATTCTGTGATAATTTTAGGTTAGGTTCTATTTGCACAATAACAACCTCAGAGGAACAGTGGCTTTCTATTTGTCTAGTTGTGCCTTGAATGTGTTCCGTTATGTGCCTGGGGTTCATTTCCCACTTTATGTCAATACTCCCCACGGACAAGATGGTTAGTTTGTGAGGCCACTCTAACACCTGATTTAATCCTCGATTGTGGTCAAGGGCTTCAGCTCTGACCCCAGGATACTGAAAAGTCCTAATTTCACATCCTTGAATTTGCAGAATGGCTTTGGGTATGTTGTTATACCCAACTAGTGCAACACAAAACATGTTAGAAGTTTCTTGAACCTTTGGTAATCTCAAGGAACTCTTAATAGGACTGTTGTGCTTGTGATGGTTAGTGGACCAAGCAGGGGATTTGCTGCCTCCTTGCCACATCAAAAAACAAAAGCTATTTGCAATCCACTCACTCCACTTCCCATTTACTTATTTTAACAACTAATACTTAGTTTGTACTTGGTTAACCTTAATTACCCCTAAATATGACTTTACAATTACAATATACAATATAATATACAAGTCAGAACACAAACCAATAACGCATTGATATTGTGCGTGATACAAATGGAAATTTCCACATTGGATACATCTTTTGCAACTAATGCACTGCATCAGAATGGATTGGATATGAAAGTGGAACAGAGTAAATAAGGTACTGTACATCAATAATTTTACAATTAAATCTGATGAGAGTAATCATGGATACTTCACAGCTTAAGTTAAATCCAGCATATTACAATCAGTAAATACACACAAATATGTACATGTGCATACTATGGTTGGTCCACTTTTACAGTTGTTTCCATCATGCATCGTTCACTTGTCTAGCAACAGCATACTGATACTTTAAAAAAATATTTACAAAATTAATACACAAATACACAAAGCATAAACATACCTTGTTGTAGCCCAAGACACCCACAATGGCCATGAACATTCCCACCACATTTGGCATTGTGACAGGGTTACGCAAGAGCAAGAGAGAAATAGTGATGATGGAGATTCGTTTCGTGGCACTTGCAACAGCATATGTGAGAGGAGTCACGTGGTGCAAGATGGTGAATGCCACTAGGTTCTGTAGCCAGTTGAGCCCTCCATCAAGAAGCAGCAGTGTCAGAGTCTCCCATGGATCCCGTCTCACCAGCTAATGAGAACTCAACGTCACCATGTAATCTTAACTACCTACTTTTAATATATGATATGAGACTATTACAGTTAAAGTGTTGCCATTTTATGCTATTTTTTTTGGATTAGGAGCATTGCTTCAAGTTTTAACTTTATATATATGTGTAATTTAATTATATTTCATTCATCCAGACATAACATAAGCAAACTGCACAATCCAAGACAAGTCAAGAAACCAAATATCTGCAACTTTATGATATTTATAATAATAATAATAATAATAATAATAATAATAATAATAATAATAATAATAATAATAATAATAATAATAATAAAAATAATAATAATGATAATTATTAGTAGTATTATTATTATCAGTAGTATTATTAGTAGTAGTAGTAGTAGTAGAAATATGTTTGACACCATTTTCACAATTATAGTAATTTAAAAAGCATAAAACACAATAATAACCAATAAACAAAAATCCATCAAGAAAAACAAGGTTCTCACATATATCAAGATAATTCAATCTACTACCGACATCATTGGCAACTCAGTGACTACATTATCAATGAATTCAATGATCTATCATTAAATTATTATTTTTTTTCTATGATAGGTCAAAATTTTGTCATTATATAATGCTGACTCATCCAACACAACAACTAGGTTCTATCAGGTATAGTGGATATTGTACTTGGCAATACAGTCTGACAGTCAATTAATTCAGCAATCACTAATCTGGTTCCATCACTAATCTGGCAATAATTTTGGCAAGCATAATTTCAAATTTGCCAGGTCCCTGCACCAATCTGCTGCTACTACTTTTTGTTGGAAAGATAAAATGTATTAACACAGAGTTGGGGAAAAAAGGACTGATGAAGCAGTGTAATAGTAAAAGAGAAGCAATACGAGAATAACAAAAGTAAGGAGTAGATGACCTAAGAAGCATTATGCTGTGAAATAGGTCAAGAAGGTACTTGCTACATAACCAGCTAGCATAACTTCCAAACACAGGGAAACCATTCCAATTTGTTTTTCTCCATTTACAGTGAACCCCAAGTTTATCGTGATTCAGTTATCACTAATTCACTTTTTTTCATTTTTTTCATTGGAACCTAATTATTTTAACAATGCTGGAAATCCCATTTTCTCGTGGAAAAATCGGCTATTATATTTGATAAAATACAAGCTAAATTGTGGCGTGGGTTGAGGAAATACCCAGAAGAGGGTTTAGGTGCAACTGTATATTTGACAACACTGCCTGCTGATAAGATGGGAGCCAGGCAGAAGCAATGTGTGGTTCACACAAGCCTATCACCATCAACAGTCAGCTGTTGGCAGGTAGAGTGGGCACCAGCTGATGTTGGTTGGTTGGCCATGCAAGCAGTAATTTTTGTTGCCACTCTCACATTGTTTGTGGGTTGGTGTACTTGGATTGGTGGCAGTTTGGTGTGTTTGTGTGAGTGCTGTACATTGCTGTTACTGTTGGGTGGCAGTTGGATTGGATGACTGTGCAGAAGCAGGTTTTGTCACCAGTTGATGTTGTGTATGGGTTGTTATCCTTGTGGTGGTGGTGGTGGTAGTTTGGTGTGTTATGCAAATGTTGTACAAACATACAAACTGTATTGCCAGATGGTGCTGGTCTTTGTGTTGTGCAGACAGTGCGTGTTCCTAATTCACTGAGTTGGTGGTTAATCACCATTACTGTTGCAAGGAGGTGAGTGGTTTATTGACATTTTTTTTTCTTATGAACCACAGTCAATATATCGTGGATTTTAGTACTTTGTGGGTGCCTTTTGAACTTAACCCCATGATGAACTGGGGGTTCACTGCTCAGTTTTAGCTCCAGCTATGGCTCCAAAGAATGAAGGAAATGCTTCTTGTTGTGTAAAGCACTAACACTGTACATTATCCATAAAAGATAAGGTTGAATTGAAAAAATTTGAGTGGTGTGTCTGTGTGAAGCTTGTGTGAATCATACAACATTGACTCTTTGGAAGTTTATGACATATAGAAGTAGAAAGAAAAATTACTCAGTTTCTTTGCTATAAGTATCAGCTGTAATGATACTATCAATATCAGCCAGAAATAAAATATTAGAGGAAAAAATGGTATTAGTACAACCCTATGTATAAGTCAACTTGTATAGATTTATGGGGTATTTTGAAGGTAGGATGACGTGAATAACTGTTGGGTTAAGTCTATTGTAACCTAATCTCTCTGCAATCTGGCAAAATCACTAATCTGGCACCCTACAGGTCCAAATGATGCCAGATTAGTGATGGGTGACCTGTATCAATCTGACAACTAACTTTCTATTCCTATACGCATGAAATATGTACAGTCCAATAAACCTAATTACATTCAAGTATCTAAACCAGGGATCCCAAACCAGCAGTCATGAGGGCCACTCATAGTCCCCATCCACTTGTTCATTTTGTACAGAGATGCAGCCCACCAAAGTGAGATTAGAATTATTGTATGTCTTATGGGATTAATTTTCTAATGTACTTCTTTGGCTAACACATTCATTTCAACATGATATTAGTACATCTCTTGTGGTTGCAGACACAATTGGCTGTCACATTAGTAACAAACTGTCATTGTTCCTTTGCAATTTCAGTTTGTTTTTTTTGTTCCATAGAGGTTGCAGCCCTGAACTCTCCTAATCTGAGCATTGTAGTTCTCAGACTTAATAGGGTAGTGATCCCTGCAATAAACTAACTAATGTATGTTCCAAAAGAAAGCATATCATTTTGAGAATATCATCTTAATTCATCAAAAGTTCAGATATATCAAAAATTATTACTGCAAATTCAGTTCAGTATCATAAACATTTTTTTCCATTCATGGAATTGTAGATTTTGTTCAAGACAAATTCATATTCAATATGGATCAACAATTCTTGAAATAAAATAAAGAGCTGTACCTGTGAAGGCAATGTAAAAAACTAAATGCATGCAAATCAGAATTAAAAAAATGTAAAAATCTTAAAAAAAAAAAAAAAAAAAATCAGGATCAATAGTAGATTTTCAATTATTTACTGCAGGTCAACTGTCACTAATCCGGCAAATCACTAATCTGGTTCCATCACTAATCCGGTATTAATTTCAGCCAGCATAATTTCAAATTTTCCAGGTCACTGCGCCAACCTGATGCCATTATTGTTTGTTGGCGCTACTGTACTTGCTGCATAATCAGCTGGCATCAGTTTCAGACACAGGAAAGTCATTCCAATTTGTTTTTCTCGATTTATCATCGATTTATCAGTTTTATTGATTTATCAGTTTTAGCTCCAGCCATGGTTCCAGTGAATAAAGGAAATGCTTCTTGTGTGAAATGCAAACACTGTACATTATCCATAAAAGAGAGGGTTGAACTTCTGGAAAAAAGTTAACTGCAGTGTGTGTCTGCATGAAGCTTGTGTGAATTATACAGCATTGACTCTTTGACAGTTTATGACAAAGAAACAAAGAAAAACTGATCAGTTTCTTTGCTAACAGTATTCGCTATACTGATATTATCAGTATTGCCCAGAAATTATGTAGCAGTATTGGTACCTGTGTAAAAAGTGGTATTGGTACTGCCCCACTTATTAACCATTTTGTACTGATTTATAGGCATATTAAAGGTAGAATGGCATAATTAACTGTTGGGTTAAGTGTATTCTAACCAAACTTCCCTCTAATCTGGTAAGTTCACTAATACGGCACAATACAGGTCCCAACAATGCTGGATTAATGATAGTCAACCTGTACTTCATTTTTTTCTACATTTTTAAGTGAATCTATTTTACAATTTTGGTTAAAAATACTAATTCTTTTTCATATATCAGGCTCAAGGAAAAGTAATTCTATACATAAATTTAAAAACTTGCATACTGAAAGTTACTTAAGAGGGTATATCGGCCTTTTTTTACCTGTTTTCTGTCAAAAATAGTGAAATGATATATTTGCTTAAAAAAATCTACCAATGTTCTGTTTCAGAGATAAAGTTTTAGTGTTCCATGGCCATTTTCATAGCCTCGAGGGGGGCATTTAAAGGGACATTTGCTTAGTCGCAGCATTTAAAGGTCCACTCTGAAGCATAGGAAACATGTACATTTTCATGTTTTTTTTCCCCTAAATTTTTTTTTTGTATTTTTATAATTTTTCTATCTTGCAAAATATGGCATCTTTCTGAACAAATGGCATCCCTCACTGCCTCAGGGCTTGGGCCTACCGGTACCAATGTTCTTGAGGATTTCCAAGTGAGAGGAGGATGTAGCACCTTGCTCTATCAAACTTTTCATTATTCTTACCTCTGAACATTTACACTTGGCTTCATCATGCCAAGAACAAGTGCCTTATGTAAGAAGAGGAAGGAGGCCTTTGTCATGGCAAGAGCATGCTGCTGGAAAGATGAAAATCAGCAAGAAACAGATGGAATGCTATTACCACCAACACCAGCAGGCTTAGGCCTCAGCTCCTCGTTCAAGTGCTCCAAAGCAGAAGAGGTTTTTCACACCCATTCTTCCAGGGTGGCTACACTGCCCAAAGCACCTTAGAGCTACAAAAAGAAAGCATGACTTCTTAGTAGCTGTGGCAATGGAGTACAACAGTGGTTACATCACCAGAAATCTTCATTGCTGTCTCAGCCTGCCATACACCTCCATTTTTCACAAGGGCCTCAAGAAGGACAAGAAGATGGACAACACTGTTTCTAGAGAGAACTCTTTTACTTGCCTTAAAACTTCTTTTGGGCTGGAAAGCAGTTTTGTAGAGACTTTCATTTCTGCACCCTGTTTTTTCCGAAGCAACTTTTCAATTTTGCATT
Source organism: Scylla paramamosain (assembly GCF_035594125.1). Lineage (NCBI taxonomy): Eukaryota > Metazoa > Arthropoda > Malacostraca > Decapoda > Portunidae > Scylla > Scylla paramamosain. The sequence goes on from NC_087161.1 coordinate 12,964,556, forward strand.
TTTAACAATTCCAACTAATTTTCAACCAATTAACTTCATTATTTTTTTTTAAGTGATTACCATTTATTATCCTACATCATAGTCTGATCGGAATTTCTATTTTGCCAAATCTTTCAGTTGAATTTTCCTCTAATTTCTCACTTTTGACAAAAAAAAAAAAAAATAAATAAATTAATTAATTAATTAAAAAATAGATAAATAAAAAAAATAAATAAAATAAATAAACAAACAAAAAATAATTAAAAAATAAATAAATAAAATAAAATAAAAAAACACAAAAGTTATCAATTTTACTAAAAATTGCACAAGCATATATATATATATATATATATATATATATATATATATATATATATATATATATATATATATATATATATATATATATATATATATATATATAAAAGTCAGATAAAACTCTAAAAGTATTCATTCTAGTTTTAATAAGACGAAATTTAAAGCAATTCTGGAAAGTCATAATTATGTCATTCTGTATATGGTAGATGGACTAAATTATCTTTTTTTTTTTTTTTTTTTTTTAACAGATATCGCCATCACATTCAGACAGCTTAAGTTTAGCATTAAGACACATTTACAATAAGAATTTCAAAATGATTAAATGAGTTTTGGTGAAAATGGCTAAAAAGGCTGATATACCCTATTAAAATAAGAATATTCTCAAGTTGCCAATAATACCCTATATTTATCCAAAATTACCAAACCTAGAATCATGCATCTTGCTTGATTTAAGCCTGAATGAATGAAGCATAATTGCCATGTTTACATTCATGCAAAGTTAAAATACAGATTACTTAAAAAATAAAAATAAAAAGAGAAAACTTTATATATATATATATATATATATATATATATATATATATATATATATATATATATATATATATATATATATATATATATATATATATATATATATATAGTACAGTTCTTGTAAGCCAAGACATTCACAGTACCAGACTCTCATCCTGGAAGATGCTAAGTCCATCGGTGAAAACCCAAACTGGTAGGAACATGAAAAGTGCCAGACAGCCCAACAGGTGCAGCAGACGCAGGTGATGGATTCCTGTGTCTGTTAGGACCTGTAGGACAGAAAGATAGAAAAGAAGTGATATAACTGTATGTGAACAAAACAAAGTCTTACATTGTTGAAATCTCAATTTACATGTTGTCCTGTTAAAGAAATAGTGGTAAATATCATGTTTTAAATATACTACAAATATACTACTGGTGTCTAAAAGGCATTAAAGGCATCTTCTATTATATCACTGATCAGCTCTAGATCATTGATCTGGATCTGGATCTGATCTGGATTCACTCGGGGTAAAAAGAATGCTCACAGCCATTATTGATCGAAACAATAACAACACAAGTATGTTACTGCTCAGCTGTCACAACTGTTGATGTTTACCACTGTCCTCTAAGGATGTGTCAATGAGAACTACAACCTACTGTACGAGTACATTTCCTGAGGAAGTTGGGCTGAGAAAGCCACCACTGAGTCCCAGCCACATGTCTACTCAGGCACCACGAGACTGGGTTCCATGCCTAGCCATAAATGTTGTATAATAAAGCTTCACAAAAGGCTCTCTTTTCATACATGCTGAAAATACTTGCTGTGGTGAAGTACAAAATGGTAAAATCAGAAAATACTCAGACATAAGGTGAGGCTAGCTTGGCCTGCACACTGACACTATTGACATCATTACTGAGGCACATCCAGAGTAGAGATGTATAATTTTCGACTGAACAAGTATTATCTTCCCTTGCCTCATCATGTAGTCGTTGACTGAGGTGGTAATGGCCACGTAATTACAATCAGAAGCCATTAAACCAGGGCTTGGTGTGGCTTGTAATACCTCCCTTGTTTCTGGTATCTGTCACCACCACTACTCACATTCTGTGACCACAGCAGCATTTTGCAATGATTCATTACCATTTATTTTGTTCCTAAGGCATATCAGCCATTTTCTTGCAGTGTATTCCCCTAATTAAGTCCTCAGTACAGTATGCACAGAAAGTTTTGTCACCACCTGAAAAAAAAAAAAAAGTGTTTTGGCAGGGAGAAAGATTATAAATACATGAGCATCATCAAAATGATCAGTATTTACTGGCATTGCCCTTCCTCTTTACAATTTCCTTAAAGCATTTAGGGACACTTGATGCAAGATTTTGAAGGGAAGTTGGTGAAAAGTTGGCCTACAGCTGCTTGACTGCAGCCTCAGGTTTAGGAACAAATGACGTGTCCATGCTGTGCAACTGTCCATTTCTGACCATAAGTTTTCGATCAGATTGATATTTAGGGTGTTTCCAGGCTAATAAAAAAAAAAGGGAACCTTACAGTCTGTCAATCATTGTGTAACAGACTTTGCAACACATGCAGGAGCCAAATCCTGCATGAACACTTTTGATTGTGTTTCTTCAAAAGAATCACACAACACATCACTCAAAAGTTCTAAGTAATTGTTTTGGTCAACTTTTTCGTTTGTAGGAAGAATCAACAATTCATCAACTCCATGATAAGTAAAGCAGCCCCAAACCATAAGTGATGCTGGGTGCTTAACAAACTTGGAGGTGTACTTAGGATCCAAGAGGGTTGCTGCCTGGCCTGCAGTACACTCATGGTGAGGGACTCCCAGTGACAGTAAAAGTTGTCTCATCACTCCATAGCACAGTTTTCCACTGCTCCTCATTCCATGCTGGGTATTTCTTCAAAATTTGGTTCTCTTGTCCTTCTGTAGTGCATATAACAGTGGCTTTTTGCAGGCACAGTAACTCTTGCATCCCAAATCATCATGGAACATATGCTGAACACTCCTCAGAGACACATCTCCCAGTAATTTTTTACCTTTAATTCTTGAGCTGTCAGCCTTGGATCCTTTAAAACTTGCCAGTAAATAAGTGTACAGGTCTTCAAGATTGTCTTATGAGGGTAGTAGGAAGCAAAATAAAGGATCAATTTGGCTCTGCCTGGGGGCATCAGGTGAACGTATAACATAATCTCTCAATCGCAGCCAAGTGGCTACTGAGTTTGACTACCACTGGCTAACTGCAGGCAGTAGACTGTGTAGGGGTTGCCAGTTACTGGTGTAAATGTGTCGGACAAACGATCTCTAAGGAACGAAGTTGTGAGCCTCCACTTATTGTGAAAAGAAATGTCGTTGGCTCTTTGGTGACAAAACCTTCTGTGCACACTGTAGAGGCTGCTCAGCTGCTAATATGGCTGCTATCAGCAACTTCAGCAAGTGTCGCCTGCTATAACCCACCTCCAGACCCAGATCAGGGTAAATCCAGATCAAGATGTAAATAGAACATAGGCTGTGTGGCCAGATCAGTGATCTGAAACGGATCAAGGTAAACTGAAAACACCTTAATTATGAGCACATAATAATGTAGGAAATATAAATGATTTGTTAAAAATGTTTCATAATATTTGCCAAACAGATGAAAATTAAGAAATAAATTACATATACACATGGCTCTTGATTCTTGCATATGGATTTAGTTATCAGCAAATTAAAAAAAAAACAAATTATAAATTTTTTGGGATTTATTCAGCATTTATACTTCCTATGTAGCAGAATACCTGTTCCTCACTGTATGAATATTGCACAATGTCTTGGCTAATGTCAGAATTTTTTTCCACCTTTAAATTTAGATTTTTGTTCTTTCAAGTAATTCAGTGAAATAATCATTGTATTATTTTCGTAAATTCATGAAATAAAGTTAAAGGTTGGTATACATTTTGATTAAAGGGTGGTATTACACTAACATCAAGTTTATCAATGGAATTCAAAATCATCCAATCAAAGGAAATCACAGATGTCATTAAGTCAAATAAAATCAGATGGTGTCAATTTCAGTTAGCAATAAGTAAATAAGTGCTAATGTTGATTGAAAGACATAAGTGTGCTAATCAGTGGCCATATAGCACTATTGTAAATGTAGTGGACTGAGAAGGGGAGAAAGCAGGTATGTTGAAGGAAGGGTATTAAAGTATTTAAGAAAAAAGAACGGGATTCAGATAGAATATCAGACAGAGTTGGGTTCCAGGAAAGGGTACACAGCTGAAGGGAGGCACTAGTGAGTGCTGTTGCATAGCAGGAACATGATAGCAGGATACCAGTAAAACACCTGGAAGGGGATTGATGAGCAAAGCTATCAGTAATGCAACAATGGAAGCACTATGCACATTGAAAACTTGCCAAATCACTCTAGCTCAAAACTTTATGAGATCCCAATGGTTGTGCTATATACCTTTTGGGTAGGGAAATTTTCTTTTGCATTTAGTGGTATGTGTCTACTCTTATTGAGGCAAAAAAAAAAAAAAAAAAAAAAAAAAAAAAAAAAAAAAAAAAAAAAAAGTGAAAATTTCAGGAAAGACAAAATCCCATTTTTGCCACCCTTCTACTTTTTGCAAGTTACCCATCAACTTCACCCAATGGAAGGGAGATAAAAGCTATATCATATAAAATTGATACAGCTGTGGTATCACGTGGTGCTAATTTCGTTACAATCAGCCACATAGTTCTGGAGATATTAGCACTTGAATAGTGTGATGAAGAATATGAAATTAGGTAAGAATGTGTAAGATGTGTGTGTGTCCAATTCGGAGATGGACAAGTGCAGTTTCCCAGTGTCTGTTCTTATGAGATGAGTCTAGCCAGGATGAGATTTAAGATTTGACATATTTTAGTTTATTGGTTGTCAGGCGTGACCAGAAGGATTTCCAATGGTTATAAAGGAACTGTTTGAGTAGTGGGTAGAAATCAGTGACTGGGATGTTCATGGTATAAAGAGATGGCCTGGGGATGTAACTGCGGAACATGTGGGGGCATCTGCGTGTTCATTACCTGTAGTACCAATGTGGCTGGGCATCCAACAGAAGGTAACTGTTTTATAGTGAACTGATAAATAGAAAAGCCAATCTTGTATTTCCTGGACAAGTGGATGTGGTGAGTGGACAGAAAAAGGGAGAGAGACGGAGTTGTAAGAGTGTGTAAAGATGGTGAAGGAAGAGAAGAGAAAGGAAAGGAAACATGGTCAAGTGAAGAGGATGGCATACAGCTCAACTGTACTATTTAAAAGGAAAGCAGATTTTGTAGTGCCTACAGATGAAGTGTCAAATGAGGGGTTACATGAAATTAAGGTGGAAAAGCATGAAATCTACAAACTGATGAGTGACTTAGATGTTAGAAAAGCAATGGGACCAGATGGTGTATTAGGGTAGGTATTGAAGGAATGTAGAGACCAACTGGTGGAGCCAAGAAAGAAGGAAGAGTGCCTAAAGAATGGAAAAGAGCCAATATAATGCCTATCTATAAAGGTGATAAAGCTGAGCCACTAAACTACCGGCCAATATCATTAACTAGCATCACAGGTAAACTCTATAAAATTGTAATAAAAACAAATGGGTGCAGTATTTGGAAGAAAATGAGGTAATTACAGATGAACAATTTCGATTTAGACAGAAGATTGTGTGTTACAAATATGCTGAGTTTTTATACATAAGTGATGGATGTGGTGCATGAAAGAGATGGATGGGTGGATGTTGTATATCTGGATATGACAAAGTTCTACACATGAGCCTATTGGGGACACTGGGAAATGTAGGAGGATTAAAAAGCAAAATATTAAGTTGGATGCAAGACTGTTTAGAGGACAGTTAATGAGGACAATAATCAGAGATAGTACTTCAAGCTGGAGTGAGGTAACAAGTGGAATACCACAAGGATCTGTAGTAGCACCGATTATGTTTCAGATTTACATAAATGATATGCAAATAGCTACATTAATATGTTTGCTGATGATGGAAAGTTGCTAAGAGTCATAAAGAGCCAGGAGTTGTATGCAGAAAAGGTCATAAGTCTGTTATGAGCTGGATACAGCTCATAAACCTTCAAACAATATGAGTAATGCAGAAAAGTTTGCATCAAGTTATTAGTACTGCTAGTGTGTTGATATGTTATGATGTGTGGAGATAACTCCTAAGAAGTTTATGAGCTAATCACAAGTGATAATGGTGGAGCAACAACAACTTGTGGTACCACAATGCCAAAGCATTTTAGTTAGGTTTGGTTAGATTTTACTTGAAAAACTTTAATTCAAAGTTTTATAAGAATTTAATGGCCATTACAAGGGAGTGAAGGTGATTCACTTGAATCGTATGTCTGGCACACTGTTCACGCATGTGTGCTTCCCAAGTACTGGGTAGACCCAATGAATCTACACCAGGAGCAGTGTGGCCCAAGGCCACACTGCTCCTGGTGTAGATTACATAACTGCTATGCTAGCAAGGTTTACTGGTAATATTAGTTGGTACTCAGTAGACTTCTTCTTATGACCTGTGTTCTGAGCTAAGGTGGGCAGTGCTTGATGCTAGAGTAAATCCACACATATTCTTTTTGAAGTATAATATATTGATAGATTCTCATTTCTGCAATTATTGCATTAACAAAATTTCTATATTTCACTTTAAAGTGATAACAACATACCACCATATCTTTATTATCATTATAAGAGTGTTTTTAACAAAACGTTAGTGCTATTAGTAGTGGAAGATACACCACATAGTACCTTCTTATGAGTAGCTGGTAATCACTCAGCTCACAGCTAGGAGTTGCCTTATGAGTTACTCTGCATAACTCACAAGTCTATGAGGAAAATTTGAAAGTTATGAGTTGCTTTAACTTTAAGGGGAACTTTTATGAATTTTTCTGCATACCTCCCAGAAGGATTGTAAGGAGCTACAGAGAGATTTGGAAATTTTTTTTTTTTTTTATGTAAGAGGGACACTGGCCAAAGGCAACAAAAATTAAATAAAAAAAAAATAAATAAATAAAAAAAAAAGCCCACTGAGATGCCAGTCCAAGAAAAGTTCCAAAATAGTAGTCAAAAATTGAAGGATAAGTGTCTTGAAACCTCCCTCTTGAAGGAATTCAAGTCATAGGAAGGTGGAAATACAGAAGCAGGCAGGGAGTTCCAGAGTTTACCAGAGAAAGGGATGAATGACTGAGAATACTGGTTAACTCTTGCTCTAGAGAGGTGGACAGAGTAGGGGTGAGAGAAAGAAGAAAGTCTTGTGCAGAGAGGCTGTGAGAGGAGGGGAGGCATGCAGTTTGCAAGATCAGAAGAACAGTTAGCATGAAAATAGTGGTTGAAGACAGCTAGAGGTGCAACACTGTGGCGATAAGAGAGAGGCTGAAGACAGTCAGTTAGAGGAGAGGAGTTGATGAGACGAAAAGCTTTTGATTCCACCCTGTCTAGAAGAGTGGTATGAGTGGAACCCCTCCAGACATGTGAAGCATACTCCACACATGGACGGATAAGGCCCTTGTACAGAGTTACCAGCTGGGGGGGTGAGAAAAACTGGCAGAGACGTCTCAGGACACCTAACTTCATAGAAGCTGTTTTAGCTAGAGATGAGATGTGAAGTTTCCAGTTCAGATTATATGTAAAGGACAGACCGAGGATGTTCAGTGTAGAAGAGGGGGACAGCTGAGTGTCATTGAAGAAGAGGGGATAGTTGTCTGGAAGATTGTGTTGAGTTGATAGATGGAGGAATTGAGTTTTTGAGGCACTGAACAATACCAAGTTTGCTCTGCCCCAATCAGAAATTTTAGAAAGATCAAAAGTCAGGCGTTCTGTGGCTTCCCTGCGTGAAATGTTTACTTCCTGAAGAGTTGGACGTCTATGAAAAGATGTGGAAAAGTGCAGGGTGCTATCATCAACGTAGGAGTGGATAGGACAAGAAGTTTGGTTTAGAAGGTCATTGATGAATAATAAGAAGAGAGCGGGTGACAGGACAGAACCCTGAGGAACACCACTGTTAATAGATTTAGGAGAAGAACAATGACTGTCTACCACAGCAGCAATAGAACAGGCAGAAAGGAAACTTGAGATGAAGTTACAGAGAGAGGAATAGAAGCCGTAGGAGGGTAGTGTGGAAATCAAAGCTATGTGCCAGACTCTATCAAAAGCTTTTGATATGTCCAAGGCAACAGCAAAAGTTTCACCAAAATCTCTAAAAGAGGATGACCAAGACTTAGTAAGGAAAGCCAGAAGATCACCAGTAGAGCAGCCTTGACGGAACCCATACTGGTGATCAGATAGAAGGTTGTGAAGTGATAGGTTAAGAATCTTCCTGTTGAGGACAGATTCAAAAACTTTAGATAGGCAGGAAATTAAAGCAATAGGACGGTAGTTTGAGGGATTAGAATGGTCACCCTTTTTAGGAACAGGCTAAATGTAGGCAAACTTCCAGCAAGAAGGAAAGGTAGATGTTGACAGACAGAGCTGAAAGAGTTTGAGGGGAGTGAGGAACAAGCCCAGAATTGTCTAAGGTAGAGTTTTTAGCAAAGGTTTGAGTGAAGAGTTCAGCTTTAGAAATAGATGTGATAGCAGTGGTGCCATCTGGTTGAAATAAAGGAGGGAAAGAAGAAGAAGGAGCAAAGTTATTGGAGATATTTTTGGCTAGATGCCAGAAGTCACAAGAGGAGTTAGATCTTGAAAGATTTTGACACCTTCTGTTATTGAAGGACTTTTTGGCTAGTTGGAGAACAGACTTGGCATGGTTCCGGTTAGAAATATAAAGTGCATGAGATTCTGGTGATGGAAGGCTTAAGTACCTTTTGTGGGTCACCTCTCTATCATGTATAGCACGAGAACAAGCTGTGTTAAACCAAGGTTTGGAAGGTTTAAGTTGAGTAAAAGAGTGAGGAATGTACGCCTCCATACCAGACACTATCACCTCTGTTATGCACTCAGCATACAAAGACGGGTCTCTGACACGGAAGCAGTAGTCATTCCAAGGAAAATCAGCAAAATACCTCCTCAGGTCCCCCAACTAATAGAGACAAAATGCCAGAGGCACCTTTGCTTAGGGGGATCCTGAGGAGGAATTGGAGCGATAAGACAAGATACAGATATGAGATAGTGGTTGGAGGAGCCCAACAGAGAAGAGAGGGTGACAGCATAAGCAGAAGGATTAAAGGTCAGGAAAGGGTCATGAATGTTGGGCGTATCTCCAAGATGGTCAGGAATATGAGTAGGGTGTTGCACCAACTGCTCTAGGTCGTGGAGAATAGCAAAGTTGAAGGCTAATTCACCAGGATGGTCACAGTGAAGGGAGAGGAAAGCCAAAGCTGGTGGTGAACAGTGAAGTCTCCAAGAATGGAAATCTCTGCAAAAGGGAAGAGAGTCAGAATGTGCTCCACTTTGGAAGTTAAGTAGTCAAAGAATTTCTTTAAAGTCAGAGGAGTTAGGTGAGAAGTATACAGCACACATAAATTTAGTTTGAGAGTGACTCTGATGGTGGAAAACTTGGAAGATTCAAGAGCGTGGGCACGAGAGCAGGTTAAGTCATTGCACACATAAACGCAACATCCAACTTTGGATCGAAAATGAGGATAGAGAAAGTAGGAGGGAGCAGAAAAGGGGCTACTGTCAGTTGCCTCAGACACCTGAGTTTTAGTGAGGAAAAGAAGATGAGGTTTAGAAGAGGAGAGGTGGTGTTCTACAGATTGAAAATTAGATCTTAGACCACGAGAGTTGCAGAAGTTAATGAAGAAAAAGTTGAGGGGGGGTGTCAAGACACTTAGGGTCGTCATCAGAAGGGCAGTTCAACCTGGGGACATTTGTGGTCCCCTCCCCAGATGGGGACTCCAAGGGTGGTGTAGGAGTTGCCATGAATTTTGAAATTTTGAGCGAAGGGTGTGTGTGTTATTAGGTGCATGTAGTTTTGTGTGGAGGAAGAGAGTTGTCTTTAGAGGGCAGGCTGTGACTGCCCCCTTGTGTTGTGAGATACAAAGGGAAATGTTCAGTAAGATCACAGCTGGGTTTAATGATAAGTTCACAGCACCCCTTGATCCAGTGCTTTAGACCTCACTGGGAGTAATTATCATTTTGGCAGGTGCCTACTGCCTCCTCCTTTAGGCTTGAAGCCTAAAGTGGAAATTTGAATTTAATTCTAAGAAATGTCATGTGATGGAAAATAGGAAAAGTATGAGGAGACTTATGTGAACTATAAAATGGGTGAAGCTATGATAATGAAAAGTAATAAAGAATAGGACTTGGGGGTGATTATACAGGACACACTGTCACCAGAGAAGCATTTAAGTGGGATTTTTGGCTCCACATATAGGATGTTAAGTAACATAGAGAGGCTTTTATCTACATGGGCATGGATATGATGAAAAAAATAATCACAACCATGATATGCCCCAAACTGGAGTATGCTGGAGTCGTATGGTCTCCACACAGGAAGAATATAAGGAAACTGGAAAGGATTCAGGAGGCACCAATGAAAATGGTGCCAGAATTGACGGAAAAGACTTATGAAGAGCGACTGTAAGAAAAGAGATTAATGAAGAGCGACAGTAAGAAGTGAGATTAATAACAATGGAGAAAGGGGAGACTTGATAACAATGTACAAATCAATAAACTGTATGGAAAAGGCAGACAGACAAGTTTTGGAGATGCATATGGGTGAGGGAACACGATGTATGAGAGGACATACAAAAAAGAATAGGAAAAGTAAATGTCTCAATGACATCAAGAAATATAGTTTCCCATATCGAAGCATTGATTTCTGGAATAGATGGAGTGAGTTGGTGGTTAAAGCTGCTAGTGTGAACAAATTTAAAGAGAAATTGGATAACTGTACGTATGGAGACAAGACAAATAAGCTTTAGTTCGGACCCAGTATAATATAACCAGGTAAATACTAGGTAAATGCACACAAATGTCACGGTGGGTGCTGCAGTTGGAGATGTCTCGTGTGTATGATTACAGTGGCACAGTGGCTGCAGCGGTCAAAAACACCTCATGTGAACACAGCCTATGTCATAATCTAGGTTAGGTCTAGATTAAGGAGTCAAGGATAACTGTTTTTCAAGGGCAAAGGATAGTGTTATGCCAGGGAATATACTAATGTATTTATATATATAAGTAATGCAATATAGTATAATTGTTTTTTCTGTATATAATGCTTGTAATTGTGTGGGAGTGTATTTATCTAGTTGTATCTAGTTGTGCTTTATGGGAAAGAACTATGCTCATGCTGTTTCATCCTCATATCTTTTAATAACAAACTTAGTCTTGAATCCATGTATACTTTTTGCATTTACAATCTCCTTATCCAAAATGTTCAATACATCTATACTTCTATATGGGAAACTATACTTTTTGATATCTCTCCAACAAGCTCTCTTCTTTAGCCTCTTTCCATGTCCTCTAGTATCATGTGTATCCCAAACCATCAAATCATTCCAGTCCATCTCCACTTTCTCACATGCTTTATATAGTGCAATCAAGTCTTCCCTTTCTCTCCTTTTTTTCAACATTGGTAGATATAACCTTGCCAATCTCTCCCTGATACTTGGTACCATCTTCATTGCTGCTCTCTGAATTCTCCAATTTCCTTATATCCTTTTTCTTGTTGGGCAATCACACTACAGCTGCATATTCCAGTCTAGGTCTAATCAGAGAGATAATCATCTTCCTGATCATCTCTTCATCTATATATGACAAAAGTCAGGCTCATTTGTGTGTGTATGTATGTGCATATGTTCATCTGCCTGCACTTCCAGGTGCAGCAAACCAGACGTCATGCCTTGAGCCCTGGCGTGGGTGGCAGTTGGCAGTTGGACATGACTGAGGAGGGACATGTATGCTGTGTCCCTCAGAGCCAGTGTGAGACACGTTATGAGTGTTACCTGTGCCTTAAAATTGTGCCCTGTAACTTTGTCCTGTACTGTGCCCTGTGCTTGGAGAATAAATATGTCTCATGTACCCAAATGTGTCATTACCACCAATTGCACTGGATGCCAGTGTCTTGTGAGTAAAGTAACCACTATGCCAGACCTAGACCCAATTTTTTAAATGTTGGTGTTAGTAAATCCCAACACCAAGCCCCATGTTGTATCTCCTCTTATTAACTTTGCAAATGCATTTTTAAACTCAGGGAAGGAGACACAATGTGTATAATTTTTCTATCTGTGGTTGGGGTTGCACATTCTCTAATCTCTAGTATTTGGAGTACAGGCGGGTGGGAGCCTCTCCTCAGACAGGCATGTAAACAGAGTTTGTCAGTCTCTGGGAACAACTCTGGAAAGCCTCACCTCCTCAGCTTGATGCACAAGATGAAGGAGTTATAGATATGCTGCAAATGTATGCAATGCAATAATTGTTTTCGAAAGTTTTCAAAACTATACTAGAAATGTTTCTTAGCTGCCAACTACTATAGTTAGTTTGGAATCAGGTTATGGAGTCTTGTGCTTGTGGTTACGACTTTAATTGACAAGAGTATCAAAATCAATCTGGAAAAAGTGGTGCTAATATTCTAGAGTTCTTTTCAACCATTATTACTGGTTGTTTTAGTTCCATTCTTTCACAGATACATTTGAATAGATGTAAAACATTACAGAGTGGGGGGAAATGCCACCTCCACTGTAATTCCCAAACACTATTCAAATATGTCTGTGAAAGAATGGAACTATAATAATCAGTAATAATGAGGAAAAAGGTCTCTAGAAATTGGTGAGATGTACGTATGTACCAGCTAATAATAACCAACTTGGCAGCCACTGCATATCCTACTCCTTTGCCTGTAGCATATACAGCCTATCTTGTTTTATTTGTTGATCCAGTTAAAAATTTCACATTCTCAATATGATGTGCTATATACACTTAAATTAAAGTGATTTTTTTTCCACCTACTAGGTAATGCTGTTATCAAGCCCAAGCTTGATAAAGCCCAGTTAGAGCTTATAACATGTTTCTGACCAAGAATAACTAGAATTTAATGTTTTATGCATTAAAATACTTCAATTGATGTTGCAACTATCATATGAAGATGCTGTAAACCTTGGAGAGGTGATGGAAACTGGCCGCTCTTCCAATGTGGTGGGTGATACACACAATGTAAACGAACTATAAATCACAAGGGTAAAGGTGCCTGAACATGTGTATTTTTAGACACCTTAATCTCTTCTTTACAATGATGGATACTATTTTCCTTTAGGACAGAAATATATTGATATTATTATTGTATTTTTTAACATAACTTTCAATCGCATATGAATTGTGAATATCATTGGTGTTTCTTGTTGGGGATGGGTGGGACACACCAACAATTATTATAGGAACCTGAGGTGTCGCCATCGAGTTGACACTAACACCATGGTTTAAAAAATGAGACTTACTAAGAATCAGCTACACTGGTATTAGTAACTAACACCATGTTTAAAAAATTGCGCCCTAGTAGTAAGTACAGCAAACCACCATCTCCTGTGCCTTGGAAACAGACAGTAAGGATGGGGGTTTGCAACAATGGCAGGTTGAAATCTTCATCTAAAAATGCCATTTTAATGTTTTAATGTTTCATTTTACATATATATGTAGATATGTTTTAGTGAAAAATAAAAAGTGCTATTTTCATTGATGTACTTTTCAGATACCATCACAGCTCCTACACATAGGCAGTCATATTTTCTAAACAAAAAACAAGATTCAAGCATATCTCTTACACCTACTGTGTTTAGGAGATATGCTGGGCCTGTATAGTGTGTACAGTATAGTGGGCCCTGAGTCACTGAATGGTTTGGAGTATGTACTAATTGAATAATGAACCATTTTGCTAGGAATATCACTGATAACATTATGAATGAAAAACTCAGGAACTTCTTGGAACTTCTTATCTGTCATTATGGCAGCAGTAGTATTTTCTTGCATGGGTGACAAATGGTCATGATGGGGCTAGCAGGAGGAGTTCATTACTGAGTTTTTATTCATTATGTAACTGGTGATTTTCTTAGCAAAACAGTTAATTACTGCAGAGCCTACTGTATGTCACTAATTTAAAATCTGCTTGATTTATAGATGTGATGTGTAGAAAAATGTACAGTACACAGTACTCATCAAAAGTATCGTACCCCCTCCCATCACTCACCCCACCTGTCAAAAAAAAATTAAAAAAATAAAAAAATAAATAAATAAAAAATAAATAAATGAATAAATAAATTATAAACTGGTTAATGTATTTATCTTTTAATTCTTGGTGAAATTGCCCTTCCTCTGCCTTCAGATGGTCAAAAAGTGACTGGGTGAGAGTCTTCAACTTGTCTGAAGAGATACTGAGCTGAGTCCACAATTACTTTGGCAAATCTAGACACTGGCCCGACATCCTTCTTGTGATCCTTCTTTATTATGGCTCAGGGGTTCTCAACAGGGTTTATATCTGGGCTATTACCTGGCCAATCACCAATATAAAGTACTTCACAGTCAGAGAGCCTCTGCTGAACAGATTTGGCAGTGTGGGCAGGTGCACCATCCTGCTGAAAAATGGTAGCCCTGGCTTTCTCAAAAGAATCAGGTAAATGGTCAGACAGTAACTCCAAATACACATGTTGGTTCACTCAAGTTTTTTGGTAACACAACTAACTCACCAAGGCCATTACCCAAGAAAAAACCCCATACCATCAAAGAATTTGGGTGCTTTACTGTGTGTTCAATCTAGCAGTGGTAAAAAGCATTGTGCCTTTGCAGTAGTGCATCCTGCCTCCTCTGTTACATGTGACTGTGATTGAGGCTTCATCAGTTCATAACACAGATATCCATTGCTCCTTGGTCCAGGTCTCATATTTTTTTTTTTGTTAAATTTCACATGCCAGCTCTTCTGAAGCATGCTTAATAAAGGTTTCTTTGTGAGCTTGCAGCTGTGGTAACCAAGCTCAAGAAGGCAGCATGATGCAGTCCTGACAGACATGCTCTGAAAGGTGGTCATGTTTTGTTTAAGTTTTCTTGCTGTTGTCTGGACATCAAACCCCATTGCATGCTTTAAGACAGTAACAACCCTCTTAGTTGTCTTCCTGGGGTACTCGGACTGTTTTTTAGGTTTAGGTATATCACGATTCCCTTCCTCCCTGAACTGCCTTAACCAGTGCTTGACTGTTGACATGAATACTGCCTATTGCTCAGTTATTTCTCTAACTGAATGACCTGTTTCCTTGAGGCTCATGATCTGTGCAATAGTCTAAGATGAATACTCTTTTGTTTTAGCCATATTAGCAAACAGAATGAATTATCCATTAGGTGTTATTGCGCAATAATATGCCAAGATACAGAACAAGCCACAATAGGTTACTGCTCTCCAATGTGCCCCAAGGCACACTGAGGGGAGGCTATGAGTCAGTGGCACAAAGCAGAGAGATGTAGTGACATCATGGCAGGGGCTGATACTTTTCACTAAAATGGTTCACTCTCAAGAGGCCCATGCTTTTTTTGCTGTAAGTATCGGATCCCCCAGCAAAAGGATCCAATACTTTTGATGAGTACTGTACATAATGTAGGAAATGTGGCAAATCCCCATTTTGGAGAGAAGCTACTTAATACTATACCCAGTCCCAGTAATCATTCACAAAAGTGTCTTGCGGCATTGGTGCCATCCGCCAGTGCTAATATTGTATATCCAAGTTCTGCTAGAGTAATCATGTACAGTATTCATGCTCACACAAAACTATAAGAACCAAGCAGACTGTAATCTCTATTAAATGAATTAAAAAAAAAAAATAAATAAAATAAAAACTTACCTTTTTTGAAAATATGTTTTGGAGGGAGAAGCCACAAGTTGACATGAGGGCAGCAATGAGGCCAAGCATGTCAAAAGACAGTTCTGTGATAGTAGCAATGGCAACGCCGCAGATGATGGGCACCAGAGAGAAGTATACCTGGGGATGGGAAGAGCAATGAGAATATATAATATGGGAGGAAAAAATAAATAAATAAAAATAAATAAATAAATAAATAAATAAATAAATAAATAAATAAATAAAATAAAGTAAATAAATAAATAAATAAATAAAAATAAGAACGTGAAATTGATGAGAATGAAACATGTATTAAAGGCTGTAAGATTTATTTAGTACAGTCTTTCTCTGGGCAACGGCAGCATGAAAAAGGAAGCAGTGTGTTCCTTGGCAGGCATTCACATCCACACTCAGTACACAAAAAAAGAGGTCATATAAACCACTCCCTTCTGTGTTTTCTTATTCCTACTGGAAAATCTTATAGAGGTCAAAACAAATGGAAAAAATGGAGTAATGATTCATATCCCAATAAATCCTATAATAAAAGTTGGTCCTTTGGTGTTCAAACAATATAAAATCTTCGAAAGGACTTTGCCTATAAATTTATGGGAAAACTACATATACAACAAAGCTGATACACAATTCTCAAAGTGCTAAGTCATTAACAAATTCCCCATGTTCCAGTAATAGCTTCTCCCACCATCCATCTTTGTGGTTACTTCTTCAGTATCTCACATCAATATATCACAAGCCACCAAAGTGAAAGGTAAGTATAATCTTTGCTGGCCAAAAAATGTCAAGAGCAGACTAAAAGTAGTGGTTTGCCAGAAGCCCAACATCTTGCACCTGTGTTCACAGATCAGAGTGGTCACCAGTGACCCACTACCTTTACCAGCAGCAGATTTCTTTTTTGCTTGTGTGTTGTATTTATATCTGAAGACATCTATGATGATGTAGCACAGCAGCACAGTGGTACCAATATAGGATAACAGCCTCTCAACAACATGAAAAGCTAGGAACAGCATTTTTGCATTGCCTAAATGGGTACCAGTCTAATCTAGACCTTGTTCTTTCACCTCTTCAGATAAAGTAAAACTGGCTGTCGTACCTCAAAATTATACAGATGTTAATGGAATATTACCTACTGGTATACATATTTAATCTATTTCTGACAGAAAACATTGTGAACATGATTGTCATCAAGACGAATGGATATATTAAGCAAGTTACTGATGGTAAGCAATTTAGTTGTAGATCTTGGTTACATTCATAGAATGACAGACCTAATGACAAGATAGAGAAATTTATTGACATACTGATAAATTAATATATGAAACTCAATCCTAAGACAGAAATTGGAGTTTATTAGTCCAAAAGGTTGCATGATGTTGATCTATTCAGCATTAGAAAAGCCCAAAATATTTTGAAGCTTACTAATGTTGTCTAACATGATATACCCTATCCATGTTAATTACAATGAACCCTTATGTAAGAAGACAGAGAGATTTGAATTTATTAGCAGGCAGGCTCATTGGCTAACAAGGCCAGGAGCAAGTATATTTTGTTGTGGTGTGAAAGAGGATGCTACTATTGTTAGGGAGAAGAGAAGGCAGCAGAGAGAGAGAGAAAGAGAGGATCACATAACTGGGTAGTGTAATCACCTATAGCAGTTATGTAGTGTTGTGAAACATTGGCAGTGCAGTTGGTAATGTACTGAGAGTAATGAATAACAGATTGAGTCAGTGTTGCTTGCAGGAGTTGCCAGGACAGTTTGTGTGGCTGTGTATGGGAGCTGTTGCTGTAGTGAAGTCGAGGTACAGCTGGAGAAGGGTGTTGTGGTGGAACTGTTGATAGCAGCAGTGTGGCCATGAAAGCTGCTGTACCTGGCAGTGGCTTGAAGCTAGCTTCTCCTGTAGAGTGTTTTCATCTGTCCACAGGAGGTCCCTGGTGCTGAGACAGAGGTAACAAGCAGCACAAGGAAGTGCATTTTTTCTGTATCTTGGTGGAGTGCTTTATATTGAAAGAATGATCTTGTATATTACCAGTGTGTGTTTTTTTCTGTACAGCATCTTGGTGGTGTGCTATAGTCATGGTGTTTATGTGCAGGTCATTTGTTTGATGTAATTTTCATGTACTAGTGTTTAAGATGTTAAGGGAAGGAGACAGTGTGATATTGGCAATAAATATGTTTTCTGTTTAATCAGTTTTTTCCTTGCACCCTAGCAAGAGGCATTTTTTTTTAATGTTAGCCTGGTGAGATAAGGGGAGTCCTAAAGAAGGGAGGGCAGCTCAGCACTCCTTATAGAATTGGTAACAGTGTGGTTGGTCACACCCACTTGGGTACAATATTCTGACAAATGCTTGGGTTTAGTGTAAGGATGAAAAAATTTTCATATGTACTGGAGGATGAGGATACTGTGAAATCCATAGGATGGAAGGGATCAATCAGGATGCTACTGTTGGTGTAACTGAAACTTGAATGCCAGCAAACAATTGACAGTGGTTGTATCAAAATTTGGGCAAGAAACAGTCCATTATAAGCAACCTTAAGTGACTGTATTCAGTAAGCCAGCCCCAACAATTAGAAAAGTTTCCTGAGCAGTTCTGTAAGGCCAATGAACTACATGACTGTATCAAAGGTGCTTAAGAGAACATAATGCAAGCAAGACTGCAAGGGGGAAAAGTAGTCACATACTCGTATCTGTGTGGATTCTTGGAGAAGCCAGTATTAACAAAAATCATGTTGAATCTGCATGTGACTCTGTCTGCAAAATGCTTTTCCACAAAAACTACATTATGGAGGACTAGAAAAACAGTTGTGTTCTTGAATTCAGTTGAAGCATGAAGATGTATAGGAATCTGCTGATGCTGTGTGACAATGAAAAGATGCAGCAGGCCAGGAGCAAAAAGTTGGAAGAAATGATTAATGTATGCTTGGTTCTGTCAGAAATTGAGGGACAGATAGTGAAGTTGCATAAGTGGTGGGAGGACCAGTCATTAATGCAAAGAGTAAAACTGGCGCAGCATGTAGCTGGAAGAGCAAATGAGAGTGAGGAGATTCAGTGAGAAGTGGAGCTTGTGAGCAGAGGAAAACCATAGAAGATTGTGAGGTTTGCTAATTTTTCACTGAGCATACAAGTGCACTTTAGCTTCCAATGTGTACATTTTAAGGACTTGATTACCATAACATCAGTAAATGGGAACCTTTGAGACTTGGGGCCAGGCCTCATGGACCTCTCTAAGTCCTAACAGAATAGCTCAGTTTAAAAGTTTAGCCCGTAGTGATAAAGAAATAGAGGAAAAAAATTTAGGAAAATTAAGCTGTTCAGGAAGACATTGGTGGTAGAAGTGATGGTAGTAGCTTGGCTGTGGGGAGCCATACTTGATTCAGGGGCTGAGGTGAACCTGGTGAAAGAAGAGTGGTACAAAAAGCATCTTTTTCCCTAGCAGATTGTAATTCAAGGTGAGTAGAAAAAAAATTTAATGCATAAGGTATGTGCTAGTTGGTGTAGAAATGGAGGGGAGGTGGTAAGGATTGTGGACTTTGTAAAACCTATAGTAGGGGACCCTAGTGTGGTTAAGGTACCCATTTGCTGTTATGTGGGATGAATGTTTTGGCACAGTTAATGTGGCATACAGAATCAAGAAGGGGTCATTATATCTGCAGTTGGGTAAGAAGTGGAGGGATGTGTGTTTAGCCAGTAAAAGCTTGGTTGAAAGTGTTGCAGCAGCCTCTGGATCAGGCTGTGATACTGTGGCATCAAAACCTTGTGATTCCTGCAGGGGCCATAAGGGTGCTGAGTTTATGGGGAGCTTATTGGAAGTTGATATGGAGTGTTGTAACAGAGCCCCTAGGGGATGCTGATGGTTACCTGAGGGTGTAAATGTGTCCCCTAGTTATATGAAGGTGGTGAATGGATACAGGCAGCATGAGAATATGTACAACTGAGGTCACAATGAAAAGTGGGAAAGGTATCTTATGGATGTAAGGTCAATGCTGGAAGAGTTTTCAGTTATACCATACCAGTGTGTGTTCCCAACTGAGGTTCAGGAGTTCTGAAACCAGTTAGGGGGTGCACATAGATGAGAGTCAAGCTGACTCAGTTCAGTTGGAGAACCTAGATAATTTGCTTTATGAATAACAGTGTATTTACAAAAGATGAGCAGGATTCTGGGTGTTTTTTTTGTTATGTAAGAGGGGCACCAGCCCAGGGCAACAAAACTGTAATAAAAAAAGGCCCACTGAGGTGCTGGTCACCAAACTGAGTCAAAAGTGGTAGTAAAAAATTACAGGATAAGTTTCTTGAAACATCCCTCTTGAACAAGTTCAAGTCATAGGAAGGTGGAAATACAGAAGCAGGCAAGGAGTTCCAGAGTTTACCAGAGAAAGGGATGAATTACTGAGAATACTGGTTAACTTTTACATTAGAGAGGTGGACAGAATAGGGGTGAAAGAAGGAAATCTTGTGTAATAAGGCTGTGGGAGGAGGGGAGGCATGCAGTTAGCAAGATCAGAAGAGCAATTTGCATGCAAATAGCAGAAGAAGAAAGCAAGAGATGCAACATTGTGGCAATGAAAAAGAGGCTAAAGACAGTCAGTTAGAAGAGAGGAGTTGATAAGACAAAAAGCTTTTGATTCCACCCTGTCTAAAAGAGAGGCATGAGTGGAATCATCCCAGAAATGCAAAGCATACTCTATATATGGATGGCTAAGGCCTCTGTAAAGAATTAGCAGCTAGGGGAGTGAGAAAAAATGGAGAAGATGACTGAAAATGACTAACTTCATAGAAGGTGTTTTAGCTTGAGATGAGATGTGAAGTTTCCAGTTCAGATTATAGGTAAAAGACAGACTGAGGATGTTCAGTGTAGAAGAAGGGGACAGATGAGTGTCACTGAAGAAGAGTGGATAGTTGTCTGGAAGGTTGTGTTGAGTTGATAGATAGGGGAATTGAGTTTTTGAGGCATTGAACAATACTAAATTTGCTCTACCCCATTCAGAAATTTTTAGGGAGATAAGAAGTCAGGTATTCTGTGGCTTCCCTATTTACTTCCTGAAGGGATGGATGACTACAAAAAGACATAGTAAAATGCAGGGTGATATCATCAACATAAGAATGGATAGGACAAGAAGTTTGGTTTAGATCACTAATGAATAATAGGAAGAGAGTGGGCGAGAGGACAGAACCCTGAGGAACACTACTATTAATAGATTTAGCAGCAATAGAATGGCCAGAAAGGAAGCTTGAGATGAAGTTACAGAGAGAAGGATAGAAGCTGTAGGAGGGTAGTTTGGAAATCAGTGTACCTATCACATTTTTTTATACCAAAGGGAGACTTTTATATTAATTCTCCCTGAAAATTCTCATGGGCACTCCACTCACCTCCTTGTTTTGAAAAGCATGTGCTACAGGCCATTCAGTTAGAAGGGCCAATAAAACTCCCTGAAATATGAATACAGTAAAATCCCTCTCATCCAGCATTCAAGTATCCGGCAGCTTCAAGTATCTGGCACATTTTTCCCCGAGCCTTAAAATCAATAAAAAATCAATGTGTACTCATAAAATCGATTAAAATTCCCGCGCAAGGCATACTTTGTCCCCTCGCCACCAGAGCCCACTGCTTCGCGCCACCCGCAGCCCACTGCACTGTGTTTACTCAGTGACTCAGTCCCGCGTGTGCACTGTTTATTGCCTGACACCTTCATCATGCCTAAAGTTGTAGAAAGAAGGAAGTGTGTTGTGCTTACACTTAAGCAGCTGATCAGATCAGCTGCTGATTAACCCTTTCCTTCTGGCGCTTAAACTATTTTCCCGTTTGCTATGACGGCTAAAAATGGTAAACCTAGAAATTGTCAGAAAAGTTTTTTTTTTTTTTTTTTTTTTTATATAAGAAGGACACTGGCCAAGGGCAACAAAAATCAATAAAAAAAATGCCCACTGAAATGCCAGTCCTGTAAAAGGGTCAAGGCAGTGATCAAAAATTGGTGGATAAGTGTCTTGAAACCTCCCTCTTAAAGGAATTCAAGTCATAGGAAGGTGGAAATACAGAAGCAGGCAGGGAGTTCCAGAGTTTACCAGAGAAAGGGATGAATGATTGAGAATACTGGTTAATTCTTGCGTTAGAGAGGTGGACAGAATAGGGGTGAGAGAAAGAAGAAAGTCTTGTGCAGCGAGGCTGCGGAAGGAGGGGAGGCATGCAGTTAGCAAGATCAGAAGAGCAGTTAGCATGAAAATAGCGGTAGAAGACAGCTAGATATGCAACATTGCGGCGGTGAGAGAGAGGCTGAAGACAGTCAGTTAGAGGTGAGGAGTTGATGAGACGAAAAGCTTTTGATTCCACCCTGTCGAGTTGTGTCGAGTTGATAGATGGAGGAATTGAGTTTTTGAGGCATTGAACAATACCAAGTTTGCTCTGCCCCAATCAGAAATTTTAGAAAGATCAGAAGTCAGGTGTTCTGTGGCTTCCCTGCGTGATATGTTTACCTCCTGAAGGGTTGGACGTCTATGAAAAGACGTGGAAAAGTGCAGGGTGGTATCATCAGCGTAGGAGTGGATAGGACAAGAAGTTTGGTTTAGAAGATCATTAATGAATAATAAGAAGAGAGTTGGTGTTAATACTAATGATTATTTTCTCTTTGTTATTCTGAATACAATGATGTACTTTGTAGCTCGATGTGACCTCTGAAAGTTCAGTTTATGCCTTATCAAGGATTCCTCCTCCTCCCGCTGTGTAATCTGTCTTCCAGAAACAGCCCGGAGAGCGATGACACCATGCGCACACAAACACACACACACACTCTCTCTCTCTCTCTCTCTCTCTCATCTTGGAGGGGAAATTGTACACTTCCGATGAGAGAGAGAGAGAGAGAGAGAGAGAGAGAGAGAGAGAGAGAGAGAGAGAGAGAGAGAGAGAGAGAGAGAGAGAGAGAGATTTCATCCCTTTTCATATCAAGTTTCAGGCAAATAACATTATATATCTCTCTCTCTCTCTGACAAGTTACCTTCTATCATTTTATTATAAAATCGAAGATAATGAAAAAATTAACATGAAAGAATGATAGGTATCATCTCTCTGTTCTGATAAAACAGGTGGATCCTGTAAATCATTTTCCGAGTCCTCACTAATGTCTTTGCTTTCTTCAGTTTCTTCTTCTAAATATTCACTGTCACTGTCTTCAAACTCAGAAGCACTGCTAAATACATATGTTCTGTCCTGCTCCATGGTGAGTTATGATCTGAGATCCTTCGCTCTTATCAGGATGTCTCTTCGCACTTATCATGGTGCTTTCCACCTGGCGGGTCGCTGGGGTTGCCAAGTGTCGCCCGGAGAAAGGGAAAATAGCTTAGTTACTGCTAAATTTCCAGAGCTAGTGACAACACTATACATGTGGAAACATGCCAGACACTTCCACTCACCATCTGACTCGAGAAACCGCACTTGGAGCTCAAAATTGAGGCGCGAAAATTCTTGATTACGGGTATGATCGCCATCGATACTGACGCATTGATGCAATCGTATATATATGATTGCTGGAAGGAAAGGGTTAAGATCAGCTGATCTT
The DNA here is from genome assembly GCF_035594125.1 of Scylla paramamosain. Classification (NCBI taxonomy): domain Eukaryota; kingdom Metazoa; phylum Arthropoda; class Malacostraca; order Decapoda; family Portunidae; genus Scylla; species Scylla paramamosain. The sequence continues at coordinate 12,987,719 of NC_087161.1, forward strand.
TGTTATGGTAAGATGCGTGAGTGTAGGGTGGTGATTGTGGACATAATTTCACTTCTATTCAAGTATCTGGCAATATTCAAGTATCCGGCATGTCAGTGGTCCCGTTGGTGCTGGATAAGAGGAGCTTTACTGTATTGTGCAATAATAAAGCCAAAACCAGATAGAGGAGGATGTTACTTAGATTCAGGAAAAGGAAATAGGGAATAAGAGGATCCTTGAAAGACTAAGCAGTGTGGAATCAAGTCGTGGCCAATCCCCAGCAACAAAGCTAGGCACAGAGTGATATTGAGCCCTAGCTGGGTACCCGTGCCATCACCCTTACCCTCTCTCTCTGGCTCTGACCTGCAACTAGCCAAGATGTAGACCCTGATTTCCGTAGAACCTCACACCAGGCACCTAGGAGAAGGCAGGAACTGCATGTCAAGGAGAGACCAGGTGGACAAGGAGAGACAAGGCAGTGGGACGTGGTCAACCCAGGTCACCCCTGGGGTTGCAAGGTGATGCCACAAGGACACCACAAGGCTGTGAGGAACTGCCAGGGCTGCCCTGTGGACCCTTCCTTTAACATCATCACCTCCACTCCTGCTGCGTCCTCACTACTGACGAGTCTATGTGGTCATGTGGCTAGCCCATCATTCACCTGGACCCTGACCTGCTTACAGTCACTACATGGATGTGTACCCTCTACAAAGAGACAGGTAAGCACTCTGGAATCTGTAGTGTTTAGTTAGGTTAGCTAGGTGTTGCTGCCCCAAAGAAGGATTTGACTAGATAGGAATCCTCCTCAGTCTGTTTTTTTTTTTTTTTTTTGTGATCTTGAGTGTTAAGTATTAATTTCTTCATTATTTTTTTCCCGCCAGTTATGCCATAACTCTCTCTCTCTCTCTCTCTCTCTCTCTCTCTCTCTCTCTCTCTCTCTCTCTCACTCTTTATGGTCAACAGAGGATAATACTTAACTCTTCAAATTACACCAGGAAGTAAGTGATAAACATACACATAGAAGTTTTCTTTTACTTCCTTAGTTTTTAGTTGTTTGCTGAATAAATGAATATTTTTTAAATTTTTATTTTTAGCTATGTGCCCTGGGAATTGGCACAAAAGCTTTGTGCCAGACTCTATCAAAAGCTTTTGATATGTCTAAGGCAAAAGTTTCACCAAAATCTCTAAAAGAGAATGACCAAGACTCAATAAGGAAAGCCAGATTACCAGTAAAGAGGCCTTGACAGAACTCATACTGGCAATCCGATAAAAGGGTTTAAAGTGATTGATGTTTAAGAATCTTCCTGTTGAGGATAGATTAAAAAACTTGGATAGGCAGGAAATTAAAGCAATAGGACAGTGGTTTGAGGGATTAGAACAGGGACCCTTTTTAGGAACAGGCTGAATGTAGGCAAACTTCCAGCATAAAGTTGAAAGAGTTTGACTAGGCAAGGTACAAGCATGGAGGCACAGTTTTGGAGAACAATGAGACTAACCCCATCAGGTCCATAAGCCTTCCAGGGGTTTAGGCCAGCAAGGGCATGGAAAACATCACTGTGAAGGATCTTAATGGGTAGCATGAAGTAGTCAGAGGGTGGAGGAGAGGGAGGAACAAGCCCTGAATCATCCAAAGTAGAGGTTTTATTAAGGGTTTGAGTGAAGACTTCAGCTTTAGAAAAGATGAGATGGCAGTAGTGCCATCAGGTTGAAATAAAGGAGGAAAAGATGAAGAAGCAAAGTTACTGGAGATGTTTTTGGCTAGGTGCCAGAAGTCACAAGGAGTTAGATCTTGAAAGATTTTGACATTTTCTATTGATGAAGGAGTTTTGGCTAGTTGGAGAACAGACTTGGCATGATTCTGGGCAGAAATATAAAATGCCTGAGATTCAGGTGATGGAAGGCTCAAGTACCTTTTGTGAGCCACTCTCTATCTTGTATAGCACAAAAACAGGCTGTGTTAAACCTAGGTTTGGAAGTTTAGGTTGAATGAAAGTGTGAGGAATGTACGTCTACATGCCAGACACTTTTACCTCTGTTATGTGCTCAGCACACACAGATGGGTCTCTGACACAGAAGCAATAGTCATTCCAAGAAAAATCAGCATAATACCTCCTCATGTCCCCCCAATTAGCAGAGGCAAAACACCAGAGGCACCTTCACTTTGGGGGATCCTGAAGAGGGATTGGAGCAATAGGGCAAAATACGGATATGAAATTGTGATTGGAGGAGCCCAACAGAGAAGACAGAGTAACAGCATAAGCATGATTATAGGTTAAGAAAAGGTCAAGAATGTTGACCATATGTCCAAGACAGCCAGGAATATGAGTAGGGTGTTGCACCAGTTGCTCTAGGTCGTGGAGGATAGAAAAGTTAAATGCTAGTTTACCAGGATGGTCAGTGAAGGGAGAGAAAAGCCAAAGCTGGTGGTGAACATTGAAATCTCCAAGAAAGGAGATCTGCACAAAAGGGAAGAGAGTCAGAATGTGCACCACTTTGGAAGTTTAGAAGTCAAAGAATTTCTTATAGTCAGAGGAATTAGGTGAGAGGTATACAGCACAGATAAATTTAGTTTCTGAGTGACTCTGTAGTTGTAACCAGATGTGGAAAATTCGGAAGATTCAAGAGTGTGGGCATGAGAGCAGGTTAAGTTGTTGTGCACACAGAAGCAACATCCAGGTTTGGACTGAAAATGAGGATAGGGAAAGTTGGAGAGAACAGAAAAGGGGCTACTGTCAGTTACCTCAGACACCTGTGTTTCAGTGAGGAAAAGATGAGGTTTAGTAGAGGAGAGGTGTTCTACAGATTGAAAATTAGATCTAAGACTGAGGATGTTGCAGAAGTTAATGAAGAAAAAGTTGAGGTTGATGTCAAGATACCAGAAGAGCAGTCTGACCTAGGGACATTTGTGGTCCCCTTTCCCAGATGGGAACTCTCACGGCTGCATCTATGAATGAAATTCTTTCCCAGACTCTAAAGAAAAAAATAAAGGAAATTGTTTTTGTCTTTTAATGGAGTATAATCTAAGCACTAGAAAGTTACTTGACACTGGTCAGCTACTAGATCTTGAATATGTGGTTGAATGCATGCCAGAGATTGCTGTGGAAGTTGGAGCAAGATGGTGGTCTGAGGGGTGGCTTGTTGAGATGGATGGAGAATTTCTTAATTGCCAGAGATATGAGAACTGGTAAAAGATTGGGAGTCATCATGGAGGAAAGTTGAAAGCTAAATACCTCAAGGCTCAGTACTGGCACCAATTATGTTTGTGGTCTATATAAATGATATGACACAGTATGAATAGCTACATGAGCCTTTTTTGTGAATGATGCCAAGTTCCTGAAAAAACTTGAGTAAGGTAATGGAGTGTTGCAAGAGAATCTGAATAAGATATTGGAGTGGAGTCAGAGATGGGAACCAGAGATGGGAAATGGAACTTAATCTAAAGAAATGTAAAGTAATGGAATATGGAAAGAGAAAGAGGAGAGTAAAAGGAAATTATGTGTTAAATGGATAGAGGGTGAGTAGAGCAGAAGAGGAAAAGGATCTGGGAGTTACAGTAAATAGAAATTTCATCCTAGAAAGACACATCATCAAAATTACAGGAGAAACTTATAATTTGCTGAGAAGAATAAGGCTACCTTTTACATATGGATGATGAAATCATCAGGAAGATGATTATATCACTGATTAAAACTAGACTGGAATATGCAGCTGTAGTGTGGTTGCCATACAAGAAAAAATGATATAAGGAAGCTGGAGAGAGCTCAGAGAGCAGCAATGAAGATGGTAACAAGTATCAGGGAATTGTCATATGAAGAGATTTTTTTTTTTTTTTTTTTATGTAGGAAGGATACTGGCCAAGGGCAACAAAAATCTAATAAAAAAAATGCCCACTGAAATGCCAGTCACATAAAAGGGTCAAAGCAGTGGTCAAAAATTGGTGGATAAGTGTCTTGAAACCTCCCTCTTGAAGGAATTCAAGTCATAGGAAGGTGGAAATACAGAAGAAGGCAGGGAGTTCCAGAGTTTACCAGAGAAAGGGATGAATGATTGAGAATACTGGTTAACTCTTGCGTTAGAGAGGTGGACAGAATAGGGGTGAGAGAAAGAAGAAAGTCTTGTGCAGCGAGGCCGCGGAAGGAGGGGAGGCATGCAGTTAGCAAGATCAGAAGAGCAGTTGGCATGAAAATAGCGGTAGAAGACAGCTAGATATGCAACATTGCGGCGGTGAGAGAGGGGCTGAAGACAGTCAGTTAGAGGAGAGAAGTTGATGAGACGAAAAGCTTTTGATTCCACCCTGTCTAGAAGAGCAGTATGAGTGGAACCCCCCAGACATGTGAAGCATACTCCATACATGGACGGATAAGGCCCTTGTACAGAGTTAGCAGCTAGGGGGGTGAGAAAAACTGGCGGAGACGTCTCAGAACACCTAACTTCATAGAAGCTGTTTTAGCTAGAGATGAGATGTGAAGTTTCCAGTTCAGATTATAAGTAAAGGACAGACCGAGGATGTTCAGTGTAGAAAAGGGGGACAGTTGAGTGTCATTGAAGAAGAGGGGATAGTTGTCTGGAAGATTGTGTCGAGTTGATAGATGGAGGAATTGAGTTTTTGAGGCATTGAACAATACCAAGTTTGCTCTGCCCCAATCAGAAATTTTAGAAAGATCAGAAGTCAGGCGTTCTGTGGCTTCCCTGCGTGATATGTTTACCTCCTGAAGGGTTGGACGTCTATGAAAAGACGTGGAAAAGTGCAGGGTGGTATCATCAGCATATGAGTGGATAGGACAAGAAGTTTGGTTTAGAAGATCATTAATGAATAATAAGAAGAGAGTGGGTGACAGGACAGAACCCTGAGGAACACCACTGTTAATAGATTTAGGAGAAGAACAGTGACCGTCTACCACAGCAGCAATAGAACGGTCAGAAAGGAAACTTGAGATGAAGTTACAGAGAGAAGGATAGAAACCGTAGGAGGGTAGTTTGGAAATCAAAGCTTTGTGCCAGACTCTATCAAAGGCTTTTGATATGTCCAAGGCAACAGCAAAAGTTTCACCAAAGTCTCTAAAAGAGGATGACCAAGACTCAGTAAGGAAAGCCAGAAGATCACCAGTAGAGCGGCCTTGACGGAACCCATACTGGCGATCAGATAGAAGGTTGTGAAGTGATAGATGTTTAAGAATCTTCCTGTTGAGGATAGATTCAAAAACTTTAGATAAGCAGGAAATTAAAGCAATAGGACGGTAGTTTGAGGGATTAGAGCGGTCACCCTTTTTAGGAACAGGTTGAATGTAGGCAAACTTCCAGCAAGAAGGAAAGGTAGATGTTGACAGACAGAGCTGAAAGAGTTTGACTAGGCAAGGTGCAAGCACGGAGGCACAGTTTCGGAGAACAATAGGAGGGACCCCATCAGGTCCATAAGCCTTCCGAGGGTTTAGACCAGCGAGGGCATGGAAAACATCATTACGAAGAATTTTAATACGTGGCATGAAGTAGTCAGAGGGTGGAGGAGAGGGAGGAACAAGCCCAGAATCGTCCAAGGTAGAGTTTTTAGCAAAGGTTTGAGCAAAGAGTTCAGCTTTAGAAATAGATGTGATAGCAGTGGTGCCATCTGGTTGAAGTAGAGGAGGGAAAGAAGAAGAAGCAAAGTTATTGGAGATATTTTTGGCTAGATGCCAGAAATCACGAGGGGAGTTAGATCTTGAAAGGTTTTGACATTTTCTGTTAATGAAGGAGTTTTTGGCTAGTTGGAGAACAGACTTGGCATGGTTCCGGGCAGAAATATAAAGTGCATGAGATTCTGGTGATGGAAGGCTTAAGTACCTTTTGTGGGCCACCTCTCTATCATGTATAGCACGAGAACAAGCTGTGTTAAACCAAGGTTTAGAAGGTTTAGGACGAGAAAAAGAGTGAGGAATGTACGCCTCCATGCCAGACACTATCACCTCTGTTATGCGCTCAGCACACAAAGACGGGTCTCTGACACGGAAGCAGTATTCATTCCAAGGAAAATCAGCAAAATACCTCCTCAGGTCCCCCCAACTAGCAGAGGCAAAATGCCAGAGGCACCTTCGCTTAGGGGGATCCTGAGGAGGGATTGGAGTGATAGGACAAGATAAAGATATGAGATTGTGATCGGAGGAGGCTTTCCTTACTGAGTCTTGGTCATCCTCTTTTAGAGACTTTGGTGAAACTTTTGCTGTTGCCTTGGACATATCAAAAGCCTTTGATAGAGTCTGGCACAAAGCTTTGATTTCCAAACTACCCTCTTACGGTTTCTATCCTTCTCTCTGCAACTTCATCTCAAGTTTCCTTTCTGACCGTTCTATTGCTGCTGTGGTAGACGGTCACTGTTCTTCTCCTAAATCTATTAACAGTGGTGTTCCTCAGGGTTCTGTCCTGTCACCCACTCTCTTCTTATTATTCATTAATGATCTTCTAAACCAAACTTCTTGTCCTATCCTTTCCTACGCTGATGATACCACCCTGCACTTTTCCACGTCTTTTCATAGATGTCCAACCCTTCAGGAGGTAAACATATCACGCAGGGAAGCCACAGAACGCCTGACTTCTGATCTTTCTAAAATTTCTGATTGGGGCAGAGCAAACTTGGTATTGTTCAATGCCTCAAAAACTCAATTCCTCCATCTATCAACTCGACACAACCTTCCAGACAACTATCCCCTCTTCTTCAATGACACTCAACTGTCCCCCTCTTCTACACTGAACATCCTCGGTCTGTCCTTTACTTATAATCTGAACTGGAAACTTCACATCTCATCTCTAGCTAAAACAGCTTCTATGAAGTTAGGTGTTCTGAGACGTCTCCGCCAGTTTTTCTCACCCCCCCCAGCTGCTAACTCTGTACAAGGGCCTTATCTGTCCATGTATGGAGTATGCTTCACATGTCTGGGGGTGTTCCACTCATACTGCTCTTCTAGACAGGGTGGAATCAAAAGCTTTTCGTCTCATCAACTCCTCTCCTCTAACTGACTGTCTTCAGCCTCTCTCTCACCACCGCAATGTTGCATATCTAGCTGTCTTCTACCGCTATTTTCATGCTAACTGCTCTTTTGATCTTGCTAACTGCATGCCTCCCCTCCTTCTGCGGCCTTGCTGCACAAGACTTTCTTCTTTCTCTCACCCCTATTCTGTCCACCTCTCTAATGCAAGAGTTAACCAGTATTCTCAATCATTGATCCCTTTCTCTGGTAAACTCTGGAACTCCCTGCCTGCTTCTGTATTTCCACTTTCCTATGACTTGAATTCCTTCAAGAGGGAGGTTTCAAGACACTTATCCACCAATTTTTGACCACTGCTCTGACCCTTTTATGGGACTGGCATTTCAGTGGGCATTTTTTTTATTAGATTTTTGTTGCCCTTGGCCAGTATCCTTCCTACATAAAAAAATAAATAAATAAAATAAAGCTCAACTAGGTAAACACAACTAGGTAAATACAACGTGAGTTCCATTCAGTGTTCAACCTGTGTGTCTGGACCCGTATTCTACATAGTGCTTATGGTTGACTCTAGCTAACCATCATAGCTAACAGAATTTTGACCATCAGTCTTAGGGTCGTCAGAAGTTGTGGGTCATATCTCAGTCACTGTCTGACGTTAGAACATCACACGATTTGTCAACTGTAAATTTATGGAATGAAATAGGTTACTGACATTATTTTCTTGGATTTAAATTGTTCTGACTTCATATTACAACTTTTGGGGAAGTTAGACGGTGTATCTAAACAAAAGAAACATGATATATATAGATTATTGGAGAAGTTAGATCATGTATCTAATCAAAAGAAACATGATATATAGGAGAAGATTATGGCTGACAGCCCTATACACACAGGCCACACAAGGTAAGGTTTGTTTATGTTTAGGAAAACTGATTGTACAGCTTCCAGCAATCATTTATAATAATACTTTATTGGTTCAAAGAAGGACATTATTTAATCAGAGTTACTATTATTTATTGTTATATTTATAATAAAAACAGCTGGGATCATGTTATGATATGTATGGCCATGTTGTCATGATGTTGACAGACTTTTGACAGTCATAAATGGCACTAAGACTGTAAACCCTGTCATAGTATTTTATGACATAAAAAGAGTTTATGGACGACCATAAGAGTTTATGACAGTTATGTTTGAACTGTGACAATTTGTTTCGCTATGACTAATGGACTTATTTACAATGGTTTGTAGAATAAGGGCCCTGGTCCTGACAACATTGAGTGTAGAATATGCAGCTTCACGTGGATCCAAACATATTAAGAATCCTAAGAGCCTGATGTGAGATTAGAGGGTAAACAGGAAAGTACTTAAACCAGAATGTTACAAGATCCAGTTCATGAGAGCTTGTGCTTCATCTGAAACATCACCTACTTCACACTGAAATGACATTAAAAACTTGTGAATATTAAACAGAGCAACACATACATGTTTACAGTCCACCAATAAATTTTTGGTTGTTTACTGCTTTTAGGTTAACAGAACAAGTGAGATAAAGTAATGGTCAACAGCCTTTACTGAATAAATGTGAGAATGTCATGGATGTGTACAGAAGATTGTGAGAAAAAGAGACTCATCAGTCATCAATGAGAGTACGTATATAGGTTCAGGATGAGTTAAAACCCTCCCTCCCATGGGTTTCGAGAGATATGAAGGGACCCCCCTGATCTAAACCAACAGAGCAGTTCTCGAATAGCAATACAGCCATGCCCAGCTGCATTTCGCTCCTGGCAGCACATTTCCATGCAAAATCAGCTGTGAACTGCCCTGTGTAAACCCACCATCTTGAAAATTTCATTAACAGGAATTATTTCGTGACAATTGTAAATTATGGCCTGCTTTTTAAACATCGTATTAGTAATTATGAAGCAGCAAGCCCCATGGTTGCATTCGTTAAACATTGGATGCAGGTGCCAACATCTAGTTAGAAAATGCATAGGTCAGCACCTCTGGTTCCCTTGGCAACAAGGAAGAGTTGCTGAATTTTATGTTATTTCTCATACTGGATAAACTTTTGCATTTTTCCTTTCAGCTATAGCTAAAGAAAGAGGTAATCTATCTACACATGCCTTAAGAATCATCATACAACATATAATAATGAAGAAATCTGTGATTGTATGGTGGTGTTCGGAGTGATCACCAGAGTGGCTTGATTGGAGGCAAAGGGCAGACCTATTTTGGCATGTAATATAGTAAAAAGTGAGCATTTCTCACTGAACATGTATGTGGAGATGCATGAGTTATTCCTTTGAGTACAGTATTACAGGAAATGTGAAAATCCATCTAGTTACTTTAAAAATTGAAAATGCAGGCACCTTTGTCGAGGCCAGTGGAATGAGTCAGAGATGAGTCAGAGGTCTTAGAATATTTGGTAAATGGGAATTATAATAATATTGCTGATATTTTATTTACTCTCATACTAACAAATGATTATTGTGCTTGCTCTAGAAGCAACATTATAAATAACCCCTCATAACCAAACTAAACTTAACTAAACTTTAAAAATGGCTGTCAGCATTATAAATAATTAGCGGTAGATATAAATGATGTTCAAATTACTCAGAATGAGAAGCTCTACCTCATAAGATCAGAAAAGCCATGTTGAAACTCTTGAAAGAGTAAAATAATACCAGGCCTTGTCAGGTGATAGTGGATGCAGGCTGTAAATAAACCATAACTCTTGGGCTGCAAAATGCAGTCTCCCAAATACACTCAAATGTGGCATTTCAAACACCAAAATCTGTTAATTTTGAGGATGTTTACAATTGTCCTTTCCCATAGGAACACTTTGGTATATTTTAATATTTCTAACATAACTTTCCATTGCATAGGACTGGTAAATATCACTAGAGTTTGCTGCTGGGGAGGGGTAGTTCTTCCCCACATTTCCAATACGATTTCTTCGGGTTCGGTTAACCTAATCCCAAGCAGAGCTGGAAAAGTGTTTAAAAAATCCAAAACAGCTACACTGATATTAGTAAATACTAACACCACATTTAAAAAAGTGGCCCTATGTATTGTCCAAAACTGCAGATTATTGTATTATCATACACAATATGTATATATTTTTTTTTACCTTACAGTATGCTAAATTATTGTACTTGTACAATAATCATCATATGTCTGGGAATGCTAAGTGAGGCTAGTGAGCCCATGAGATAGGTAGAGTCTGCTGTTGCCACAACTCTGTATATAGTGTTGCCACATTTGATACAGCAATTTCTGTCAGGCCACATTTTTTGTCACCAAAAAAAGGTCCGTTGCTTCCAAATTCTGGTGTTCCCATCTACACAGTTGTCAAGGTTGAGTGTAGTAAGATGCCTTTTTAATGAAATGGTGTCAACATTGGTAAGTGGTACCTCAGAGCCTGCGGAGTCAGATGATGATTTGGATCAGATTAGGGCAGAGTCGGTATCTGTGGCAGATCATCAAAACATGCTGCTTCCCACCACCACATTAAAGTCTTTTCCAACCTTGCCAATCACATCTACTCACGATAAAGATAATGAAGGAAATACTGATGATCCTGGGAGTGAGACAGAGGCAGATGGACATGTTATTTCAAAATGTCGGAGTTGATCACCTCATCACACATCTTTATCACCCACATAACCTTCATCCACTTGATGTAGTAGGGCACAAGGACGTGTCCTTGGAGCTGAATGTAGTATCAGGGTTGGCTGACATGGTGATGGTGACCATCATGGTATTCTAACATGGCAGATCTGTCATGGCTTTGACTTTGTGTGGGAGAATAGGGAAAGATTTGATCCTGAGCCTCTGGTTTTTAATAAGGAAGCAGATGTGCAAAAAGAAATTCCCTGCACTGCCACATCAAACATGTTACAGTTTTTCACTGCCTTTTATGATCTGTCTGTGATGCAATACTTGGTGTGGGAGATAAATTGCAATAGGGAAATCTGTGATAGATGGTTCAAGTCTGGGAAGAACTCCGAGGAGTCAAAGATGAGAGCATGAACGGACATAACTGTTGAGGGACTTTATGTCTGGTTTGCTCTCACCATACTTGTTCTTCATGCCAAGAAAAATGTCCTCAAGGATTATTGGATTGTTGACAATCTCATTATCCACATTGTCTTTTGGGAAATGTATGTCAAGGGACCAGTATGTCCTCATCCTCTGGTACCTTTATCTCAACAACAATTATGGACCTACACCAAATGACAGGCTGTAGAAAGTAAGGACATTCACAGAGATGATCCATGGAAAAATGTGGACATATTTCCTGCCATTCCAGAAATTCATCATTGACAAGTCACTGATTCTGTTCAGAGGGTGGTTATCCTTCATACAGTACATCCTGTCTAAGTGGCATTGTTTTGGCATAATTTTTTTTTGTCATTCATGACTGCCAGACAGGATATGTGCTGGATTTCTTGGTATACTAAGAGCCAACTATTGACATTCCTTCCAGTGACTCCCATGGCTTTTGTGTGTATCTATGAAGGTGCTAATAGAGAATTACTTTAATAAAAATCACATACTGTACACTGATAACTATTATACATCTCCAGCTCTGAGCCACTACCCTCTGGAACAAAAGACTGGATCCTATACTAGAATACATGCCAATCACAACCACTGGCTGGCATTCCCTGCTGGGACCAAGAAGGGTGATATCACAAGGAAGGAGTCTGGAATATTGCTGGCCCTGCACTGGTATAATAAACAAAAGATCAACATACAACAGTTCACCAGGGTGCCATGGTAGATTCAGGCAAGAGAGAACATGGCACAAATAGAATGGTGTACAAGCCTGATGCAGTAGTTAATTATAATATCAACATGAGGCTTGTTGATAAGTCAAATATGATGATGGGGGAGGTAGACTGCCTCAGAAAGTGCTGCAAATGGTAGCATTCTTTCACTTTTCCAACATAACTGTCTTGAATGCCTACATACTTCACAATCATCTGACCAAAATGACAACATCACTGTGGGAGTTTGGGAATAAGTTAATGATGCAAATCATGGAAAAGTATGGTACCATTCAGGCCTCAAGCTCACAGAGACATATCCCTGAGCGTCATATGAACAGGCTAAAGATATGGGAGCAGATGTCACGTCACAAATTATAACTCCTCCCATGCCTGCCTTCAGGCAGTATGGGATCCAGCCAGTCATGTTTGTGCTAACAACACAAAAAGCACAAGCATAAAAGGAGACCCAGTACTGGTGCCTGAGTGCAAAGTCCCACTGTGTCCTCAATATACCATTCCCATGAGAACTTCTAGGAATGTGAAATGAATAAGAAATAATATTCTGTTTTGTAAATAAAGGAAGAAATGGAACAAAATTTTATAGGATTTCAATGGTGCATAATACATAATTCTATATTTTGTTATAAAAACATTTCTTGGGAGTCATTCATTTTAGCAAAAGCTTATTTTCCTATAAGGCACAAACAAGTGTAACATAGCCTAATATATATATATATATATATATATATATATATATATATATATATATATATATATATATATATATATATATATATATTTTCATTTTTGTTTATGAAAAGTTTTGTTTTATATAAAAAGGTAAGAAATACATTCACATTCATGAGGATTATTTCTACAAGCTTTAGACTGCAGAATATATGTTCCCCCACCTATTCGCAGTCCAACATTCATGGAACTCTTTATACTCAACTTTTGCATGTAGTGAATGCAAAGACACATTTGTGATCTAGCCTTTGTGATCATTAATCTTTAGGGGTTAATCCAAACAAACTTTTGTTTTCACAAGTACTGCTATAAATTGCAAATATTATATAATTTTATATAAACAATAAAGTGAGAAGGAAGAGATGTGCAGATCTTTGTAATAAAAAAGGACTGTCATGTAAAATAGTTTGGGAACCACTGCCTTGCATTTTTATGGATGATGATGCTTTCTCTTTGTCAGTAAACATAATAAACCCATACCCACATTTATATATTAAGAGGTCCACCACATGAATATTCAATTACCATTTAAGTCAAGTGAGAATAGTGGAGAATATATTGCAAGCATGATAAGATTATAGCCTACAAAAAAACATGAAATAACAAAGACTACCCATGATTTTAATACACACATTAATCTTAAAAGGACATATCAAAAGGTAATAAGAAAAAAACAAACAGTGAAAACTTCCCAAGAGGCAAAGAAAAACATTTAACTGTTTTTCAGTTACTTAAGAAATAATATTGGTATTTTATTAGGTAACTATAGTAAATTAATCAGAGACATTCAAAGGATGGCCTCCATTATTAACCTAATATTTAGTAAAATTCTTATTAAGGAAAATAACAGTTCCTGAACCACAAAAAAAAAAAAAAAAAAAAAAAAAATGTGTCAAGGTCCTGATGAAGAAATGCTCACCATAACCAAGTCATGAAATATTAATACAGGGTGTCCTGCAATCTAAGGTACATACATGCCTCAGGATATGATAGTTCATATCTATACACATATACTGTGTTTTGCTTTATTTTGTGAGAAATTTTTTGTATAAGTTGCATGTTGCAGGAGCCACTTGCCTGGGTGGGCCTACACCTTCCTCTCTCTGTCTTACTACTACCCAGAATTGGTTACTTCTAGGAAAAAAATCTGCAGAGGGCAGCACCGTTGATTTTCTGCTTGAGGCATGTATACAAAACCCGAGCCCACCACAATGCTGCCCATGCCTCTGTGACATGGCGGCCTGTAATGCATCTAGCATCTGTTGCTGCATGTGTGGCAAGAAAAGCTGTACACTTCCTGGTGTTCAGCTGCATTTATTCCTCACATATGCCAGAAGGTATGTATATGGTTTTTTTTTCAAAGATATTTTAGTCATCAGCAGAAAATACAGGATGTCTTGAAGCAGGCAATTACTGAGCTGATTCTGCCAGCCAAAACTTTTGCTTGATAAGTTAAATTCCATGGTGTGTATGATAAATACATATAACAGGAAGGTCTTATGTAATAAGATATCTACCATGCTCAAAGAATTTTGAGTGAAATGTGTTGTGAAATATAAGTACAGAATATCAGGTTGTTTGCAGTGCCATAAATGTCTCTTCTTTTAAATCTTTTTTTGGATTACATATCATTCCTTTTGTTTCCTGCAATGCCTGTACAATTTGATGCTAAAAGCTTTTGCTTGGTGTGTTTGTTTGTCTATTTACTTGCTTGCATGCTACAGTATATGTGTCACTGTTGATGTGTTTCCTGTTGAGTGTTGTGGTATGCTCTGCATTAAATGACTGACCTTGGTTTCTCCTGCTATGCACAAGTGTCTTGGTGTTGCCATGTGGTATGTTATTTGCTCTGCATGGCACTGGATCCCAAATGGTATTGCCCAGTGCTACACAGGCATACTCTAAATACATAAGTGTGTTGGTGCTGCCCTGTGCTTTATATGCTTTCTCTAAGATAATCATGACCTTTGTGTAATTTTTGTATACTGTAGTGTAACTGACTTGGTGTGTTATCTCCTGAAATGCATCACAGTGTCTGATGGACATTAGTTAGTGTTGTCATGGTCTTTGCATGTAAAATTAACATTTTTGCTAACTTTTGTATTTTATTATATCAAAGCTTTTAGAAATCTTTTATTTAACTTATGCTTTTTAAACTATTGCAGTATATGGAAGTAGTATGTTTGATATGCTTTGTATGTTGGTTGTATGTAGTATGTAGTATGAATATAAATAAAATTTGAATACCATACTCAATGTGTTATTTTCCTTGTAAAGGAAAAGCTTAAAACAATTTATGTATAAAATAACATTATCTGAGGTGGGTCAACAGGAAGTTTGGCAATATCATGAATGCTCAAGTTACCCATCAACGCCTAAGGTTGTATACATAAAACTTGTTAATCCTAGTAAATAGTTGTTAAGGGCGGCAAAGCCTAACATTCTCCTGTTAAGCGCCAACAGAAACTTGTTAATGCCTTAAAAGTTCTTTTTTTTTTTTTTATGTAGGAAGAACACTGGCCAAGGGCAACAAAAGCTAATAAAAAAAATGCCCACTGAAATACCAGTCCCATAAAAGGGTCAAAGCAGTGGTCAAAAATTGATCAATAAGTGTCTTGAAACCTCCCTCTTGAAGGAATTCAAGTCATAGGAAGGTGGAAATACAGAAGCAGACAAGGAGTTCCAGAGTTTACCAGAGAAAGGGATGAATGATTGAGAATACTGGTTAACTCTTGCGTTAGAGAGGTGGACAGAATAGGGGTGAGACAAAAGAAGAAAGTCTTGTGCAGCGAGGCCGCGGAAGGAGGGGAGGCATGCAGTTAGCAAGATCAGAAGAGCAGTTAGCATGAAAATAGCGGTAGAAGACAGCTAGATATGCAATATTGCAGCGGTGAGAGAGAGGCTGAAGACAGTCAGTTAGAGGAGAGGAGTTGATGAGATGAAAAGCTTTTGATTCCACCCTGTCTAGAAGAGCAGTATGAGTGGAACCCCCCCAGACATGTGAAGCATACTCCATACATGGACGGATAAGGCCCTTGTACAGAGTTAGCAGCTGGTGGGGTGAGAAAAACTGGCGGAGACGTCTCAGAACACCTAACTTCATAGAAGCTGTTTTAGCTAGAGATGAGATGTGAAGTTTCCAGTTCAGATTATAAGTAAAGGACAGACTGAGGATGTTCAGTGTATAAGAAGGGGACAGTTGAGTGTCATTGAAGAAGAGGGGATAGTTGTCTGGAAGGTTGTGTCGAGTTGATAGATGGAGGAATTGAGTTTTTGAGGCATTGAACAATACCAAGTTTGCTCTGCCCCAATCAGAAATTTTAGAAAGATCAGAAGTCAGGCGTTCTGTGGCTTCCCTGCGTGATATGTTTACTTCCTGAAGGGTTGGACGTCTATGAAAAGACGTGGAAAAGTGCAGGGTGGTATCATCAGCGTAGGAGTGGATAGGACAAGAAGTTTGGTTTAGAAGATCATTAATGAATAATAAGAAGAGAGTGGGTGACAGGACAGAACCCTGAGGAACACCACTGTTAACAAATTTAGGAGAAGAACAGTGACCGTCTACCACAGCAGCAATAGAACGGTCAGAAAGGAAACTTGAGATGAAGTTACAGAGAGAATAGAAACCGTAGGAGGGTAGTTTGGAAATCAAAGCTTTGTGTCAGACTCTATCAAAAGCTTCTGATATGTCCAAGGCAACAGCAAGTTTCACCAAAATCTCTAAAAGAGGATGACCAAGACTCAGTAAGGAAAGCCAGAAGATCACCAGTAGAGCGGCCTTGACGGAACCCATACTGGCGATCAGATAGAAGGTTGTGAAGTGATAGATGTTTAAGTGATAGATGTTGAGGATAGATTCAAAAACTTTAGATAGGCAGGAAATTAAAGCAATAGGACGGTAGTTTGAGGGATTAGAATGGTCACCCTTTTTAGGAACAGGTTGAATGTAGGCAAACTTCCAGCAAGAAGGAAAGGTAGATGTTGACAGACAGAGCTGAAAGAGTTTGACTAGGCAAGGTGCAAGCACAGAGGCACAGTTTCAGAGAACAATGGGAGGGACCCCATCAGGTCCATAAGCCTTCCAAGGGTTTAGGCCAGCGAGGGCATGGAAAACATCATTGCGAAGAATTTTAATAGGTGGCATGAAGTAGTCAGAGGGTGGAGGAGAGGGAGGAACAAGCCCAGAATCGTCCAAGGTAGAATTTTTAGCAAGGGTTTGAGCAAAGAGTTAAGCTTTAGAAATAGATGTGATAGCAGTGGTGCCATCTTGTTGAAATAGAGGAGGGAAAGAAGAAAAAGCAAAGTTATTGGAGATATTTTTGGCTAGATGCCAGAAATCTTGAGGAGAGTTAGATCTTGAAAGGTTTTGACATTTTCTGTTAAGACATTTCTGTTAAGCTAAAAGTCCTTAGGAGGACTTTTATATCTTAAACAGTTGTTAAGTGTAAAGATGACGGACCAGGGACAACACCCAAGGAGGCAGTGTACATTTCGCTCAAGAATAGACATCTTTGAAGAATACAGTGATGCAGAGCTTATCAAGAGATTTTGGCTTGACCGCGCTGGGATAGTAGTAGTGGCAGACTTGGTGAGAGACAGGCTTTAGAGTAGGACAGAAGGGAATTGACTGCTGAGTCCTGAGATGAAAGTGGCTATTACTCTAACATAAGCCACTGGTAAAATGCAATAGGGCAGCTATGACAACTTTGGGAAAATGCAACTTACGATCAGCTGTGTGATCACCCAGACGATAGATGCATTGTCTCACCCAGACATTGTTCCCCAGCTCGTGAAATTCCCATACACATGGCAAGAAGTACAACAGAAGCAGGAAGAATTCATGGAAATCAGTGGCTTTCTGGATGTTGTGGCAGCAATAGAAGGCACACACATAAGAATTGTGGCTCCCACTGTTAATGAACACTTATATATCAATAGAAAATGCTACCACAGCATAAATGTTCAAGTGGTGTGAGATGCCAAGTATAGATTACTTGACATTTTGGCAAGATGGCCTGGGTCAGTACGTGATATCAGGATATTAGACGAATCAGGCTTCAAAGGACTATTTGAGCGGAATGAAGTTCCAAGAGGATGCTATATGCTGGGGGATAGTGACTATCCAAGCAAGGAGTGGCTGCTAACACCCTATCTGAATCCTCTTCCAGGCCCACAAGCTAATTATAACAGGTAAGGGAATGCAAATCAACCAGTGTCAATGTAATGTTATTGATCTGTTTTTAAAATTAATTTAGTGGATGCAAACCAATTTGTGTTGATGTTATTTTATTGATCTATTTCTTAAGTTAACCTAAGGAATGTATGCTATGTTATTTAATTTATCTCTCCTAAGTTAACCAAACTCTGGAACCTAACCTAACCAAAACCCTGAGGAGCCTAACCCTGTGGGACCTAGCCTTGCAGAATCTTAATCATGTGGAAAACCAAACTTTATTGCATGTAGCTATAACCATGTGGGATCCTAACCCTACAACATATAGCCCTATAACCCTGCATGGGCCAACCTAACCTAACTCTGTGGAATCCTGACTGTGCTGGGCTAACCTAACCTAACTAAAATTAACTAACCAAATAAATAAATAGAGTTGTGTGACCCATACATCACATACAACTAGAGGTAAATATATCCTTTTGCTAAAACTGTATTTCCATTACAAGTTAGGATAATTATGAGTTTGCTGTGATCCAACCTCTAACACGAGTGACACATAACAGATGTTGATGATTGCATCTTAACAAGTTGTGAATGCTACAGATTTCACAAGCGGGCATGCTGTGTTGTGGAGAGGACCATTGGGCAGCTGAAGCACAGGTTTCACATTCCTCATAGTGAAGTGCAGCTGAGCCCAGAGAAGATGTGCAGGACTGTCTATGTCTGTGCATTGCTCCACAATATCTGCAAGCAGTGAAACCTTCCACTGCCTGATGATGAGGTGGAGGAAGTAGCTCAATCCCATGCAGAAGGAGAATTGGAGCCAGATCCACCCAGACCTGCTGCCTGTAATGGTCATCCATTCTAGGATTACACTGCCAATCTCCACTTCAGGTAAGTGCTCCTGCATTCTCAGAATGGTTACTGCCAATTATTATTATTTTTTTTTTTAGTAACTGATTACTACTACTACTGGGGGCTATGACTTATATTATTAGCCTTAGCATTAATTATATTCATTCACCTAAAGAAAGCATATGATAGGATGGATAGAAAGCCATTTGAGAGGTTATTAAAATATGTGTACAAGGAGCATTATTACAATGAATAAAGGCTTGCTACATGGATGGCAGTGCATGTGTGAAGGTGGAGGGGAAACTTGGGAGAGAGGGTTGTTATAAGAACAAGACTGAGGTAAAGATATATAAAGTTTCTAGGTCAGTTTAGTATATTAACAGATGGCTATATGAGGGAGATGAGAGCTAAAGTAGGAAAATTTGATGCATGGTTGAAAGAGAATGGAGTGGAATAAGCTGTGGTAACACGTCTAATTGCTGATGAGAGTTTTACTATCAGTGAGTGAAAGAGAACTTCTGAATGATGGTTTGTGTTGTGAGGTAGAAATATTGAGGTGAAAGCTGGGATAAGTAAGGTTACTGCAAGGTGAGAAGCGTAGGTGTGTTTTAATATGGTTTATAGGATGAGTGTGTCAGTTTTAGGAAGATGTGAGGTGGATAATAGTATAACAAATATCTTTTCTTTTTCAGTGTGGATGAATGAAGTTCCTTCCTTCCAGCCACTGTACAAAGAAACACTTCAGATGGTCCTTTATATCTTATTTTTTTTATTTCTTTGGTCTTTAAGTAAAGTGTTAAGGATATCTAAAGTTTTTTTCATTTATTACTAATGTTATCAACAATGCTTACTTTGCAATTTTTTATTTATGATATTGACATTTTAGCTCTAAGAGCTCTAGTTTCTTTTCATGTTTTTCTCTTTTCATTTTAATGGAGTCTTTAAGTTTCATTAACTTAATTTGTTTTTTTGTTTTTTTCTAATTTAAGTTTTTTTTTTTTTTTCATTATATGATAATTCACAATCCTTGTTTGCTGGTTCAGTGATTGTATAACTTAGCAGGGAGCAGGGATCCTCTATCACCTCCAGTACTGCAGGATCATCTGCTCCCCCTTTGTGGCCCTGATAAGCTGGGGGCAACACTTCCATATTTTCCTCCTGCTGGGGCTGGAGATGCTGCTTTCCCCCTCCCTCAACGTATGCCGTGGTCCTTAAATTCAAGAAATTAAACTTAATAGGTATATTATTTTGGTTGTGGAGCCATAAACAAAAGGTTTCATGCAATCAGTTTAAAAGGATGGGAGCACTTTTCTCCCACCTTATATTTCCCTTTTAGGTGTAGCTAAAGCTATATGCGAAAGAATGGAAAATATTAAACTAGTAATAAAGACTCTAGGAAATTACTTTATACTTCCATAACTATGACATATAATATATAGTTGACAATACTATTTAAATAGTTTAGAGTAACCAAACACCTACTAGCCCAATATCAAAATTTACTTGTCAGTACAGTACATCAACTCACCTGACTGGTTGAATTCCCTCCTCACAGCAGCAATTTTCTTCCTTGACTTGGAAAGGAGGGAAAACCATTTGGTTTCAACCTCCTCCCTCATCCTCACCGTGTGGGGGTTGGCAACATTTAAGGTCATTGTGACCTCATCCCACACCCGCCTCTTGTCTGTGTTGGTTAGTTGCGGCTTGAAGTGGCCATGGATAACAAGACGCTGCTCTTGAATGGCATTAACAAGGAGGAGACTCTCCTAACTCCAATTTAGCTTCCTCTTCTTTGTGATCTTCTCTGCTCCTGCCATGTCTTGTTTTGTTTACATGTAGTTCGTGTGATCATAGAACAGTGACTGCCAAGCAATGGTCAATAAATACCACTGCCTAACATTATACATTTGTTATTTTGTGCATTTTATTTATCACTAGTTATTTCAAAAAGTAGTAAACAAATAAAATTAGTTGTTTTTATGCGCCAGTTTTCTTATTATACTAATTTTTATGTTGGTAAATTGCTATCCTTAGCAGCTATCCTTTAGCAGCAATAAACAAACAACTATTTGTTAACAAACATTTGTTAGTTAAGCGTTGGTGCATAACTTTTAACTTCCTTTTGCTAGCTAATAGAAATTTTTTAAGGATAACAGAAAAGTTTTATGTATATGGACCCTAGTTTCTTGTAACATCCAACAGAAGGCAGTACTGTTTAGGAATCAAAACTTTAGCTCAGGCTTCATGTTCCTTGTCTCTTTTTAGCTTCCTTGGTCTTATCCAAGGACTCCAGCAAGAAGCTGGTCTTGAGGATGAGACGTGTCATCGCTCGTGTCCAAAGTTACCGCATGTAAATAAAACAAGTACATGAACAGATAAAATAAAAATTTACCAAGATCTAATTGTTACTAGTAAATAGAGAATATAAAACTGAAAAAAAAGTAAGTTTTTCCACCGGTGTTTTCTAAATACTTACTGAGCATTTTAAGGACTGAATATTTTATTCTTAAAATAGTTTTAAGGTTTATGGTGTGTGTTGTATGCTGCAAAATATGTACTATATACAGTATATCTTTACTCAAACAAGACTTTTAGGGCTCAGGGGTACTCTTAAATGGGGGGGGGGACTAATTCTACACAGATTTTAATTTTCCACGGGTGCATCTGTTACTTAACTCCCATGTATAAGGAGTGGTGACTTTATAGAGTACTTTCACCTTAAAAATTGCTTGAACTATCATATCCTGAAGTATGTACCTTAATTCATGGGACACCCTGAATATTAAAAAAAAAAAAAAAAAAAAAAAAGGTCTGATAATATATCACCAAGAGTGTTGAAACAATGCTGTATCCAACTAGAATACCCTGTCACATTGTTCAACAAACCACTTGCTTTTGGTGAAATACCATGGAAATGGGAAAAAGCAAGTATAATCTCACTCTTCATAAAAGAAGTAAGAAACAAGCTCCAAATTATCAGCCTATTATTCATAATTAGTCATCAATCACAACAAAGATAGGTAACTGAGAAAATTGCAAGAGACAAAATAGTATAATTTCTAGAAGAAAATAAACTAATAAAAGATAACCAGCATGGCTTTTGCAGTAATTGATCATGCCTGACTAGCTTATTAGATTTCTTTAACAGTGTATACATGAAATAGGATGTCCAGGTACTATAGGATATAATTTACTTGGACTTCCAAAAGAAACATCAGATAAAGTTCCTCACAACAGACTGATTTCAAAACTGCAATCACAATGAATAGGAGAACGTTTATGTGCATGGGTAAAGGACTGGCTCTCAGATTGTAGACAATGTATTGTTTTAAATGGAGAAGTATTAAGTTGGCTTAAAGTAACTCATGGTGTCGTTCAAAGGTCAGTTATTGGGATCAACACTCTTCATTATAAATATAAACAATTTAGAAAATGATCTTCAGTCAAAAGCAGCAAAATTTGTAGATGACACAAAATTAGATGGTAAGACATCATGTGATAAAGACAGCAAAAAAATTCTGGACATTAACAGATTAACAGAATGGAGTAATAAATGACAGGAAGATGCAAAGTTATGCATACTGGAGGTATGAGTAAGAATTGAAATTTTAAGTACCAAATGTTTGGTCAAGACCTTGAAAATGTTAAACAAGAAAAGACCTGGGAGTAATCATACACAGAAATCTAAAAATGAGCAATCATTGTACAGCTGGTAGCAAAAAAAATAATTGATTAAAAACAAAATAATGTTAAGGCTCATTACAAAAAAATAAGATTAGACATGTTCTCTCTCAATGGAGAATTTGGTAAGGTAAGCCACAAGATATCTCAGCTGAGCCACACCCTACACTCATGTAATCTAAAATCTTGCTACACTAATTTCCATGTGCATGTAAATGCATTCAACATTTATCAATATACTTTTAATAAAATGTTCTTATTTTACATTGATAATTTTGAAAGAAAATAGTAAAAGTTCATATTCTTTCAGCAACAGCAGGTATAGTCATCACTATTTTTAAACATGATGCAGTGCAAGTCAATAGATTATTTGATTCAGATTCAATAATGTAAGAAATGCAAGGGTACTACTAAATATAGCTAACAATAGTATAGTCATTTTATGCAGTAATTATCTCAACTCACTTCAGAAGTGATTGTCACAGCAAGTGTTGCAGTCATTCAGACCACAACATACTTCTTGCAGGTTTCATGAGGCTTTGCAGGCATGCTATCAGCATGTCATGTACCTCTTTGTTGAAATAAAGGTGATTGTCATTGATTTTGCGAATGATGCTGAGCTGAGAAGCAGTGGATAGCTCCTGTTAGGAGAGATGATTGGCCTCCAGCAGCAGCCAGCTGAGTGTCACAAGCACTTCACAGAGCACAACTATGTTGCTATTGTATTGCAGTTTTGTTTTGAAACACCTCTTGCACCAGTTACTTGGAAAATCTTCCCACTTCCATATCACTCCTACTTTAAATCAAGCATATTTTGCTCGGCTAGCAATAATCTATGTTTAGAGTTGATACATGAATGGATTATCTGTGATATTTTAATAAAACAAAAAAAGAGAAGGGAAGATGCAAAAAATGGAAAATTAAAACATATGAAGGGAGAGGCAGCCAGTCAGAGCTGTGCCATTTTATATAGTCATTGGTGCCACATAATGTTGACAATAAGAAGAGAAAAAGGAAGGGATGTGATGCAGGGCCTGTTGTGAGTCCCTTGCTCTCTTTGTGGTTCAAGCCATCACTGAGGTCAGACACCTATTACTACTCCCTGTCCCGAGCAAGTGGAAACCTCCTGGTGTGTCACCAACCCCTGCAGGACATGGAGGAAGCAGAGGCAGTGAATGGCCATGGTACATCAGACAGATGAGGCCAAGGTGCTGGACGTGGAATGATGAGCCTTGTTCTTGTACAGGCAAGTCTAGCGGCTAATAGTGGTCGGCAGAAGTAACATCAGTAGCGACAACAATGGCTGCCAGTAGTAACCCATAGCAGCAGTAGAGACTAGCATCCACAACCCAGCAGCAGTGCTGGCCAGTGGCCTGCTGTTTGGCTCCTACCTGCAGTGGCGAAGCTTGCTATCCTCTCTTCCACCTGCCATCTTCATCTACCACTACCCCTTGGCCAAACCAGTTAAGATTCTCAGTTTCTCTTTCTCCCAGATTGGATTAGTTTAGGTCCCCCCACCTCTCTTGGTCATTACCCAGAGGGGGAGGAATAGTGATGGGCATCCCTCCTTGGCTTGGTAGGGCACAGCATTTCATGAGACACTTAGTTATTTATTTGTATTTGTATTTTTTCTTCATTGATACAGTAAATGTCAGAAACATACTACCAATCTTACTACTCAGCACCTTAAGTGCTCTAACTTTTATTTATTCAACTGTTTAATCATTTATCATTATGTTTTTCCTTAAATACGTATTAAATAATTATTATTTATCATCTTTTCAGTACACTACTCTTTCCAAGATCATTTGAAAACAGGAGATCCACCTCTGGGATTTAACATCAAAGATGTTCTCCGTACTGCCCAATATGATTGACTGATAAGATGATAAGTACACACACACACACATCTTGTCATCCAATTTTTATTTTTTCATCTTAATTTCTCTCCTAAGCTGGGCCATCAGACTACTCTTCTTCCTCTCCAACTCAGCTTGATCTCCCATGTATCATCCTGTCTTTGAAGTTTGTTGTAGTGGGATCCCATAGGATTAGTTTTGTCTACAACATTCAATCATCAACAATGTCTATTCCTGGGGCCATTATGCTTGTTCACCATTTACAGTATGCAAGCAGGCCCCATCTCACTTTATGCATATCAGTGATGCCAATATTATCTGAACACAACAGTTCACAAGCCAACAACTTATTCAGTAATGTGCTGTTTACATGTTCAGGAGGAGGCAGTAGGCACCTGCCAAAATAATAATTACTCCCAGTGAGGTCTAAAGAACTGCTTTGAACTTACCATTAAAGCCAGCTGTGACCTCACTGAATGTTCACCTTTGTCTCACAACACAAAGGGGCAGTCACAGCCTGCCCTCTAAAGACAACTCTCTTCCTTCACACAAAACTAGAAGCACCTAATTACACACACACCATTCACTCGAAATTCAAAATTATCATGGTGACTGCTACACCAGTCTCAGAGTCCACATCTAGGGAGGGAACCACAAATGTCCCCAGGTCAGACTGCTCCTCTGGTATCGACCACCATCTCAACTTTTCTTCGTTAACTTCTGCAACATTCGCAGTCATAGATCTAATTTTCAATTTATAGAACACCATCTCTCCTTTACTAAACATCATCTTTTCTTTACTGAAACACAGGTGTCTGAGGCAATTGACAGTAGCCCATTTTCTGTTCCCTCTTACTTTCTCTATCCTCATTTTCAATCCAAAGCTGGATGTTGCGTTTATGTGCACACCAACTTAACCTGCTCTCATGCCCACGCTCTTGAACCATTCAAGTTTTCCACCATCATTCTTAGACTAAATTTATCTGTGCTGTATACCTCTCATCTAACTCCTCTGACTATAAGAAATTCTTTGACTACTTAGCTTCCAAAGCGGAACACATACTGACTCTCTTCCCTTCTGCGGAGATCTCCATTCTTGGAGACTTCAATGTTCACCAACAGCTTTGGCTTTCTTCTCCCTTCACTGACCATCCTGGTGAACTAGCCTTCAACTTTGCTATCCTCCACAATCTAGAGAAATTGGTGCAACACCCTACTCGTATTCCTGCCCATCTTGGAGATACACCCAATATTCTTGACCTTTTCCTATCCTCTAATCCTGCTTATGCTGTTACTCTCTCTTCTCCGTTGGGCTCCTTCAATCACAATCTCACATCTGTATCTTGTCCTATCGCTCCAATCCCTCCTCAGAATCCCCCTAAATGAAGGTGCCTCTGGCGTTTTGCCTCTACTAGTTGGGGGGGACCTGAGATTGCTGATTTTCCTTGGAATAATTACTGCTTCCATGTCAGAGACCTGACTTTGTGTGCCGAGCGCATAACAGAGGTGATAGTGTCTGGCATGGAGGTGTTCATACCTCATTCTTTTCCTTGATCTAAACCTTCCAAATCTTGGTTCAACACAGCTTGTTCTCATGCTATACATGATAGAGAGGTGGTCCACAAAAGATACTTAAGCCTTCCATCTCCAGAATCTCATGTACTTTATATTTCTGCCTGGAACCATACCAAGTCCATTCTCCAACTAGCCAAAAACTCCTTCATTAATAGAGTGTTAAAATCTTTCAAGATCTACTTCCCCTCGGAACTTCGGGCATCTAGCCAAAAATATCTCCGATAACTTTGCTTCTTTTTCTTTTCCTCCTTTATTTCAACCAGATGGCACCAGTGCTATCACATCTATCTCTAAAGCTAAACTCTTCGCTCAAACCTTTGCTAAAATCTCTACCTTGGACAATTCAGGGCTTGTTCCTCCCTCTCCTCCACCCTCTGACTACTTCATGCTACCTGTTAAAATTCTCGCTGGCCTAAACTCTTGGAAGGCTTATGGACCTGATGGGGTCCCTCCTATTGTTCTCTGAAACTGTGCCTCTGTGCTTGCACCTTGCCTAGTCCAACTCTTTCAACTCTGTCTGTCAACATCTATCTTTCCTTCTTGCTGGAAGTTTGCCTACATTCAGCCTGTTCCTAAAAAGGATGACTGTTCTAATCCCTCAAACTACCGTCCTATTGCTTTAATTTCCTTCCAATCTAAAGTTTCTGAATCTATCCTCAACAGGAAGATTCTTAAACATCTATCATTTCAAAACCTTCTATCTGATCGCCAGTATGGGTTCTGTCAAGGCTGCTCTTCTGATCTTCTGGCTTTCCTTACTGAGTCTTGGTCATCCTTTTTTAGAGATTTTGGTGAAACTTTTGATGTTGCATTGGATATATCAAAAGCTTTTGATAGAGTCTGGCACAAAGCTTTGATTTCCAAACTACCCTCCTACAGCTTCTATTCTTCTCTCTGTAACTTCATCTCAAGTTTCCTTTCTGATCATTCTATTGCTGCTGTGGTAGACAGTCACTGTTCTTCTCCTAAATCTATTAACAGTGGTGTTCCTCAGGGTTCTGTCCTGTCACCCACTCTCTTATTATTCATCAATGACCTTCTAAAACAAACTCAATGTCTATCCACTCCTTTTTTTTATTTTTTATGTAGGAAGGACACTGGCAAAGGGCAACAAAAATCCAATAAAAAATATGCCCACTGAAATGCCAGTCCCATAAAAGGGTCAAAGCAGTGGTCAAAAATTGATGAATAAGTGTCTTGAAACCTCCTTCTTGAAGGAATTCAAGTCATAGGAAGGTGGAAATACAGAAGCAGGCAGGGAGTTGCAGAGTTTACCAGAGAATGGGATGAATGATTGAGAATACTGGTTAACTCTTGCATTTGAGAGGTGGACAGAATAAGGGTGGGAGAAAGAAGAAAGTCTTGTGTAGCAAGGGCGCGGGAGGAGGGGAGGCATGCAGTTAGCAAGATCAGAAGAGCAGTTAGCATGAAAATAGCGGTAGAAGACAGCTAGATATGCAACATAGCGGCGGTGAGATAGAGGCTAAAGACAGTCAGTTAGAGGAGAGGAGTTGATGAGATGAAAAGCTTTTGATTCCACCCTGTCTAGAAGAGCAGTATGAGTGGAACCCCCACAGACATGTGAAGCATACTCCATACATGGATGGATAAGGCCCTTGTACAGAGTTAGCAGCTGGGTGGGTGAGAAAAACTGGCGGAGACGTCTCAGAATGCCTAACTTCATAGAAACTGTTTTAGCTAGAGATGAGATGTGAAGTTTCCAGTTCAGATTATAAGTAAAGGACAGACCGAGGATGTTCAGTGTAGAAGAGGGGGACAGTTGAGTGTCATTGAAGAAGAGGGGATAGTTGTCTGGAAGGTTGTGTCGAGTTGATAGATGGAGGAATTCAGTTTTTGAGGCATTGAACAATACCAAGTATGCTCTGCCCCAATCAGAAATTTTAGAAAGATCGGAAGTCAAGCGTTGTGTGGCTTCCTGCGTGAAATGTTTACCTCCTGAAGGGTTGGACGTCTATGAAAAGATGTGGAAAAGTGCAGGGTGGTATCATCAATGTAGGAGCGGATAGGATAAGAAGTTTGGTTTAGAAGATCATTAATGAATAATAAGAAGAGAGTGAGTGACAGGACAGAACCCTGAGGAACACCACTGTTAACAAATTTAGGAGAAAAACAGTGACCGTCTACCACGGCAGCAATAGAACGATCTGAAAGGAAACTTGAGATGAAGTTACAGAGGGAAGGATAGAAACTGTAGGAGGGTAGTTTGGAAATCAAAGCTTTGTGCCAGACTCTATCAAAAGCTTTTGATATGTCCAAGGCAACAGCAAAAGTTTCACCAAAATCTCTAAAAGAGGATGACCAAGACTCAGTGAGGAAAGCCAGAAGATCAACAGTAGAGCGGCCTTGATGGAACCCATACTGGCGATCAGAAAGAAGGTTGTGAAGTGATAGATGTTTAAGAATCTTCCTGTCGAGGATAGATTAAAAAACTTTAGATAGGCAGGAAATTAAAGCAATAGGATGGTAGTTTGAGGGATTAGAATGGTCACCCTTTTTAGGAACAGGTTGAATGTAGGCAAACTTCCAGCAAGAAGGATAGGTAGATGTTGACAGATAGAGCTGAAAGAGTTTGACTAGGCAAGGTGCAACCACGGAGGCACAGTTTTGGAGAACAATAGGAGGGACCCCATCAGGTCCATAAGCCTTCCGAGGGTTTAGGCCAGCGAGGGCATGGAAAACATCATTATGAAGAATTTTAATAGGTGGCATGAAGTAGTCAGAGGATGGAGGAGAGGGAGAACAAGCCCAGAATTGTCCAAGGTAGAGTTTTTAGCAAAGGTTTGAGCAAAGAGTTCAGCTTTAGAAATAGATGTGATAGCAGTGGTGCCATCTGGTTGAAGTAGAGGAGGGAAAGAAGAAGCAAAGTTATTGGAGATATTTTTGGCTACATGCCAGAAGTCACGAGGGGAGTTAGATTTTGAAAGGTTTTTGACATTTTCTGTTAATGAAGGAGTTTTTGGCTAGTTGGAGAACAGACTTGGCATAGTTCCTGGCAGAAATATAAAGTGCATGAGATTCTGGTGATGGAAGGCTTAAGTACCTTTTGTGGGCCACCTCTCTATCATGTATAGCACGAGAACAAGCTGTGTTAAACCAAGGTTTAGAAGGTTTAGGACGAGAAAAAGAGTGAGGAATGTACACCTCCATACCAGACACTATCACCTCTGTTATGCGCTCAGCACACAAAGACGGGTCTCTGACACGGAAGCAGTAGTCATTCCAAGGAAAATCAGCAAAATACCTCCTCAGGTCCCCCCAACTAGCAGAGGCAAAACGCCAGAGGCACCTTCGCTTAGAGGGATCTTGAGGAGGGATTGGAGCGATAGGACAAGATAAAGATATGAGATTGTGATCGGAGGAGCCCAACGGAGAAGAAAGGGTGACAGCATAAGCAGAAGGATTAGAGGTCAGGAAAAGGTCAAGAATGTTGGGCATATCTCCAAGACGGTCAGGAATACGAGTAGGGTGTCGCACCAATTGCTCTAGGTCATGGAGGATATCAAAGTTGTAGGCTAGTTCACCAGGATGGTCAGTGAAGGGAGAGGAAAGCCAAAGCTGGTGGTGAGCATTGAAGTCTCAAAGAATGGAGATCTCTGCAAAAGGGAAGAGGGTCAGAATGTGCTCACTTTGGAAGTTAAGTAGTCAAAGAATTTCTTATAGTCAGAGGAGTTAGGTGATAGGTATACAGCACAGATAAATTTAGTATGAGAGTGACTCTGTAGTCGTAGCCAGATGGTGGAAAATTTGTAAGATTCAAGAGCGTGGGCACGAGAGCAGGTTAAGTCATTGCGCACATATATGCAGCATCCAGCTTTGGATTGAAAATGAGGATAGAGAAAACAGGAGGGAACAGAAAAGGAGCTACTATCAGTTGCCTCAGACACCTGAGTTTCAGTGAGGAAAAGAAGATGAGGTTTAGAAGAGAGGTGGTGTTCTACAGATTGAAAATTAGATCTTAGATTGTGAATGCTGCAGAAGTTAATTAAGAAAAAGTAGAGGGGGGTGTCAAGACACTTAGGGTCATCAACAGAAAGGCAGTCCAACCCGGGGACATTTATGGTCCCCTCCCCAGATGGGGACTCCGAGGCTGGTGTAGGAGTCGCCATGATTTTAAAATTTTTGAGTGAAGGGTGTGTGTGCTATTAGGTGCTTGTAGTTTTGTGTGGAGGAAGAGAGTTGTCTTTAGATGGCAGGCTGTGACTGCCCTTTGTGTTGTGAGACACAAGGGGAAACGTTCAGTGAGGTCACAGCTGGGTTTAATGATAAGTTCACAGCACCCCCTGAACAGTGCTTTAGACCTCACTGGGAGTAATTATCGTTTTGGCAGGTGTCTACTGCCTACACTGATGATATCACCCTGCACTTTTCCATGTCTTTTCATAGATGTCCAACACTTCAGGAAGTACATATTTCACGCAGGGAAGCCACAGAATGCCTGACTTCTGATCTTTCAAAAATTTCTGATTGGGGCAGAACAAATTTAGAATTGTTCAATGCCTCAAAAACTCAATTCCTCCATCTATCAAGTCGACACAACTTTCCAGACAACTATCCCCCCTTCTTCAATGACACTCAAATGTCATCCTCTTCTACAATGAACATCCTCGGTCTGTCCTTTACTTATAATCTGAACAAGAAACTTCACAACTCATTTCTAGCTAAAACAGCTTCTATGAAGTTAGGCGTTCTGAGATGTCTCTGCCAATTTTTCTCATCCCCCCAGTTGCGAACTCTGTACAAGGGCCTTATCCGTCCATGTAATTAGTATGCTTCACATGTTTGGGGGGGTTCCACTCATACTGCTCTTCTAGACAGGGTGGAATCAAAAGTGTTTTGTCTTATCAACTTCTCTCTTCTAATTGACTGTCTTCAGCCTCTCTCTCATTGCCACAATGTTGCAATCTCTAGCTATCTTCTACTGCTATTTTCATGCTAACTGCTCTTCTGATCTTGCTAACTGCATGCCTCCCCTCCTCCCACAGCCTTGCTGCACAAGACTTTCTTCTTTCTCTCACCCCTATTCTGTTCACCTCTCTAATGCAAGAGTTAACCAGTATTCTCAGTCATTCATCCCTTTCTCTGGTAAACTCTGGAACTGCCTGCCAGCTTCTGTATTTTCATCTTCCAATGACTTGAATTCCTTCAAGAGGGAGATTTCAAGACACTTATCCTTCAAATTTTGAGTACCGCTTTGGACCCTTTTCTGGGAATGGCATCTCAGTGGGCTTTTCTTTTTTTTTTTATTGGATTTTGTTGCCCTTGGCCAGTGTCCTTCCTATGTAAAAAAAAAGAAGTTATCTAAAGACAACTCTCCTCCTTCACAGAAAACTACATGCACCTAAGTATACACACACCCTTTACTCTAGATTCTAAATTCAATATGGTGACTCCTACATCAACTTCAGAGTCCCCATCTGATGAGGGGGCCACAAATATTTCCAGGTCAGACCGCTCCTATGGTATCAACCCTAAGTGTCTTGACACCTCGCCTCCCCTCCTTAACTTTTCTTCATTAATGTCTGCAACATTCATAGCCTTATATCTAATTTTCAGTCTGTAAAACACCACTTCTCCTCTGCTAAACCTCATCTTCTTTTCCTCACTGAAACACAGTGTCTGAGGCAACTGACAGTATCCCCTTTTCTGTTCCCTCCTACTTTCTCTATCTTTATTTTCAATCTAAAGCTGGATTTTGTATCTGTGTGCACAATGACTTAACTTACCCTCTTGCCCATGCTCTTGAATCTTCTGATTCTTCCACCATATGGCAACAACTGCAGAGCCACTCTTAAAGTAAATTCATCTGTGCTATCACCTAACTCCTCTGACAGTAAAAAATTCTTTGACTGCTTAAATTCCAAAGTAGAGTACAACTCTCCAAGTGTATCTCCAAGATGGTCAAGAATACAAGTAGGGTGTTGCACCAATTGCTCTAGATCATGGAGGATAACAAAGTTGAAGGCTAGTTCACTAGGATGGTCAGTGAAGGGAGAGGAAAAGCCAAAGCTGGTGGTGAACATTGAAGTCTTCAAGAATGGAGATCTCCGCAGAAGGGAAGAGAGTCAGAATG
Source organism: Scylla paramamosain (assembly GCF_035594125.1). Lineage (NCBI taxonomy): Eukaryota > Metazoa > Arthropoda > Malacostraca > Decapoda > Portunidae > Scylla > Scylla paramamosain. The sequence goes on from NC_087161.1 coordinate 13,019,413, forward strand.
TGCTCCACTTTGGAAATTAAGCAGTCAAAGAATTACTTATAGTCAGAGGAATTAGGTGAGAGGTATACAGCACAGATAAATTTAGTCTGAGAGTGACTGTAGTCGTAGCCATATGGTGAAAAACTAGGAAGATTCAAGAGCATGGGCATGAGAGCGGGTTAAGTTTTTGAGCACATAAATGCAACATCCAGCTTTGGACTGAGAATAAGAACAAGGAAAGTTGGAGGGAACAGAAAAGGGGCTACTGTCAGTTGCCTCAGACACCTGTGTTTCAGTGAAGAAAAAATGAGTTTTAGTGGAGGAGAGGTGGTATTCTACAGATTGAAAATTAGATCTAAGACCATAAATGTTGCAGAGTTAATGAAGAAAAAGTTGAGGAGTGTATCAAGACACTTAGGGTTGATATCAGAAGAGCAGTCCAACCTGGAGACATCTGTGGTCCCCTCCCGGGATGGGGACTCTGAGGTTGGCGTAGGAGTCGCCATGATAATTTTGAATTTTGAGTGAAGGGTGTGTGTGTGATGCTTGTAGTTTTGTGTGAAGGAAGAGAGTTGTCTTTAGAGGGCAGGCTGTGACTGCCCTATTGGTGAAGCTTTTTTTTTTAATACAAGTGATTACTGGTTTGTTTATAATATTTCAAGTTTACATGCTTATACACTGTTTTTTACCTAATTTGGTGTTATCACACAATGTAATAATAACAGTATTAAAAATAAGAACTATTGATATCTATTGTTGCCACAGATCATGCTTATGAATATGGCTGGAAGTAGGAAATATCATAGTATAAATTTTCAGAATTTTGCTGGCCACTATCATGTTTTGGCTGAAGGATAATTCAAATTATAAATCTGATTAAGGGACATATACTGTAGTGTAGTTTCTTTCAATGCTAAGTTTTGTAATAATAAAAGGGGCATTCTCCACAAAATTAGATATATTTTCAAATATATTTTTAATCATGTGCACTAATGATTGCAGGACACTTACCTTTATGGTTTGTTTCTCCTGCAGCAGGACACGACCCAACACCACAGTGAATAATGGCATGGTGGCCTTCACTGAAAAGACAATGTAAGTCCAATATATATATATATATATATATATATATATATATATATATATATATATATATATATATATATATATATATATATATATATATATATATATATACACTGCAGCTTTTTTATTTCTTTTTATCAGTTTTATTGAATAGTTGCCAAAGAATCAGAACCTATCTGGATATCTATCTAGCAAATTATTTAACTAACCATTACTTAAAACTCTTTCAAAGTGAGTAGCCATGAAAGGGTTCTCCACTTGCACTTATTACATTTCAATTACCTATCTATCAGCTTATCTCTTTAACACTGCTCCCTCCAGAGGTGTCTGCCAAGGGGATGGTCACAACATAAGAGCCTCCACCTCTCCCCATCTAAATATTCCCTCTTTACTTGTTTAAGCACTTGGCCTCTATTATATTTCACGCAAATATTGCTCTACCCTGTCCCTCCATATTCCAAGTGGCCTTCCTCTCCTAATAGCACCATCAATTTTGCCCAAATATGTTTTCTTTATGAACTTTTTGCTCTTCATCCTCTAAAAATGCCCACATCTTGGGTGTATTTTTTCACCCATTCTACCAATCTAAAATTTACACCATGTGCACAGATGCTCAAACCATATCTCTCATGCACACTTTCATTGCTCTCACCTTCCCAACTCGTCACTCCATAAGCCCCTCTCATATAGATAACTCATTTCTGCATCACACATTCTCAGCTGTTGTGCTCTTTTCATGTGTAGGCCTCTGATTTATGTCAATGCTGGTAGGAGAATATTATTTCTTAATTCTCTCTTTACATCTATAGATGTGGACTCTTGCAAGGGATCATATAACCTGTCTACCTTTAACAACTCTCTCTTATCCCGCCATCCATTTCGCCATTTTATCTAATTAAACCACTCACTTCCTCCACTCCCTCTTTTCCCTTAACAACCTCACACCTTCCTGTAACTGGCAAATTCATCCTTTAAAGTATGCCTTTAAAGAATCCCAAAGTCACACACCTTTACTCTCTCTCCTCTCAAATACCATCACCTTACTTTTCCTGGCATTCACATTCAGTTTCTATCTTACACACACACTATGGAAATCATCCATCAATTCCTTAAGTTCTTTTACTTTTCCAGGCAGCCTCTTCCTTCACCAGCAAACAGGGTAATATTAATATGTTTTTTTTTTTCTGCCAATCAAAAGAAAGGGAGGAACATTAAGGACCTTAATTTTACTTCAGTTTGACAATGATTGCCACAGAGAAATAACTCAGTATATCAGTTTAGGAAGTTGAGAAGTAGAAGTATGAGACTTAGATACCTTATAGGACAAATAAACAAGCTGTAGGAAGGTTCAAGGTGGTTATTGGAGAGAATGGAGGAAGAAAGTGAGTTTAAAAATCTGGGAATAGTGCTAGGTAAAAATGGTGAGATGGACAGAGATAAAAAAAAAAAGGTTGTAAAAAGCTGGCAGTCAACAGAATCACTTTGAAGAGTAATGAAAGGGAAAAATGTATCTAAGGATGTAAAAGGTGAAATTTAAGGAATCAACCAACAATGATGCATGGATCACAGACCTGGACATGGAATAGGGCACAACAACTGAGAGTACATAGTGTGGTAATGAGTTCTCTAAGAGGGACATGTGGAGTAACAAGATGGGAGGATGATTGCAATGAAAATGTGTATGAAAGATGTGGTGTGAGCATCTATGCAATTGGTGCAAATTGTGATGGTAGAACAATGAAAAGGAACACACTGAGATAATATGCCCATATTGAAAGAATGAAAAGTGAAGACTGTAAACAATGTGACCAAAGATGAAGGTACTAATAAGAGAAGAAGGCCACTTGGGAAATAAAAGGATTTGGTAAAGGAATATGTGAAAGAGATGGTCCAAATGCTTGAACAAGCAAGAATGGGATATCTGGATAAGGAGAGATGGAAGCTCCTCTGCCATGGCCACACCTTTGTGGAACATTCTTGGAGGGAGTGAGACATCTTAGAGACAAATGGATATATAGATAAATAGAGTTTAGGAGGATGAACAGCCTGGTGAATTTGGTAGTTTCATACAAGACATCTGTTTTTCTTAATCCCTCTCACTCTCAATGTATAACAAGCTTAAGAACTGGTGGGAAATTAGGGCAGAATTTTATGATGAAGAAAGAAAATGCACATCAACAAACACTAATTGAGGAGAGGATTTACTTCTCCTAGATCTTCCCCACATTAACTGCCTCTTAGCTACATGACAGTGAAAGGTATTCTAGAACTAAATTAAACCAAAAGTTTAATCTTCTGACCAGGAGGGGAAGCTCCCCATAGACTTCCCAATATCTAGTGGAGGAAAACTGCTACACATCAGTTTCATGGCTGTACAAATAAAATTAACTGCCTCACAGCAGATTTCCTCATGTAACAATGAAAGACACCTCAAAACTAAACCTAACCAAACATACTCTCCAAACTGGGGTAACACCTTAAAACTGTGTTAAGCTTAAGACCACATTTTACCTCCACCATTACTGTAGTTACACTAGTAATATCCCCTCAATTCAACAAGTAAACTTGTAATGGACAGTACTGGTGACTGGTTTGGGGAAGCAATGGCATTATAAGATTAGTTTGATAGTATACGGATACACTAAACTCTCCAGGTGGACACACAAGTCCCTCGTGATCACAGAGTATTATTTATTTACAACAACAGAACATTTCCTCTCCACTGCCAAATGCCTCATCTCACATATCTGCAGCATGGCCTGGGACAACAAGCTCAGTAATAACCTGCATATTACATCCATGGGCCAGTACTCTTCCCCTTATCCCTGGGCCTGGCTAGAGTCCCACATTCTAGATGATTCCCTTGCCCACCTCTGTATGGGCCACACAACATTCATGGCTCACTTGCCTCTCCTCCCTGACCCATTCTGATCAAGGTGCAAGACTGTCCATGAGACTATCAAGCACTTCATGGTACACTGTCCTCAATTCCACTTCCACCACGCCACAATGTACTCTTAACTCTCAACCCTAAGCATCACAATGCTCAAGCTACCAAGCCTCCTAGAAGCCTCAGGCATCAACTCATCACAGCAACCAGATGTCATCTGCCTAACGTATGTCTTCCAGAAGAAAGACCAACTGGTAAATCTTACCAATAGCGGCGCCTTATGTATTCTATTGCTGCCCCTCTCCAGGACAAGCAAGCTTGGGGACCTGGTGGGAAAGTGGGATTTTAGGGTGGGGGAGATCAAAATAGGCCAAATTTGGAAACCTCAAAAGTCTAAGGAGAAAAATACTTTTGGGGAAAATCCCTAAAAAGTCAACAAAGAGGGAATATTTGCAATCCCCATATTTCCTACTATGCTACCTAACCTTTTGGAGTCACTAACTTTGCTAACTGGAGAGCTCTTCCTCTTGTATCCCCCCACTACACTATTCTGATTGGTAAAATTGCAGTTTGGCACAATATATCCCATCTTCTTTTTCTCCTTCTCTGTCTCTAACAAACTTGGAGATTTGGTGAGAATGTGGGGTTTTAGGGTGGGATAAGGCAAAAAGTCTAAGGATAAGATGCCATATTTAAAAAAAACTGGGAAACTTTCTACCCTAACTTTTAACCTAACCTAACCTCACTGGGAAGCTTTGCCCCCTATGGACCACTCCTCAAGGACACTAACCTAATCTAACCTAACCTAGCCAGTGGGGATTTGCACTCCCCCACCTGGGACCCCCTTAACCAGCAGTGTTGTGCTTTGTCAGAGGTAAAGGTCTTGTCAGGTTGCATTTTTTTAGTTTTTTTTTTATTTGCCCCATAAAATATAAAAAATAACAAATGTTTATATATATATATATATATATATATATATATATATATATATATATATATATATATATATATATATATATATATATATATTATTTTCATGCTATGAATGGAAGTGTGGCTACCATATGAATTTGATTCTTGGATTTCTTCCCTTCTTGGAGCTCATGATATCAGACTAGAGATGTGAAATTTTATTTTTATATTTTTTTAAACTTTTGTTCTCACCTTTACATACACTTTCCACAACCCTATAGTGTGTAATAAATAAGTACTTCCTTACATTACAAATATCTATAAATAAACAAGAACTGTATGATCAAGAAAATGGTAGGATGTGAGTTTGGCAACACCCCACATCTCAAGGCCCTGGCTACTACACCTGCTGTTCTCAAAGAATAGAACATACATACCATGAATTTTATGACTTTCAGTTTTCCTTTCCAATTACTCTGGTCTTGTTTTCCATTTCTTATGCAATACTGATTAGGTTTGAGAAATAATTTCTTTGGAGAAAGTAACTTCATCTTTTATTGTGATGATTTTTTGGAAAACAGCAGCCCATGCTGTGAAGCCAACTCTGCAACATTTACAACCAAAATCTCTATCCCTCCCCAATACTGTAGCTTTCAATTTCTGCTTTGATATACATGCATGTTGACATGGACATCGAAAAAAAAAATAAATAATCCCCAAAATATACCTCAGTTCCTACAGAAGTATTCAGTCCATAATAACTCTGAGCTCCAAAAATAGGTATGCATATAAAAACTCCTGACTTGACAAAATATTCTTTGTTACTGCTAGTGACAAGTCTTATATATACAAACAAAACTAAAGGCCATAATATGGCTAAAAAATGAAATTGTATATACATGTATCAAACACTTCCCTAAGAGGTATGTATATATACAAACTAAACACTGTATGGGGCACCCCCAGTTAACATAACTGGTGGTGCCCCTCCAGATTACCCTTTATTGGAGGGCTTTGCTCCCCCATTAAGGACACTAACCTAATCTAACTTAACCATACACCTTAAGAAGAATTTGAAGGTCTAGGATATGGTTAGCTGACTTCTTTCTCATCCTCAAAGGGTACTGTTGCCAATGAGTGTTCAGCACTTGATTAATTTTGGCAAAACACTGTGCAATCTTAAGAAATATACCCTGAAGTTGTCTTGCTTATGGAACTGCACAATAAACTCCTGGTATTTAAATTTACATTAACTCTACTCAACTACCATTGAAACACTGGATACCCTCGTGGTTAACTGGCTGACTACTATGGCCACCATGTATATACACAGTGGCTGGCCAAAAATAATTGACGTATTACCCAGAAGTAAATGACGTTTAATGTCCTTCTAATACATCATTAAAAGGACACCTCTAATTGGCTGTATGAAAGAGATACAACAGAGCAACCACCATACAATATACACATTACACTGTATTCCTCCAAGCGAGCCTCATCAGCATGAACTTAGAATTTGTAATACAGCACAAGATGTATCATGTCACTGTAACTTAACCATGTATGACACCCTCTACCACTGCAAAAAAAAAAAAAAAAAAAAAAAAAAAAAAAAAAAAAAAAAAAGTTGTACAGTCACCATATGCATATAATTTAGCTGCTCCATGAGGAGCCACTATTGGTAACATTATCTGACCAACCACCTGCCACACCTGTAATCACCTCACACAACTTCACCAAGGCTCATAACAATCATCTGATCACTGTGAGCCTAATAAAAACTGCAACAAAAGAATATTTGTTTGCAATGGTCAGTGAGGGACACTGGAAAAGCACAGATAATACAAATCTAGTTAAATCTTTGAAAAAATTGTCACTGATGTCAATACTTGTTTGACAGATGGTGCTGTGGTTCAAAATATTCTACATAGAATGATTTAAAGGAGTGGGGGGGGCCATATATACTTGTTGAAACTGCAGCTAGATCAAGGGTAAACTACATGAAGCTTTTACAAGAGCAACCAAGAAAAACCTGAACCTCCTCATATGGACACTACTAAACTTGGTTGGATTACTTTGATGCAGAGTCCAGGGAGGGATGTTTGCCATTAAAGAGGATCTCAAGTTTGCCAACAGCTATACCTCTCTTTGCTCAATTGCACTTTTCACGGATTCCCTCACAGCCCTCCAACTCATCCATCCAACTCTGCCTTCAAATACACCACCAGTTACACCAACTGTCTATCTCACATATTAACATCCACTTTCAATGGGTCTCATCCCACATTGGCATTGTGGGAAACACCATGGCTGACAGAGTGACAAACGAGGCCCACTCCCATGCCTCTTCCATAGACTCTCCCTTAGACCAGACTACTGACCAACCTATGGAAAGACTGTAACTCACACTGAGAAAGATGCCTGACAGACACCTTACAGTACATAACACTTGGATGCATCAGACACCATGACACCACTGGTGGACCCACTCCCCAAAGCTGTGTCCTAGACACTGCAGCCACCAGATTCAAGATAAGACACAATCACTCCAATGCTCACATGCACAGGCTAGGCCTAATGGGCACTCCTCACTGCCCCTGGTGCAGACACAATCACTCCAATGCTCACATGCACAGGCTAGGCCTAATGGGCACTCCTCACTGCCCCTGGTGCCCCACACAGCCAGACACTTCAGAACACCTGCTGCTACACTGCCCTTGCTTGCCATTACCCCCACTGCACTGCTTGCCTCCACTCACTGGCATCACTCCACATCCACAGGCCATCACTAGCAAACCTACTGGGTGGTTCCCAAGACCCTGGCCTTGCCTTCAAGACACTGAAGCACACCAGGGTCTTCCTCCAGAAAACTAGACAGCTCACCAGAATCTTACCAGATAACCTGCCTGCTACCAGCACCTTTGGGGAACTAGAGGCTGTGGCACCACAGCCTACAAGGCCCCTAAA